>NC_074683.1:3893461-4198461 GCF_029448725.1 Salvelinus fontinalis
ACTCACCCCCCAACCCTCCCATTCACTCCACACACTGACAGCTGCCCCCTCCATGCCTCTCAGCTCATCCAAGGACTCCAAGGGGCCTGGGGAATGTCTGAGCCCCGCTGAGGTGCCTCCTCCCTGGCCTGGCCCATCTCATCACATGGCCCCCACTTCACCCCCAGGCTCCTGCTGCTAACAGTTAAGTCCACCTGCAATCAGTAACCACTCCGACACCTTGTGTGTTTCACCCGAAATTCCCGCCCTTTTCCACTTGCCCTGCAATCCTCCATGACCCTCCCTTGAGTGAGGAATTTTCAGGGTCGGATTGGTATCGAGGATGTGCTTATCGAGGTTGCCGTGAAGGGTATTTGCTGGTGGGGGAATGGAAAGTGGTCTTTGGGATTGCTTCACAAATCAGTAACACTTGACAAGTGTGTTAAAGCAAGAGCTCTATACTGAGGATTAACAAGGCTAAGGGCTAAGGCTAATCTCAGTCAAATATCCTAATAGGCAGCAGTGGCATGTATTCATTGACACCAAGGGAAGCGCCCCCCCCCCCAAAAAAATTAAAACATATATATATATTATAATAATTATCTTTTGTCTCTCTGTGTTTCATAATTTTCCTTCAATTCACAAGAGGCTGAATGTATCTCAGGTGAGAAAGCATCCGAGGGGGCGAAACAGCGCCGCTCTGACTCTCCACGTGTAGGCTATCATTCGGATACTGTCTGGTCCAAACGAGTATGACATTGTTGCCGCCCATAGCATTGAATACAAGGGAAGCCACCAAGCATTTGGCTTCCCTTGACAAAAAAGTATAACAAATTTGCCAATCATTGTTGAGCTAGGGAACTGTGAATGGTCCTGCGGGAAAAATGTCAAGGGAAGCCAACTTGGATTTGGCATCTCCTATTAAATTGCTTTAAGAGCCTAGGTCATTAACAGAAACAACTTGAATTGTTGCATCTCGTTGTGTTGTTGTCCTCCGGTGGCTAGCTAGCTAAATGTGTCCCTTTCCTAAATTAGCCATGGATGGAGATAGGGATTTGGACTTGTGGTTTTACTTAATTCTCTGTACAGGCCAATGATTATAACGGCGATTCGGCTCCAACCATTAATTCCAACCAATAGTTCAATATGTAGCTAGATGTAGAAGGCTAATGATAACTAACTAACGTTGCGATGAATGGAAGTTAGGCTAGCGACCAAGCATTTTAGTCAGGTAGCCTAGGACAACAAAAAATAAAAGTGTGTACTGTATGACAGAGTGATAGACCGTTTTGTCAACATGAAAGAGAAGAGGATGGCATTGACATTTCTCTACAAGTAGGGTGAGTCAACATGTTTTTCTACGCACACACATGCACGCAAACATAAATCAGAACCATGGACATCCACATCATATTTAGGTTATGTTGATTAGACTAAATTGGTTTTGGTATCTTTCAGCAGAAGTGATTTGATGATGTTGAAATGTTGAAGTTGAAATGGTGCTTGAATAGTGGAGGCAGCTCCATTTTTCTTTGCAACTTGTGGTAACTCTCTGTGGGTCAAAATCAATAGTTATTTAGTGGTCGGAAAATGACGGAAACATTAACTTGCTTGACCATGCTGTAGGTCATGTAACTGTCTTACATGCAATATGCGTTGTGGACTTCACCGGACAGAGGTTGCTATCCGGTTTTGTGATAAAACAAAGGTGTGGTTGAATATATTCTGCGACTGTCTTCCTATTGTTTCGGCCTTTAGGCCTATATATCACAGTGGCAAGGCATATGAACTAACAGGTTATAGAGCAAACAACACAATTATCACAACACATTCAGTGTAAGTTGTATTATGGCTTTTTTTCAGGGGGGGGGACTTGGCTTCCCCAGTGATTTTAACCACACACCGCTACTGATAGGCAGACCAATGCACTATGAATCCCAATGAATTCCTGTGTGACAAACAAAGTTCAATGATGGCCCTCAGCAAAACATTTATTAAACATGGAGCGACCAACAGCTAGGCATGAAATGAATGCAATTTAATGGATTTGAACACAGCTGGAGGCGGAGGGACATAGACTTATTTAGTGAGTAAGTTCGACAAAAGAGCAGAAAAAACAATTGACACAAAGCCTAAAGCACGTGGGCCTATTCAAACACTCCCTACAGCCAACTGATGGCATTTCAGACGTGAGACAGTGTGCATGAATTCCAATGGGATGATGACATTTGGACTAATAATATTGTAAATGCGTAATCCTTGACCACTTCGGGCTCCTTACTTGGCCACAATAATGAGAACCCACAGTAGGCTAGATTGAGACAGAACGAAACAGGTCTACCCATAAAATAATAACTCAGATTCTACCCTAGGTAGCCATTTCCATTGAGTTGTACTCTTGGTTTTAGAGGCCAACTGTAACACATAGTTTAGCATGCATCCTGTAGCCTGGCAGGTGTTCAAAGACTAGGCACAGAGACTGTTAAGAGAAGGACCAGGTGAACACTTAGCATTGGGCCCACCGCAGGTCAAACCGTGGGTAACCACACTGAGAAAATATTAACCTGACACTGAAAACTAGAAGTAAGTAAGTGCAGAACAGAGGGAGAAATTAGTAAAGAAGAGTTGGAAATGTGAACAGATTTGCAGGTGGAGAATGGCACGGTGTGGCATAGAGGATGGAAGGAGAGCCTCAGTGAGCCTCCAGGTGACTTTGTGAATACAGGTGAATACATATAATTGCATTCATAATGATTTATTCAAAAATATGTCATACTGTAGAGCAGGGTTATTCAGTCGCGACCCCATAAGTGTCAAGGCTGTGGGTAACTGGTGAAAGGAGTCAGGCACAGGAGAGCTGAGATGCGTGGACAAGGTATTTAATACAAGATAACACCAGTATAAACACAATACTATGGTGCTGAAAAAATACCGGTACCACGAAATAAACGGGCGTAATAAGAAAACCCGGCAACAAAATACCAGCCGTCAGTAACAGCCTGAACAATAGAACAAACACGCACACAAACATGGGGGAAACCAGAGGGTTAAATTATGAACATGTAATGGGTGCATTGAAACCAGGTGTGTAGAAAACAAAGACAAAACAAAGGGAAAATGAAAAGTGGATCGGCGATGGCTAGAAGGCCGGTGACGTCGATGCCGCTCGAACAAGGAGAGGGACCGACTCCGGCGGAAGTCGTGACAATAAGGGGGAAACAAGGTGGGGTCGCCCCAAAAAACAAATAACTACATTTTAATTAAGAGTACAGATTATTGTATGGGACAATATACAATGTTTTGGAGAAACGCAATTCGACAATTATTTTTAGTAAATGTATTTATTGGTTGCTTTTCATTTTGATAAGAGATTATTTGTTGATGTAAAAATCGAAATTGACAAATTTTAAAGATGTGTCATTAGATTTGGGGTGGGGTCGCAATAAATTATTTGATGGAAAATATGGGATCCCCGCCGAAAAAGTTACTTTCTTTTCTCTTTCTCTCTCTCTGGTTACTTTCTATCAGGACATTGTAATGCCTTTAAGGACCTGGGTAACAGATTCAAGTGGAGTATACAAGTACTACATTTACAGTGGTGGAAGGAGAGGAGGGACAAAACGTTTCCAGACCACTTTAGTTAGCATGGGGGAAAAACATAAAGCCTTTGTCAGTGTATGGGTGCAGGGACAGCCATGACCGTGTGTTGATGCTATCGAAGTGTACGAGCAAGTGTAATATAATAAAGGGTAATTGTGTTGTTGCATTCTGTACATGCTTGTGTTAACAACATTAAATCAAGGTCCATTTCCCGCAGACAAAAGTCCATGGCAAATGGCTCTGTCAGTACTGGATATACAGTCGTTCATTGCTTACAGGGGAGGATGTACAAACATTGTCTTGTTTTGAGCTACTACAGATAAACTACAATAGATACAGCAATATGATCAATTTGACTTATCTGGTTATTGATTTCACAAAACAGTTTAGTATTGCTCCGTTTGGGTTGATGGCTTGGGATCATGGCTTAGCTTGCGTTGATAGTCCTGCAGCCACAAGTGGTCAAAGAAAGAGAAAAAAAAGCAATAATTCTCTTCACAAATTGTTTGATTGTGGCAGTGTGAGAGGTGAGCTGCTGGTGCACTCCAGGCTACCATTACAATGTAATGAATCAATCGTGGTAGGTCAGGTGTATTTCCACAGTGACAAAAATGGGCATAGCACCACTCAAACCTTGAAACCTCTGGCACTGGCATAAACACAAGACCTCTCCTGAGTGCTTTAATGTTTACTCAGACCCAATACATCCATGCATCTGGAAATTCCTCATTGAAATATTCAGTGTGCAAATTCAATTGACTTGGCGTAACCAATAACAGAGGGCTTTCCGTAGCAGGGGCATCTTAGTTTGCAAGATTCTGTGTTAGTTTGGAGAAAGGAATGAAGTGGAATCGCTGGCCCATGTGCCTGTGCCCATTCCCCCTTCAGAACAGCTATGCGTTCCTTTCTCTGTTTTCTTTCAGTGTGAAAAGTAGAACATCTTCAGCTGACTGCCAAGCTCTGATCCATCCCACACTGACTACATAACATTGTTTCCCTTCTCAATATGTAAATAGCCAGTCTTTTTCATATATATCTTATTCTCACTTTCTATCTACAAACTAAATATACTTCCTACAACCCGCCTCACCCAATGCGGTACGGATCTGCTATTTTTATTCCTTATTACTGGAACTTCCATCAGAAGCAAGCCAGCTAACTAGCTTCTAGTCTTTGTTAGCCAACGGCTAGCGGTCTTCACCTTTTTCTCGGTCACCAGCAAGCCAGCCTTAGCTCGGCCAGCCTTAGCTCGGACAACACCTGCCAGTTTGCACAGCGCGATATCAACCCAGAGCATATCGGACTGGTTCTCTCAACCATATCACCGGATTCCTGCTGCTCTGGATCATTACACCGGATCATCGCAGCTAGCTAGCTGCAAACTACTAGTGGCTACTGTTAGCTAACGCCTCTGTCCCGAAGCAAGACCAGCTAGCCTTGAGCTAGCCTCGAGCTAGGCCCATATATCAGCTAATTCTAGGGCTACAATACCTCCTTTGCCAATAGGCCTGGACCATTTATTGTCGACACGGAGCCCTGCTGATCCATCACGACTGGACTGCCGACGTGATCACCCGATGTGGTCTCAACAGGCTATTCTGTTACGATGTCGCCGAAGAACCATCTACTAGCCCCGGCCCGCTAGCTTTTCTGAACGCTGTGTCCCCTGCTCGCCTAGCGTAGTAGTGACTACCGAACGGCACCCTGACTCACCTATTGCGGCTCAAACTCAAGTCCTGTATGTACCTAACTGACCCGCTCTGCCCATTCATCGGCATTTACCCGTTGTTGTCTTAGCTCTCCTGATCAACACCTGTGATTGCTTTACGCCTCTCTCTAAAGTCAAAATGCCTTGTCTACTGCTGTCTTGGCTAGTTCTTATTGTTTATTTCACTGTAGAAGCCTCAGTCCCGCTCAAAATGCCTTACATAGCTCTTTTGTCCCACCCCACACATGTGGAGACCTCACCTACCTTAACTGGTGCCTCCAGAGACAAAACCTCTCTCATTGTCACTCAAAGCCTAGGTTTACCTCCACTGTACTCATATCCTACCATACCCTTGCCTGTACATTATGCTCTGAATCTATTCTACCACGGCCAGAAATCTGCTCCTTTAATTCTCTGTCCCCAACGCACTAGACGACAAGTTCTTATAGCCTTTAGCAGTACTCTTATGCTACTCCTCCTCTGTTCCTCTGGGGATGTAGAGGTTAACCCAGGCCCTGTAGCCCCCAGGTCCACTTCTATTCCCCAGGCGCTATCATTTGTTGACTTCTGTAACCGTAAAAGCCTTGGTTTCATGCATGTTAACATCAGAAGCCTCCTCCCTAAGTTTGTTTTATTCACTGTTTGAGCACACTCCATCAACCCTGATGTCCTAGTCGTGTCTGAATCCTGGCTTAGGAAGGCCACCAAAAATTCAGAAATTTCCATCCCCAACTACAACATTTTCCGCCAAGATAGAACTGCCAAAAGGGGCGGAGTTGCAATCTACTGCAGAGACAGCCTGCAGAGTGCTGTCATGCTATCCAGGTCTGTGCCCAAACAGTTTGAGCTTCTACTTTTAAAAATCCAACTTTCCAGAAATAAGTATCTTGCCGCTTGTTATAGACCCCCCCTCAGCCCCCAACTGGGCCCTGGACACCATATGTGAATTAGTTGCCCCCCATTTATCTTCAGAGTTTGTACTGTTAGGTGACCTAAACTGGGATATGCTTAACACCCCGGGCCGTCCTACAATCTAAGCTAGATGCCCTCAATCTCACACAAATTATCAAGGAACCTACCAGGTACAACCCTAAATCCGTAAACACGAGCACCCTCATCCTGACCAACCTACCCTCTAAATACACCGCTGCTGTCTTCAACCAGGACCTCAGCAATCACTGTCTCATTGCCTGCATGTGTATTGGTTCTCGGTCAAACGACCACCCCTTATCACTGTCAAACACTCCCTAAAACACTTCAGTGAGTAGGCCTTTCTAATCAACCTGGTCCGGGTATCCTGGAAGGATATTGACCTCATTCCGTCAATGTGCAACTTTTCAGGGAAGTTAGGAACCAATATACACAGGCAGTTAGGAAAGCAAAGGCTAGCTTTTTCAAACAGAAATGTGCATCCTGTTGCACAAACTCCAAAAAGTCCTGGGGCACTGTAAAGTCCATGGAGAATAAGAGTACCTACTTCCAGTTGCCCACTGCACTGAGGCTAGGAAACACTGTCACCACCGATAAAACTATGATCATCGAGAATTTCAATAAGCATTTATCTACAGATGGCCATGCTTTCCACCTGGCTACCCCTACCCCTGTCAACAGCTCTGCACCCCCCACAGCAACTTGCCCAAGCCTCCCCCATTTCTCCTTAACCCAAATCCAGGTAGCTGATGCTCTGAAAGACCTACAAAATCTGGAACCCTACAAATCAGCTGGGCTTGACAATCTGGACCCTCTCTTTCTAAAACTATCCGTCGCAATTGTTGCAACCCCTATTACCGGTTTGTTCAACCTCTTTTTCGTATCGTCTGAGATCCCTAAAGATTGGAAAGCTGCCGCGGTCATCCCACTCATCAAAGGGGGAAACACTCTAGACCCAAACTGTTACAGACCTATCCTATCCTATCCTACCCTGCCTTTCTAAAGTCTTCGAAAGCCAAGTTAACAAATTGTCTGGACCTCTGGCAGTTTCTATGGGGGACTCTTTTCTCTGTATACATCAATGATGTCGCTCTTGCTGCGGGTGATTCTCTGATCCACCTCTACGCAGACGACACCATTCTGTATACTTCTGGCCCTTCTTTGGACACTGTGTTAACAAACCTCCAGACGAGCTTCAATGCCATACAACACTCCTTCTGTGGCCTCCAACTGCTCTTCAATGCCAATAAAACTAAATACATGCTCTTCAACCGACCGCTGCCCGCACCCGCCTGCCCGTCTATCATCACTACTCTGGACGGTTCTGACTTAGAATATGTGGACAACTACAAATACCTAGGTGTCTGGTTAGACTGTAAACTCTCCTTCCAGACTCACATTAAGCATCTCCAATCCAAAATTAAATCTAGAATCGGCTTCCTATTTCGCAACAAAGCATCCTTCACTCATGCTGCCAAACATACTCCCATAAAACTGACCATCCTACCGATCCTTGACTTCGGCGATGTCATTTACAGAATAGCCTCCAACACTCTACTCAGCAATTGTATGTAGTCTGTCACGGTGCCATTCGTTTTGTCACCAAAGCCCCATATACTACCCACCACTGCGTCCTGTATGCTCTCGTTGGCTGGCCCTCGCTTCATATTCGTCGCCAAACCCACTGGCTCCAGGTCATCTATATGTCTTTTCTAGGTAAAGCTCTGCCTTATCTCAGCTCACTGGTCGCCATAGCAGCACCCACCCATAGCACACGCTCCAGCAGGTATATTTCCCTGAAAGCCAACTCCTGCTTTGGCTGCCTTTCCTTCCAGTTCTCTGCTGCCAATGACTGGATGAAATGCAAAAATCACTTATATCTCCCTCATTAAATTTAAGCATCAGCTGTCAGAGCAGCTCACAGATCATTGCACATGTGCACAGCCCATCTGTAAATAGCCCACCCAACTACCTCATCCCCATATTGTTAAAAAAAAATGTTCTCCTTTGCACCCTAGTATCTCTACTTGCACATTCATCGTCTGCACATCTATCACTCCAGTGTTTAATTGCTAAATTGTAATTATTTTGCCACTATGGCCTATTTATTGCCTTACCTCCCTAATCTTACTACATCTTCACACACTATATATATTTTTTTCTATTGTGTTATTGACTGTACGTTTGTTTATCCCATGTGTAACTCTGTGTTGTTTGTGTCGCACTGCTTTACTTTATCTTGGCCAGGTCGCAGTTGTAAATGAGAACTTGTTCTCAACTAGCCTACCTGGTTAAATAAAGGTGAAATAATAATAAAAAAGGGCCAGGCGAGGGAAGGGCCAGGCGAGGGGATGGATGTGAGTAACATCTTAGAGAGAGAGAGAGAGAGAGAGGGGGAGAGAGAGACAGAGAGAGAGAGGGGGAGAGAGAGTTAGACAGAGAGACAGAGACAGAGACAGACAGAGAGACAGAGAGAGAGACAGAGACAGAGATGGGCAGACAAACAGAGAGACAGAGACAGATACAGAGAGACAGAGACAAAGACAGGCAGACAGACAGAGAGACAGAGAGAGATGCAGAGAGAGATACAGAGAGACAGAGACAGGCAGACAAACAGACAGACAGACAGACAGACAGACAGACAGACAGACAGACAGAGAGCGCACATGGCAGAGGGGTGAAAGAGGGGTGTGAAATAGAGCCGGCTTTGACACACTCTAAATCCCTGCCATGTTTATTCTCCCTGGCGAGGATTGGAGAGGCCTGCTGCGTCTTCAACAGGGCCGCCTGTTCATTCTCACTCCATCTTTGTTTGGCAGAACTACTGTCACACGGCAGAGAGAAGCTATGCCTTGTTTCTTTTGTTACTGCACAGGGAGGTCACACTTCCTCCAGACTCTTCAGGATGACATGTGGGATCAAGTCTTATTTACCAATGAGGTGACTTGCACATTGCCATGTTTTTATTGTTTGGCAAATGACCAAGCATTGAGAACCCCATGGAGACAGTGAAAGAGGGGAAAAGGGGAGGCAGAAACAAGGAGAGCAATAAAGTGGTAGCCTGTTCACAGATCTGTATGTGTGACCAGAGGAGTTGGCAAGACAGCACAAACTGATCTGGGACCAGGCTAAAAAGGTTGGTTATTGCTTAGAATACAGATAACAGAGGGGAAGGTGAAGGTTAATCTCCAATCACGAGGGAGACTTGTGTCTCAGGATGGTAAGTTGGTGGTTGAGATGTCCCTCTAGTGGTGTGGGGGCTGTGCTTTGGCAAAGTGGGTGGGGTTGTATCCTGCCTGTTTGGCCCTGTCCGGGGGTATAATCGGATGGGGCCACAGTGTCTCCTGACCCCTCCTGTCTCAGCCTCCAGTATTTATGCTGCAGTAGTTTATGTGTCGGGGGGCTAGGGTCAGTCTGTTATATCTGGAGTACTTCTCCTGTCTTATCCGGTGTCCTGTGTGAGTTTAAGTATGCTCTCTCTAATTCTCTCTTTCTCTTTCTTTCTCTTTCTTTCTCTCTCTCGGAGGACCTGAGCCCTAGGACCATGCCTCAGGAGTACCTGGCATGATGACTCCTTGCTGTCCCCAGTCCACATGGCCGTGCTGCTACTCCAGTTTCAACTGTTCTGCCTGCGGCTATGGAACCCTGACCTGTCCACCGGACGTGCTACCTGTCCCAGACCTGCTGTTTTTAACTCTCTAGAGACCGCAGGAGCGGTAGAGATACTCTTAATGATCGGCTATGAAAAGCCAACTGACATTTACTCCTGAGGTGTTGACTTGCTGCACCCTCGACAACTACTGTGATTATTATTATTTGACCATGCTGGTCATTTATGAACATTTGAACAGCTTGGCCATGTTCTGTTATAATCTCCACCCGGCACAGCCAGAAGAGGACTGGCCACCCCTCATAGCCTGGTTCCTCTCTAGGTTTCTTCCTAGGTTTTGGCCTTTCTAAGGAGTTTTTCCTAGCCACCGTGCTTCTACACCTGCATTGCTTGCTGTTTGGGGTTTTAGGCTGGGTTTCTGTACAGCACTTTGAGATATCAGCTGATGTAAGAAGGGCTATAAAGAAGGGCTATATAAATACATTTGATTTGTGTATGAGGGTAATAGCGGATTCCTGCCATGAAACAATATCAGAGTCACAAGTTATTTGAACATGACCAAGCAATGGAAGAACATAATGCCCATATGATCAAATGTAAGAAAGTAAAATGCGATAGATAGATGCGTACCACATTTCATTGTAGTACACTTTATTGTAAAATTGCAATGTATCGTATCGTGTTGTAGCTTATCATAATATGTGTAAGTCTAAGTCTATTGGGATATGGCAACATTAGATTACTCACCCTTGGTTACCCTGAGCTGACATACAGTACTATAACTCAATTTGACTATAACTGCCTTAGTCAAGCCTTGGAAAGCAACAGTTCTTTTGTCTCTCAGGGAGCTGTGGCAGGCTGAGACAGGCTAGCACTGACAGGCAGCCTGGCTGGCATTTAGCACATTTGTGGAGAAGAGTTATGGGGATACAGAAATCCCCTTCGAGGGGCAGGTGGGCTGGTTTGATGCTCCGGGTCTAGTTTTGGAAACACGGCGACAGCAGACTAACTGGCACAAAACATGAGTTATCTCTCAGTGGCGTCTGAGGTCTCTGGTGAGATAGATGGGTGGATGTCTATGTCTTTCTCTATCCCCCATACAGACATGGGTGCGCCACACGACACACATACTGTATGCACAGACACATACACAGACACGCGTGCATACACACATGCTGAATAAGTACAAACTGTTCACACACTCCCTTATAACCACAATGTGTTTTGCACACAATCTCAGAATTGCTGATGTGCAAATAAATATGTCCATAATTGACTCCATTAGAGCAATATTGATAAAGTACATACACATCTCTGGGACGCCAACTGCATACCTTCGCTCAAATAAGCATTGATCACCGCAGTTTCATTCCAGAGCGAATATTGAAATGTTAATGAGCAGAGCAAATAAACTCTTCCATTTGGGGAACATAGAAAGAGTTCCACTTTTCAGTAAACGTTTGTGGGGCCTGTCTCTGTTTGTGGTTCTCCTTATGGACCGTTTGGAGAAAACACATGTATGCTACACAGACAGACACACACACACACACACACACACACACACACACACACACACACACACACACACACACACACACACACACACACACACACACACACACACACACACACACACACACACACACACACAATGTACAGCATACCTGCTTGCACACCCAAAGACTAATACTGTCATTGAACCTTTTATACAAGTCACCATTTCTGCTCCTGTAAGGTAAATCGTAACATTGTACTGTATGACACTGTTGCCAATTGTGACTATAATATCGCAGCCGAATGTGAGTGCAAGAGTCTATGTCAACCCCAGTTTCTCTGTTGAAGATCAGTTGACTGCTCCATGCTGACTGCATGACCAGCCCTGAGGTTTTATTGCTGCTGGTCTGGATGGTGAATATTTGCAGCATGGAAGGATCCAGACCTGGCAAGGTGTTTCCTGCCCTTTTTCCAATACTAAAGTCCCTCCATCAATCAAGGCAGAAAAAGCAAACAAGAACACAAGGGCTTTCTGATGAAACCGTGGAAACAGCTAGGGCCTGCATTCCATAAACATTCCACAGGGAGACTGGGGGCCTGATAAGAGAGAGCGAGAGAGAGAGAGGCCTCATGGGAGGGGATGTTACGCGGAACACAGCCCCCCTTCTCCGCACTCAACTGCTGGCGCGCACCCATGGTTCCCAGGGAGAGAATGTTTCACATAGCGTTCGGGGAGTCGTCTGGAGTTTTGGGAGGGGTAGGGGTGGGGATGCACATGCTGGCTGATGATAATGATGGGTGGGATAGGGACAAAGTAAGAGGGTACTAATATAAACGCGACATGCAACAATTTCAAAGATTTTACTGAGTTACAGTTCATATATGGAAATCAGTCAATTGAATTAAATTCATTAGGCCCTAATCTATTGATTTCACATGACTGGTAATACAGATATGCCTCTAATGGTCAAAGATACCTTGAAAAAAATAGGTAGGGCCGTGGATCAGAAAACCAGTCAGTATCTGGTGTGGCCACCATTTGCCTCATGCAGCACTACACATCTCCTTCGCATAAAGTTGATAAGGCTGTTGTTTGTGGCCTGTGGAATGTTGTCCCTCTCCTCTTCAATGGCTGTGCGAAGTTGCTGGATATTGGAACTGGAACACGCTGTCGCCCACATCGATCCAGAGCATTCCAAACATGGCAAGACAATGGGCCTCAGGATCTTGTCATGGTATCTCTGTGCATTCAAATTGCCATCAATAAAATGTAAATGTTTTCATTGTCCGTAGCTTATGCCTGCCTATACCATAACCCCACCGCCACCATGGGGCACTCTGTTCACAACATTGACATCACCCAACCGCTCGCCCACACGATGCCATACATGTGGTCTGCGGTTGAGAGGCCGTTTGGACTTACTGCCAAATTCTCTAAATTGACATTGGTGGAGAAATGGTAGAGAAATTAACATTGTTAATAATTAACATTCTCTGGCAACAGCTCTGGTGGACGATCCTGCAGTCAGCATGCCAATTGCACGCTCCCCCTCAAAACTTGCGACATCTGTGGCATTGTGTTGTGTGACAAAACTGCACATTTTGGAGTGACCTTTTTATGCCCCCAGCACAACGTGCACCTGTGGAATGATCATGCTGTTTAATCAGCTTCTTGATATGCGACAGCTGTCACGTGGATTGATTATCTTGGCAGAGGAGAAATGCTCACAAACAGGGATATAAACAAACATGAGAGAAATAAGCTTTTAGTGAGCATAGAACATTTCTGGGATCTTTTCAACTCATGAAACATCGGACCAACACTTTACATGTTGCATTTATATTTTGGTTCAGTGTAGTTCCCTACCTCTGGTCTATACTATCTAGCCATGCTGGGGAACATGGAAGTAAGGCACTTCCGTTCTTCTGTGGGAGGCAGCAGGTACAACACAGGTTTTCTGTTAGATATAACAGCTGGACTGCTATCAGTTAGTGGTACATACAACAAAACCAGGATCATAAGCAGGGCACCTCCCCCATAGCTGTCATAAACACAGTATGATCAGTAACAGTATTAGGGCCTTTAGTCGCTTAGTTGCGATTGTAACTAGTTCGCTTGAATGTACAGTAGGATCTCTATTGATCACTATTGATGTGGGAATGGGCATCATTCAACCTCTGTCAGTGTTGCATTACTCTAGACTCCAATAGGTTTGTAGAGGGCAAACTATGAGTTGTAAACTATAGATTCAAAACAATCACTGTACACCAAAACACAATGTTAATGACATAACCACCATGAATGTGATCTTATATAGTATTCTATTCTACTCCCTGGGGTCGTCAGAGAAGTCACTTTCAATAAGCATAATGGTGTAGTCATGTAAACCGCGCTCCATATTTGACTGACGGTGTCCCAGGAGGGTCAAACAGGGCCGTGGATGACTCAGTTCTACTACGGTGGTGGGATGTGGTTGAAGAGACAAAATACAGCGAGCCATTGATTCTGACAGAACTGGCAACCGACAGGGCTGCCATTTTACTGTAATCATCGGGGACAATGTTACCCGCAGCCGCAAATGTAAACCCCCTTGTCAAGCTTACAGGCCACGGCAAAGGCTGGGATTGCGAACAGAGGAGCGGAAACAGGGTCTCGTTCTCCTCTTTTATCCCTTTCCTTCACTCCCTTCCAGCAGCAACCACTGGTCAATAAAGAGCCGTTATGCGAGGCGAGACCGCCGTCTTAATTGCATGGAGGCATTTTGGAGAAATCAGCTATTATTAAATGTCTGGGCCCAGTGTTCCCCATTAAGGGGTATTATAGGGGCTCTGAATGGCCTTAGTCTTGAGGAGCTGGCATGGGACTAGACTTTGTTGGTGGAGAACCGTGAGACCTTTAGATCACATTGTGCACCATGTGTGACTAGAGTATAGAAATAGGATGAGGTTGAGCCCTGACACTGATCTAAGGTCAGTTTTATATTGTGCTATGCACAATTTGTTACTTTACAAGTCATTGGGCAATCTTCATAACATATGATGACAATGGCAATGGCAATAGGATGACTTCAGTCCTGCTCTCCTTTTAAGTGTTACCAAAGCACACACCTGTAAAGCATACCAGATAACACATGGCATGATATTAATTTGCACAATTACGGTCGCTATGGATTTTTGTTTTAGTTACAGTACACCATTCTCTTGAACAACATAGCAATATTATACTTAAAAAAAAAATACATTTTCATTACCTTTTCATAGACGCTTGAGTGGGCATATTTTGGTCACAGTTGGCTTTCCACTGTTTAACTGGCAACTCTTAGCCATGAGTTATCGTGACCTTCTTTAAGGTTACTTTGCCACGAAATGTTCTGACCCTCTGTCAGGTGACAACTGAATGGACAACTATTCACTATGTCCAAAACAACACACAGGATGTTTTCACTCAATCTCCTTAACAAACCTCCATTTAGGTTCGGTCAACATTAATACCGTAGAGGAACCAAAAGTCTTTAAAGTAGCCATGTGTAACATTGGCTGATCTCCTTCAAGTATATGGGGCCTTCAGAAAACATGGCCCTGTGCCCTCAAAGATTTTATTCATCTCACTAAAAGCCAGACTGTAAACAATTAACCGTTGACACATGTATTAGTGCAGTGCTAATGTCTGCTGCATAACGTGTGCCAACGTTAAAGCAGCGTTGAATCTGATGGGAGTGCATACTGAGGCTGGTTCTATTTTTCAATAAACTGGGCACAGTATATGATGACGTACACTGTCTGATGTGCTGTCGTTTCTTGTCTCTCTCTGGAACAATATCGACTTCAGGCCTCAAACTCATGCCAATGTGTTTACTTCTCCTTTGTCCTTTCCTTCTAATCAGCAACTTAGAACAGTCTCCTCCTAGCCAATCAATGATTGTACAATCATTTATCAATTACGTGCCCGTGGAGAAAAAAACGGACTCTGTTGTTGTCCTTGCTTGCTCTCACCTTTGGAACCCTACAACTAGCATTTTAGCACGTTAGCACCTTCTGTGTGAGTTTCCCCGTATGATACAGAGAATCTCGTACTTTTGGTCCCTGGAGAGAAACACATGTTGAACTAATTTAAGGGGACACTATGGGGATATGCATGACTTCCACATGGACAGGCATGACTGTCTCTGAATCTCTTTAAGGAAGGGTGAGGAGTTATAGAGGCTTAGATTGTAATCTGATCCCTGGGTTAAAAAGACATTCCCTACCAGTAACTATGTGGGGCCCAGGTGTCAACTAGTGACAGCAGGTAGTTGTTGGAGATGTCTCTCGTCAAACTGTCCCTGTAAACCAATTACAGTGTATCTGGCTTATAACTTTAAAGTGCTGGAACATGTTTAAAACAGGACCAGAAAGAAATAACTCATAAATAACTTCTACCAGATCATAACAAACCGTATGTTTTGGATGATTTACCTAATGTTGATAATAGAATAGCCCTATGTTCTGTAGAGACATTCAAATGGTGAACCGTTATCTTTCCTGAGAAGGATTGAAACACACCCACCCAGACTGCACCAAAACATAGATGGCAGACGTGATTAGCCATCACACACAGTACACTTACACGCGCTTGAACACGCACACAGAAGCTGTACTCATGTTTACCATCAAAGAGCACCTTTTATCATATCACCTTGTCCAGTTGTGAATTGGGAAGAGGAAAATAACACGGTGTGGGAGGGGAGGAGGAATGAAGCTGGTGCTGCTAAAATACACAACAGGAATGTAAACAAAGGGGTGCCGCACAAGATACGGTGTTCCCGTTTTACAGATACGGAGTGAGGGTCTACAGATGTAGGATCTTAATTTGAGCCAGTTTGCTACAGTAGGAAAATAATCCTGCAGCAACAATAATTATTATGTAAATTATTATGTGGATTATAATTGATGTACATTTTTGTAGGGGTTGATACATTTTTCCTAACGGAAAATCTCATTTCAAAGTGGACATTTTAAGCTTTAGAAGCCTTTTAAAATCTCAAATACACTACAAGTTTAAAATGTCCTGTCCATTGCAGGAAAGTTATCCAGCAAGAGGGCGATCAAATTAAGATCCTACACCTGTATGATCAACTCTTGTTCCCCTGATTGCAGTGTGTGTGTGTGTGTGTGTGTGTGTGTGTGTGTGTGTGTGTGTGTGTGTGTGTGTGTGTGTGTGTGTGTGTGTGTGTGTGTGTGTGTGTAGGGCGGCACACAATTGGCCCAGCATCATCCGGGTTTGACCGGGGTAGGCCGTTATTGTAAATAAGAATTTGTTCTTAACTGACTTGCCTAGTTAAATCAAGGTTAAATAAAAAAATATATATATAATAATTAAAAATATAAATATCCAGCCCCAAAGTTCCATAATGGGACATTTTTAAACAGACAGTCATCAAACAACATTCCTTAACACACAGTACAAAGCATTGCTCTGCCAAAATCCTCATCCAAATGTTTTAGGGGCAGAGTAAAATGGTGGACCTGGAATTTTAAAGTGCTCTTAAATCACAATTAGAGGCATGCAGCGCAAATAATAATAATGCTCTACATTCTACAGGATCTCAGTATACAGTCTATGTGGTTATAGGACATTATGTGAGACATTTTCACACACACACACACACACTCTCTCTGACACTCAAAACTCACACACACACCCCTTCATCACTCGCTCTCGCTCTCGCTCTAAAACTCAACTCTACTATTCATCTGTTTCCCTGGCTCGCTCGGTGATACAGTATTTTGTTGCATGGAGACATCTATCATGGCGTGTCCGATGTGGACTGCAGACTCCACTGCAGCAAAGCTTAGCTAACAGACAGAATGTGAAAATAAATATGCTTCTACTACAAAACTGACAAAAGTCTCTCTCTGGTTCCCTGCCAATGGATGCTATAGGTACTGTATTCCCACACAAAACAAGCTTCATCCCGATGTTCTAGTGAGATGGTCCATATTGGTTTACGTTTCTCTTGGCCATACATTGCAAGGAATTCCTGATATGTTGAGGCAAGCGGGGAGGAATTCTGTCCAGGACTGGACTAATAATGGGAAGAAGCAAGAGGAGGAGAGATACTTGGAGACTGATGAACACGGGTGCGCCACACTCAAACACAAACACACACACACACAAAGAATGATAGAACCCCTAGTCTACATTACCTCTGGGATGTCTTTAAGAGCAAACACTGCTCATTTCCCACGAGCTCCAAACTCACTGATGAATACTGATGAATACACTGATGAAGTTTTCTCCCTATGCTGTTGCTCTTTCCCCCCCAATTTGAGGCAAATTGGATGCAATTGCATCTGCTATAAGAGCCAAAAATTCCCAAACTGCTGTTAGTTTCTCACGGTTGAGACGGAGTGACTGTGGTTATTATTGGTCAGGGTCTAGAGTGTCGGATGCTGCGTGGACACGTACATTTCTCATACACACACACACACACACACACACACACACACACACACACACACACACACACACACACACACACACACACACACACACACACACACACACACACACACACACACAAAGATCCCTCAGTGAAGGGGAAGCAAAAGCCATTGTATGTCCTGTGAACAAGCTCTGAACAGTTTGACAACACGGGACCACCCAAAGCATGCTACATGGACAATAACACGATGGTACTAATAAACTAACTACTGTCTACCACATGGAAGTGCATGTAGTGAACTGAAAGGTGATCCTCTATTGCACAGTGCACACACTCCTGTTCCCTTCTTATTCTGTCTCATTATTCTCATTATGTCTGTCTGTCTGTCACACACACAGACACACACACACACACATCTGAGAGCACTTAAAACTTGCTGTTTCTTTACACAGAACAAGCAAACACAGTGTGCCACTGCCAGGGGTTAATATTCCATTCACCGCTGGAGTTGCACAACCTAGACCGGAGACTACCTAGCTCAAATTCCAGACATAACTACCGGGTAAACAAGAGCTCTCCTCACAAACGAGAGGAGCGTGGGACCAGCCTGTTCTTCTTACCTGATACACAGCCGTAGCCATCCTCTCTCACTGTCTCTCTCTCTCCCTCTCTTTCACTCGGTCCTTCTTTTGCTGTTTCCACGTTTAGTGCGGCATCGTCCTTTCTTTCAGTGTGCAGAGAGGCAGAGAATGGCTTGCTTTGTCGGCATGCACACTAGATGGGGTAATCCAAAGACTGCCTACCGAGGCTGGAGAGATCGTGGAGGTGTGTGTGAGAGAGAGAGAGGTATGTATTTTTCTGGCTTCACAAGGCTCCACGCTAATAGCTCTGGCTTTTCGTTCCTCTTCCCCCTTGCCAGAAAAATGAGCATAAAAATGTCTCAAGTCTCTTTATACGGTCAAGTACCACGATGAGGGCCAAATAGTGAGCCCTAACACCCAAGATCTGGAACAGCGCACTGCAGCACTCAGCACCAACAAATTGGGAAAGTCTGGCTGCGGGCTATTGCTAATCCCCCCTTTCTCTCTCTCCACTCTCTCTCTTTCTCTCCTTGCTCTCCTCCCTCTCACTTAGTCACTCCTTCCTCCTTTACTCTCAATCTGAGCACATGCTCGCAAGCAAGGAGAGAGGGGAAAAAAATACCAGAAGTATATCTAGCTAAATTTCCCAAGGAGTGCAGGGGTTGGACTTGAGCTTGACACAAGACAAAAGCCCCCTCTTTTTCTCCCTCTCGTTGTTATCAGGTTACAGGTTAAATATGAGTTGACAAGCTCATGTCTTGCCTCTCTCTCGCTCTTTCACACACACATTCACAGACACAGTCACAAACACACACACACACACACACACACACACACACACACACACACACACACACACACACACACACACACACACACACACACACACACACACACACACACACACACACACACACACACACAAACTGAGAAGCTTCAGAAAAGCTCCAATATCCCCTGAAACAATAGTTTAGTCCTTGAGGGTCTTACAAATGACTAAAATAGAGACTGTGCAGTAATAATAATGGACCTACATTCATACAGATGTTGTTTACTGTATCCAGCTCGCTAATAATCACCTAAATGAAAGATAGACCATCAGGGAGCATAGAAAATTCAAAAAATTATCGGATAGAGGATTATTTTGGGAAAATTGTGACGCAGAGGAAATGTTACACATTTTCACAGACCTCATTGAAAATCGAATGCGACCTCTAGGCAAAATGAGTTTGTCCCCCCTGGTTTAGTCCTTTGTGTTCGAGTGATCTATTGATACTATGATTCAGTTTCATATGGAAACAACCAAAGACTTTCAGCTACTAAACATCGTGATTTACATTTAATATAGTGCTTTTTCATGAAATCTAGTCAAAAATCTAAATCAAATTAGTGACAATTATCTACAGATTAAGGTAGCATTGAATACAAAGAAACTTTAAAGCACCCCCCCACCCTCCCAGAGGAAAATGACGCCACTATTTCACCGTCATTTCCTGTCCTAGAGAGGAAATCCACGTTAAGGTTTCACCTCAGACGAATGACGAAGACTACTTATTCAGAAATTGGGTGTGGTAATTTCCACAAGGAAATTACGGCACTGACAGTAGTCAACGTAGCTAGCTAGCATGCTAACCTTATCTTGCTAGCTAGATAGCTATCTTGCTAATCTTATCTAGCTAGCTAATGTTATCTGTTGCTGCTGGGTTTTGACTTTGTCATCTATTGTTATCTCCAAAGTGTTGGCATCTTCTGTACATTGCAGATGCGAATCCGCCATAGAAATAGTTTGAAATAATAAAATGAATCTCCGGTAATATGGATAACTATTCAAAGATAGCTGATATGCTTTTTTCTACATTGTAATGGACCAGGTGCAACCTTCGGTAGGTAAGCTGTTGGTAGGTTTCGGCCACGGTACAGCAAAGCCAAGCCAACCCAACCCATGCAGGATTAAATGAGAGGTAACAATGATCATGATCATGCACACCGCAAATGACACGTAACTATAACATACACCAATCAAAGCAGTGGAGCATGTAGTGAAGCAAAACTTTAGTGGTCAAAACCATTTATCTTGGGGCGACAGTGGGGAGCGGGATCGCAAAATTAAATCATATCACGCAATTATACCATTTATAAAATGGTCAGATATATATTCTTAACAAAAAATAAGTGAAAATTGACTGATTATCCAATGGGACTATGATAATTTTATGATAAAAAAGCACCCCCTATTTTAATTTGCTCCATGTCTCAGGCAACCAAGTGGACACAAGGCTGTTTGGATCATGTCAGTCGCAAAGAGGAATAACTTTGCTGCTGTTCTAATTAATAAACAATATTCAAAAAGCTTTGTTGCAGATGCATTATAACAACTAAATAACATGAATGAAAAGACAAATACTAGCAAGAGCAGTGTGCAGGTTCCTTTTTTCATGATTAATAAACAATGCCATGCAGGTGGATGGTAACACTCAAATTAAACTCTGAAATGAAACAAATGGAGGCTGAAAATAATTAGGAAATCATATCACAGGACAAGACACCGCATTCACACGGAACTGCACAAAGTGCACACTTCAGATTTGTCACTTCAAGACCAAATATATCATACTTGACAAAAATTATAACTATTGACTTAAATTGTTGAGCAACATCATGGGTAAGCTCTGGCCATCGTCTTTCAGCTCGAAAAAGTGGATTTCTACTGGTGTGGGCTTTTAAGCCTTCAGGCTAAATAAATAATAAGCATAGTATAGGCAAAGAACCACAATGTCCAAAGCGGTGAGTCTACACATAACAGTAATATGTTAAACATCCTTATGTTGTAGTAGCTGTCATATCCTCTGACAATAACAATGACATCATATTTCCATAACCTCAAGAGTATATTTGACAACTACAACAAACAGTAGTCGACTTTCAACAAGTACGCTACCACTTATGCTTATATGGCAGACATTTTGGAACACACAATTACACTATGTTCCGCATGGAAAGATTGACCATCTTCTTTGAAGTTGGGTCGGAATAATTACATGGCAGCACTTTCAAAGTAACACCTAGGCTAGGAGTTCGTCCCTGCAGTTGTGTTCACCAGATGCCTGTTCTGTGTGTGTTGTTTAATCCACAATTAATGACAAGGAGTAGGAAGGAAGGAAGGGTGGGTTGATGGGTGGGTGAGTGGGTGGAGGGAGGACACAATGCTTGTTGTATTAGCAACAAAACAACATGGTGGTTTACGTCAGCTAGCTAGCAAATACCATCATGTACAGTAAAGAAAATGAACGGACGACACTCAATGGGTCTGGGAACTTCCCTGGTTTTTAAGGAGTGTGAATGTGTGTGAAGGCTATTCATAGGTGTGTTCAGTATCTTGGTGAGGTATGTGCAGTGTGTGTGAGAATATGCCTGAGTTAAGTGCTAATATGTTATGGGTCTGGCATATTTCCTGTGTCCTGGTTTTTATTAGCTGTATTATCCCCTTGTAGCTGCCTGTAATCAGCGCTGACACTGCCAGGACTCACCGTCAGGGAGGGAGGTGCCTGATGGGAGAGGTACAGTACAGTACCGCATCAGGGAAGAAAATACCAGTGTGCTTGTGGTGTGAAGGTATGAGCAAACAGACGCCTGCCGGAGCAAAATGGAATAAAGATGTGCATCCCACAGCTTTGCATTCCGGGAATGCCAGCGAGAGGAAACATATAGAAACAGAATGACTAGACCAGACTAAACAGATTATTTTTATATTAGGAAACTAAGACCATAGAACATGTTGCTACACATCACCAGAACATCTTGCTACACATCACCAGAACACGTTGCTACACATCACCAGAACACGTTGCTACACATCACCAGAACACGTTGCTACACATCACCAGAACACGTTGCTACACATCACCAGAACATCTTGCTACACATCACCAGAACATCTTGCTACACATCACCAGAACATGTTGCTACATATCACACATCTTGCTACACATCACCAGAACATCTTGCTACACATCACCAGAACATCTTGCTACACATCACCAGAACACGTTGCTACACATCACCAGAACATATTGGTACACATCACCAGAACATCTTGCTACACATCTCCAGAACATCTTGCTACTCATCACCAGAACATCTTGCTACACATCACCAGAACATCTTGGTACACATCACCAGAACACGTTGCTACACATCACCAGAACATCTTGGTACACATCACCAGAACATGTTGCTACACATCACCAGAACATGTTGCTACACATCACCAGAACATCTTGCTACACATCACCAGGACATCTTGCTACACATCACCAGAACATCTTGCTACACATCACCAGGACATCTTGCTACACATCACCAGAACATGTTGGTACACATCACCAGAACACGTTGCTATACATCACCAGAACATCTTGCTACTCATCACCAGAACACGTTGGTACACATCACCAGAACATGTTGCTACACATCACCAGGACATGTTGCTACACATCACCAGAACATCTTGCTACACATCACCAGAACATCTTGCTACTCATCACCAGAACATCTTGCTACACATCACCAGACCTTTTTTTGACACTATCATAACAATAATGTGATGTTTGTGGATTGAACTGATTGGGTGAAAGATAATAGAATACAATTGAATATATTGTTTTTCATTGTCAAATGGAAATGTGTCTATTTGCTGTCTTTTATTGACGACGTGTGTTTGTCTTTGTCTTATCCCGTGTCGTATCCCATGTAAATAGCAGTTATTTTTGTATGTATCTTATTCTCACTTTCTATCTACGAACTAAATACACTTTCCTACAACCCGCCTCACCCAATGTGGTACGGATCTGCTATTGTATTCCTTATAACTGGAATCTCCATCAGAAGCTAGCCAGCTAACTAGCTACTAGTCTTTGTTAGCCACGGCTAGCAGTCTTCACCTTTAGCTCGGTCACCAGCCAGCCTTAGCTCGGACAATACCTGCCAGTCTGCACAGCGCAATATCCACCCAGAGCATATCGGACTGCTTCTCTCTACCACATCACCGGATTCCTGCCGCTCCGGATCATTACACCGGATCATCTCACCTAGCTAGCTGCAAACAAGTGGCTACTGTTAGCTAACACCTCTGTCCCGCACCAGTTAGCCTTGAGCTAGCCTTGAGCTGGCCCATATACCAGCTAATTCTAGGGCTACAAATCCTCTTTTGCCAATTGGCCTGGACCATTTATTGTCGACACGGAACCCCGCAGATCCATCACGACTGAACTGCCGACGTGATCGCCCGATGTGGTCTCAACAGGCTATTCTGTTACGATGTCACCGAAGAACGATCTGCTAGCCCCGGCCCGCTAGCTTTCTGAACGCTGTGTGTGACTACCGAACGGCACCCATACTCACCTATTGCTGCTCTTTTGACCCTATGATCACTCGGCTACACAGCTGATGCCCCCTGGACTGTTTCAATAACACGGTACCTCATTTTGTTTACCTGTCGACCCCAGCCTCGAACTCAGGTCCTGTATGTACGTAACTGACCCGCTCTGCCCTTTCATTGCCATTTACCCGTTGTTGTCTTAGCTCTCCTGATCAACACCTGTGATTGCTTTATGCCTCTCTCTAATGTCAATATGCCTTGTCTACTGCTGTCTTGGCTAGTTCTTAATGTTTTATTTCACTGTAGAGCCCTCAGTCCCACTCAACTTGCCTTAGATAGCTATTTTGTCCCATCCCACACATGTGGAGACCTCACCTGGCTTAACTAGTGTCTCCAGAGATGAAACCTCTCTCATCGTGACTCAACGCCTAGGTTAACCTCCACTGTACTCATATCCTACGATACCCTTGTCTGTACATTGTGCCCAGAACCGACACAGCGTTCACGCCCATAAATCTGCTTGTTTGATTCTCTGTTCCCAATGCACTAGAAGACCAGTTCTTATAGCCTTTAGCCGTACCCTCATCCTACTCCTCCTCTGTTCCTCTGGGGATGTAGAGGATAACCCATGCCCTGTAGACACCAGTTCCACTTTTATTCCCCAGGCGCTATCATTTGTTGACTTCTGTAACCGTAACAGCCTTGGTTTCATGCATGTTAACATCAGAAGCCTCCTCCCTAAGTTTGTTTTATTCACTGCTTTTGCACACTTCGCCAACCCTGATGTCCTAGCTGTGTCTCAATCCTGGCTTAGGAAGGCCACCAAAATTTCTGACATTTCCATCCCCAACTACAACATTTCCTGCCAAGATAGAACTGCCAAAGGGGGCGGAGTTGCAATCTACTGCAGAGATAGTCTGCAGAGTCCTGTCATGCTATCCAGGTCTGTGCCCAAACAGTTTGAGCGTCTACTTTTAAAAATCTTTTTAAAAACCTTTCCAGAAACAAGTCTCTAACTGTTGCCGCTTTTTATAGACCCCCCTCAGCCCCCGGCTGGGCACTGGACACCATACGTGAATTAATTGCCACCCATTTATCTTCAGAGTTTGTACTGTTAGGTGACCTAACCTGGGATATGCTTACCACCCCAGCTGTCCTACAATTTAAGGTACATGCCCTCAATCTCACACAAATTATCAAGGACCCTACCAGGTACAATCCTAAATCCGTAAACACAAGCACCCTCATAGATATCATCCTGACCAACCTGCTCTCTAAATGCACCTCTGCTGTCTTCAACCAGGATCTCAGCGATCAGCGAGCCTTTATAATTGACCTGGCCCGGGTATCATGGAAGGATATTGACCTCATTCCGTCAGTAGAGGATGCCTGCTTATTCTTTAAATGTGCTTTCCTCACCATCTTAAATAAGCATGCCCCGTTCAAAAAATGTAGAACTAAGAACAGCCCTTGGTTCACTCCAGACTTGATTGCCCTTGACCAGCACAAAAACATCCTGTGGCGTACTGCATTAGCATCCAATAGCCCCTGCGATATGCACATTTTCAGGGAAATTAGGAACCAATTGTCACGTTCCTGACCGGTTTTCTGTTATTTTGTATGTGTTTGACGGTCAGCGCGTGAGTTTGGGTGGGTAGTCTATGTTATGTGTTTCTATGTTTGTTTAAGGGTGACCTGATATGGCTCTCAATTAGAGGCAGGTGGTTTTCATTTCCTCTGATTGAGAGTCATATTAAGGTAGGTGTTTTCACATTGTTTGTTGTGGGTGGTTGTCTCCTGTGTCAGTGTCTGTTACGCCACACGGGACTGTTTCGGTTTCGGTTTGTTTGTTTGTTCGGTTTTTGTGTAGTCTGTTTTTCCTGTTCGTGCGTTCTTCGTTACATGTAAGTTCTTACGTTCAGGTCAGTCTACATCGTTTGTTGTTTTTGTGTCTATGTCAGTGTGTAGTGGTCAGTGTCAGCACCATTTTGTGTATATAGCTTCATGGTCGTCAGTTTTGTTATTTTTGTTAGTTCGTTTATAGTTGTTCGTTTCTTGTTTGTTTCTCTCTTCTTTAAATAAAGAAGATGTATTTTTCACACGCTGCGCCTTGGTCCAATCTCTCACAGCAAGACGATCGTGACACCAATATACACAGGCGGTTAGGAAAGCAAAGGCTAGCTTTTTCAAACAGAAATGTGCAACCTGTAGCACAAACTCCAAAAAGTTCTGGGACACTGTCAATTCCATGGAGAATAAGAGCACCTCCTCCCAGCTGCCCACTGCACTGAGGCTAGGAAACATTGTCACCACCGATAAATCGACGATATTCGAGAATTCCAATTAGCATTTTTCTACGGCTGGCCATGCTTTCCACCTGGCTACCCCTACCGCGCCCAAACGCTCTGCACCCCCCACAGCAACTTTCCCAAGCCTCCCCCACTTCTCCTTTACCCAAATCCAGATAGCTAATGTTCTGAAAGAGCTGCAAAATTTGGACCCATACAAATCAGCTGGGCTAGACAATCTGGACCCTCTCTTTCTAAAAATATCCGCTGCAATTGTTGCAAGCCCTATTACTAGGCTGTTCAACCTCTCTTTCGTATCGTCTGAGATCCCTAAAGACTGGAATGCTGCCGAGGTCATCCCCAGCTCCAAAGGGGGAGACACTCTAGACCCAAACTGTTACAGACCTATATCACCCTACCCTGCCTCTCTAAAGTCTTCGAAAGCCAAGTTCTCAAACAGATCACCGATGATTTCGATTCCGACCGTACCTTCTCCGCTATGCAATATGGTTTCCGAGCTGGTCATGGGTGCACCTCAGCCACGCTCAAGGTCCTAAATGATATCATAACCGCCATCGATAAAATACAGTACTGTGCAGTCGTCTTCATCGACCTGGCCAAGGCTTTCGACTCTGTCAATCACCGCATTCTTATCGGCAGACTCAATAGCCTTGGTTTCTCAAATGACTGCCTCGCCTGGCTCAGATTGAGTTCAGTGTGTCAAACCAGAGGGCCTGTTGTCTGGACCTCTGGCAGTCTCTATGGGGGTGCACAGGTTAAATTCTCGGGCCAACTCGTTTCTCTGTATATATCAATGATGTCGCTCTTGCTGCTGGTGATTCTCTGATCCACCTCTACGCAGACGACACCATTCTGTATACTTCTGGCCCTTCTTTGGACACTGTTAACAAAACTCCAGATGAGCTTCAATGCCATACAACTCTCCTTTCGTGGCCTCCAACTGCTCTTAAATGCAAATAAAACTAAATACATGCTCTTCAACCGATCGCTGCCTGCACCCGCCCGCCCGTCTAGCATCACTACTCTGGACGGTTCTGACTTAGAATATGTGGACAACTACAAATACCTAGGTGTCTGGTTAGACTGTAAACTCTCCTTCCAGACTCACATTAAGCATCTCCAATCCAAAATTAAATCTAGAATTGGCTTCCCATCTCGCAACAAAGCATCCTTTACTTACGATGCTAAACATACCCTCGTAAAACTGACTATCCTACCGATCCTCGACTTCGGCGATGTCATTTACAAAATAGCCTCCAACACTCTACTCAGCAAATTGGATGTAGTCTATCACAGTGCCATCAATTTTGTCACCAAAGCCCCATATACTACCCACCACTGCGACCTGTATGCTCTCGTTGGCTGGCCCTCGCTTCACATCTATAAGTCTTTGCTAGGTAAAGCCCCGCCTTATCTCAGCTCACTGGTCACCATAGCAGCACCCACCCGTAGCATGAGATCCAGCAGGTATATTTCACTGGTCATCACCAAAGCCAACTCCTGCTTTGGCCGCCTTTCCTTCCAGTTCTCTGCTGCCAATGACTGGAACAAATTGCAAAAATCAATGAAGCTGGAGACTTATATCCCCCTCACCAACTGTGTAACTCTGTGTTGTTTGTGTCACACTGCTTTGCTTTATCTTGGCCAGGTCGCAGTTGTAAATGAGAACTTGTTCTCAACTGGCCTACCTGGTTAAATAAAGGTGAGATAAATAAAACAATTAAAAATACAGTATACAGGTGAGGGCACTAAAATGTTAGGTCACATTGGCAGAGCAATTGCCGCAATGCTTGTGCAACACAGAGCTCTATGATCTACCAGTGGCGGATCAGCTGTAGTTAGCTGACCGGCATGCCTGACCGCTCAGAACATAATGGCAGACAGAGTGATGGAGAGAGTTTCTGGGCGAGGACACAGGACACAGCTGTCTCTGTTCTAGGGCAGAGTCTCCTGAGGCTGACTCAGGGCTTCTCAACATCAACACCAGTCCCCCCGTGGAACATCAGAACAACGCACAGGCAACGCTAGCGTGTCACAGCAAGTGAATGTCAACACCAGGGCTACATTGTACATTATTCAGGCCTGGTTGAATGAATTGTCGCAGGATGGTTGCGTAAGTGAGAGGGGATCAGATATAACTCATCTTTATTCAGGCTTTGATTGGTATACACATTCAGTATTCAATCAGCATCAATCGGTATCAATTCATGGTCAGGTTATCCCATCTTTCATCATACTTCTGTCTCTGTCTTTCTTTTTCTTCTCTCTTCTTCTCTCTCCCCCATTCATACTCTTACTCACTTGGCCTCTTTGCATTCTTTCCAGAGACTCTTGATTACTCCATCTTGCCAAAGGTTGGGCGTTTCTGTTTGTCTTCTCTCCTGTATCTATGCACGTGGCGCATTCACTTAGAAAAGACGCAGCCATGCGCTACAACTCAGCACCGGAAAAGACAGAGGAGAGGAGTGAGGAGAACAACTCAACATATGTATTTCTTCTTGGCGTACAGTTGACTTGAAAGGACACACGTTCTATGTGCAATCATTCTCCACATGTGTTACAAGGCCCTGCCAGCACTGTAGGCAGTGAAAGTTATTTGAACCCTAACACAGTGAGACGTCCACTAGCACAGTGGTTCTGATTCCATTACTAGGGATCTGCCAGGTGGTGCACATTTTTGTTCTAACCCAGCACTAATACACCTGATTAAAATTTAACCTACAGTTGAGTCTTCAAAACAACAGGCGGTCAGATATCAAATACAACCTTAATACCCATTAAAGCATCTCTTCATAACTCAATAAGAATCACCAAACCCTGTCCATATGACTGATCCCATGGCCAATGTGTTGCTGTGTTCTTTTGTTTCCTTTGGAATGAACAGGACATCACTGGGCAGGGGCAAGAATGACGCCCAATCCCATGACTTATAATTAAATTATTTTTAAGACTGTACCAGATTGTTGATTTGATATAAAGACTGATAACGCCTGATGTAGATGGCTGGTCACTTGAACAGATCTCTCAACTTGCTGATCTTGTGGCAAAGACCAAATGCATTCACAAAATATTTACCCTTCTCCTCTCTGCTCTTCCCCTTCACCGGCTCGCAGTGCCGCCCATATCCCACATGGATAGCAACTTCCACACCCATTTCCTGGGTATCAGGTTTTCTCTGCGGGAGATTACCACCCATCACCACCCCCCCACTCCCACCTCCATCCCTTTCTTCACTCCATCCCAAGTGAGTGCAGTCTCAATCATACAAAAGGAAGGAAGTTCTCAGAGCTGTTCCTCGAAGGATTCCACCAACAGCTTTTGGACTTGAAGGCATGGGCTCACACTCGAAGCGAGATGGGGGTCGACCCAGTTGAGATGTTGGACTGTTTGTCTTTCAACTCACTGTTACCTAAGAGGAATGAAGACTTATTACAATGGTACATCATATCTATCCGATGATATGGTCTTTGTCTGAGTGGAGAGTACAGATGTAGGATCTGCATTTGATCTCCCTGATGCATGAGAACTTTCCTGCAATCCAAAACTTTTTAAACCTGTAGTGTGTTTTAGGTTTAAAACAGCTTATGAAAAATGTATCAACCCCAACAAAAATGTCCATTAATTATAATCCACATACTAATAATTGCTGCAGGATTATTTTCCTTCTGTAGCAAACTGGTTCAAATGAAGATCCTAGTTCTGTACAGTATTGTCTGCAGTGTGAATAAACACACCCTGAGATGAGGAAAAAGGCCCTGCTTCTAAAACCATTGTTTTCATGTGTTACCGACTAACATAGATCATTTTGATTTGATCTGATTTTTGGGTGTTAAACGGTCAAAGAACACAAGTAGAGAGAGTGGCATGGGTGTGGGGCTGGGGTTTGAAAATGGGAATGAGATGATGGGATGTGTGAGACTTGGTTCCAAAGCTGTTTCATAGGACTTCTTGGGTTTGGGTGACTAGCACTGAGGAATAAAGAAGAAACTATGTTTTTTTAACTGAACTTGGAAACTGAAATGGGGGCAGAAGCAGAGAACTAGGGTGGGTTCGAAAAGAGGAATGAGAAGCAGAACATCCTCTGGCACATTTCCTCTTACGCATTTCTCTTTGCCATTCTAAGCAGAAAATCCCTCATGCCCATTCTTCTTCCATGCCAAACTCTTACTCTGGCCAAAATCTAAGATAATGAAAAAGCTTCCATCGTCCTCTGCAACAACGACACAGCTTTCCAATTACCCTCTGCACGATAAATCAGCCTCCAATGGCAAAGTATCGTATCTGAGGTAAAGTCACTGGAACAGGAGAGGAGCAAGCACATGCCAAATGATCTTGACAGCTGCTGGTGCGGGAGGTAAGTAAGGTTAAGCAAGACGGAACAAGAGATTAAGGAAGGACAAGACAGACTCTGCTGGGGTTGTGTTCCAAAAACTTACCTCAGAGAGGATGAGATACACATCTCTCTCCAACTAAATACTGGTGGGGCCTGAATCTAAATGTACTGTACGTATGTACAGTATATATTTTAGGACACCCTCAGCCTCACCCTACTAAAATATACACTGCACTAATTCACTTGAAGGAGCTCCTACTAATTTGGGGTGTTTTCTTACTCAACATTTTTCGATATCAACTGAAAACACAGGGGCTATCTAGATTTATACATGTACCTAGCTTTGTCAGCAGTGGAAGTTAGCTAGCAGTGAAGTTGAGACAGCTAGACACAGACATATAAATCAGACTTCTGTTCCCTTCAGGTGAGTAGAAAGCTGGGCCAGCTAAAGCAACCAAACCACCATACCAAAGACGTGTCCCTGAGCTTACGTGTATAAACAGGTGCCTGGATGTGTCAAAAAGGTAGAGACAGTAAATAAAGAGAAATAACGAACAGTCATTGTTCTCACGCCAATTAGTGTTTTTTAATAAATTACCACCAAAACAGAGAAAAATGCTGAATAGACCATTATGCTATTATAAATCCCCTTCTGAATCATGAAATTGGAAAAGATTCAGGGACAGTCTTCATGTTTTTTTCTCTTCCCTTTGACTCACAATGGAAAAAGCATGTGGACAGCACATGGCAACTGCCAATGTTTGGGCCAAACCAACTGGGTTTCAGTCATTGATGTACTGTATGTTCAACTCTGGGCCACACCTAGCCATGACAAAGGTTCCATGTCATCATGAGACTACACCTAGATCTAAGACTACAAGGATTACACACAAGATGACTCCAGTTGCTATTATTCTGGGCTAAAGACGGGCTATTGCGTATTCTGGCAAAGCATTGTCTTCTGTGCCCAGTGTCCACAACTGAACATTGAATGCTGAAGTTGGCCAATGGTAGTTCCAGTAGCAAGAGGAGGGGAGTGTTATTGACTATAACAACACAAAAAGCTTGATACATGGTGGGAGCATTCGGCTAACACCACAGTCATCCAAGCTACCACTACATTTAGCTAAACAAGACGGCTGAACTGCAGCTCGTCCAGTGGCAAAAACAATAAACAACATGGCCATAACTCTCTCATTATCAGCGGGTAATATAATTAAACTAGCTCTCATGCCTGGACCTATCTGGCCAAGGGAAACGGAGCGAGGAGTAGCAAAAACAGCCTTCCAAAAGTGCCCAAAATGGCTGTCCAGTCCAAACAAAAACATGCTTTTCTTTTGAGGTTAAAAAAACAGAGATGGATGGTGAGGGAATTGTAGGGGAGGCAGGGGAAAATGAAAACATACTTCATCACTGTGGAAGGAAGAAAGAAATAATAGGTAGGAGTTAAGTAGGTAGGAGGTAGGTTGGTAACCTAGCCTAACAGGTAGCCTAGCAGTTAAGAGCGTTGGGCCAGTAACTAAAAGGTTGCTCGTTCAAATCCCAAAGACGATAATCTGGCGATGTGCCCTTGAGCAAGGCACGTAACCCTAATTGCTCCTGTAAGTCGCTATGGATGAGAGCGTCTGCTGAAATGTAGGAGGGGTGATTAGTTAGTGTGTATTTGTGTTCTCGCACTCTGCTTTCTCAGTCCTGCCTACTCATTTCCTTCCAAAAACACACTTTATGCCAGTAGCTGTATCTCTGGCCTGGTTGGTGCTCCTTTCAATCCCAGACTAACTCCTATGAAAGTCTCCAATGTTCACTGGAAATTGGCTCAACTTCAAATAATGCAACAAGTAATTTAATTGCCAGAGCATTTTGGCAAGGACTATAGTCAACTGACAACATGTTTGGTGAAAGAAAAAATGGAGTGGCAGAATCAGACTTGAATCATGAATGTTTGTTCAGAGAACAATTATTTTGCCATGGCTTATGTACAGTATGCAGACTGCTACTACACAGAGCTCCATTTAGATTTTTTCTCAGGCTTTTTAAAGTCCTCTTTTCTTGCACATGGGCCATCTTGTAAAATCAAACTGACAATCGAAAACATTTACAGAGGAAGGATTTAGCCAGGCAGTGACTGATTCCACAAACAGTAATTAAGTCTGACGACTCTGGCTGGATGTAAGCCCCTTTGAGTTTCTAATCTACACACATTTCTCTGGCACGTCCGATAGCGGTTCACTCTAACATTTTTTGGCTCCCGCCAATGGCCGCCTAATGCTTTTTATGAACCTCCTGTCTGGGTATGGACGGAGTAATACCCTCAACCCTACTCAACCCCACCCAGCGAAAAAAAAGAAAACTTCCCACAAAATGTTTTCATCTGCTTCCCATTTGGTTGTGTGATAACGTTATTACGACCTTGTAGAAACGTTTGGGGAGTCGATAATTGTTCGTTGGATACACACTCTCGCCAGAGCCTAATGAATAATTGTGCTTTCCCTCTTAACCCCATCCACCTATATTTACGATGCACTGGAGACGTACACTTCATTTTTCTCGCCTTTGGAATTAACATCAGGTCCAACCCACAGACTAGCCCCCGAGACTTGGCTGAAACTGGCTTTAGCTGAGTCCAAGGCAGTACCACTGAACCGTTACTGAACAGCTATATTTATTACAGAAGATACAATTACTGATGGTGACACCTCCGACAGCTAGAATCTGGGTTGCGGAGTTAACACACATAAAGCTGAAATAAAAATATTAAATAAGCAAGATAGATAGCGACCAAAATAGACACTCTAAAGCTGGTAGTACACCAATCTAGTCTGCCATCAAAACCCACCAACCAATGAAGGTCCCTACACCCATAAACCCTAGTATAGAGACTTTTGTTGATCACTCCACCTCAGTGCACCACAGCTCAAAAGGTACCATTGACTTCATAGCAGACACCGTCAGTACTCCGCCTTGCCACTCCATCTACAGTCTGTGGGAAGGGACTGTATTATGTCTGATTAAGAGCTATGTAGAGGCCCTAGGTTTTACCTTTCTGATCTGTTCTCACAGCGGTGGAGTGGGAGAGTCCCACATAGACTGGCTCTTCCTTTCTGTGACGGGACTGAGATTCCATCTATACTGAGCAGGCCCAAAGACCCCCAGAATAGTGTTAACAAGGAGAACATGGAGGTGTGGCGTAAAGGGTAGTGGAAAGGTTAATTTGTCACTGGTATTTTGCTAGTCAATGACATGACAGCACAGAGCAAACAGCACCTGTACACAGATATGACTTTGCTTCTCCATCTACTTGGCACCAGACAGCAAAATATACACAAACATCGAAGTGACACCTCACGTTGGTTTGGATAAAGCTCTGTTTCCCATGGGTAACAGTGGAATGACAATCCTCTCCCACAAGTCCTCATCCCACAAATCTCCATCTGCTGTTTCTGCTGCCTCTATTAATCTTTCCACTCTCTCCCTTTCCCTATCTCCAAATGCTCCCGACACACTCACTCACACACTTTAAATGTACATGCTCTTCCTCTCTCTCTCACAGAAACAGAAAACACACACCCAGACACACACACAGTCACACACCCAGACACACACCCAGACACACACCCAGACACACACCCAGACACACACCCAGACACACACCCAGACACACACCCAGACACACACCCAGACACACACACAGTCACCGAAACATACTGTTGTTACACTCCGTCTGACCATTTGTTTTTAGTAGCGGAGGTTATGCAAGGAGTACGTGTAAGTCTTATCTAAATATGGATGTGGAGATTTATCCCTGTAGCGAGTCAGTGTGGAAACTGTCTCCGCATGAGTGATTTATTACCACCACTTGGATTCCAAAAGTACAAGATCACATTTGAATCAAAACGGAGCATGGGGGGCAATGGGACTATCTTAACCTCACTTCTTTGGTTGGAAATTATTAATTAATAATTAACTCATGTCCTCAGGCCATGCTAGCTTGATTGACTGCTGATAGCGATCAAGCTAGCCTTTATCAACTATCCTTTATTACATTAAAACCTTTTCATGTCAAGGCTAAAAGTGAATTGCAAGCTGCCAAGGATAATTGCAGAGGGAACATTTCTATGATTAGAGAAAAGGAAGGTTTGTCCATTTTTTTCCATGTTTGCTGATTGGGAGTATTTTGAATCGTACTCTCATCACAATTTAATGAAGAAAGAGCATCTGCGTTCCGGACCCGTCTTCACAAATCAACCTTGGCTTCACAGAATTCCCAAACACATTTCTTCCTAGCAAAGAACTCCAACAACAACACCAACAAGAGAGAACACTATTTCATCTTTTGTTATTTCAGGCTTTATACAGTATGCCCCCCCAACTCATTTTATTGGTTTCAATCTTATTACTAACGTCAGATTAGTCGTGGGGTCATGAATGTGATGTGAAAACAGGACGTGTGTGTATTTGTTGCGGGGAGTGTTGATTGAAATACAGTTTGTTGTCATTTTAAGAACCATCAGACCGTGGAGATAAGAGGTCACATGGGCTGGTCATTACTTACTGCTTCAGAACTTTCCCTCAAAACAATGGGCGGCTATTTATTTACTTATGTATTTAATCATTTATCTGAGTTGGTCAAAACTGTATGCTAGACACCCTTGGTAGAGCATGTGTGGAGTAGGCATTGTGGTGCTCGTGTGAATTTTCTTTCTTTTTCGACTTCAGACAAACATAGTTTTTTTGTTTTTTTTTACATTGAATTAGACAATCATCCACCAGATGCATTGCGCTTTAGCTTATGCTAATTTGTCTTCACCACTCCTATACGACTGACTGGTAAACCATTGGCACCCTTTGCCCCCCTTGCCAGGCCGCTTTGCACCCCTGGTATTTCCTGTCAGTCCGAGCTGGAGTAGGGTAGTGGGTAGAGCTGGCAGCTCCGGACCATTTCAGTAATGGCTGCCAGATGAAGGGCGGTGATGTATGGTCTGGGTGTGTATGTGTGTGTGTGTGCGCATTGAGGAGGGTGGGTGCTATAAGTCTAATGTCTCCACACCAAGCCCTCCCTCCCTGCCTTTCTCTTTCCTCCACTCCGTCCCATCTTCTTCTATGTGCCCTGCTTCAAAAACAAGTCCATCATGTAACAAGCCAGTAGACAATGCAGCGAGGGGTTCATTTTTAGAAGGGGGTGATCTCGAACATGCAAGGGTTCAGCCAAATCAAACACATACTGGGACAGCTTGCAGTTGTTTTCAGATTCCTCCGCTGTTCGGAGTGCAGGAGCACTGTTCCAGGCGAGGCCCCATCCGCCTCATCAACAGAACATTTCCTTCTAATAAGCTCTGCTTGGCTTTGGTGGAGAGAGAGAGAGTAGAGCTCACCAGAGCACTAAGCGCCAACGGAGGATAAAAGTCTTCGTACAGTTACACTTGGAATGTTCTGTCACAATGCCTACATAAGGCTGTCGTGCGATGTGATGGCATAAGTCGGAATGACAGTTTATGACAACCTATAGTACATCTAAAAGCCGTAGCTGTCTAACAAGACTGCATTCCTATTGTGTTGACGCAACATAAGAGTGTTGAAATGTCTATGTGTGCATTGCCTGGAAGATGAGAAAAGCTGTTGCTCTTACCTTTATTTCACATTTCTTGTGGCAAGTCAGCCGGCACACTAGAAGACCGGAAAAAAACAGAAGTTCAGTTAGTTTACATTTCCTAGAAATTTGAAATGACATTTAAACATTGCTCAGCGTAATGAAACGTGACATTGAGTAAATTAAAAGAGAGTATTGGAACGCTAGGGCCTCGTCCAAGTTCCTCAACACGTTTACTCTATGTTCAGTCAAATATTATTGGCTGTTAAAGACTGATGCTGCCCAGTACTGGGGTCTGAGGTTTGGTGCTCTTGGGCTTTTGACATTGTATCAGAGACATGGGTCATACACTGTGGATGGGGTCTTGGGTGTCTTGGGTCTGCACATCATTCCACCTTACTCAGCTTTGAGTAGTTGATATAAGAGAGAACCCCAAGAGCAGAAAGACTGGAAGGGTTCTTTTGGAGTGTAAAACCAATTTATGACTATGAGTTTAAGAGTTAAATCCCGGGAAAAGGAATTGGAAGAGGTAATGAAAATAGGCATGCAAGTACAAGTGCAAATGAAAGTCGACAAAATGGTGAGGGAGTGGGAAGATGAGTTACATCCAAATTGGATACCCGAAAGACAGTATGTTAGGCGGGAGTTGGACCATTCAGGATCTCACAACAGTGGCCTGCTAGCCATTGAAGTTTAAAAACATTATCTTATGTGCTGTTTCTCGCTCTCTCTTTCTCTCCCTCATTCCCTCCCTCCTTCCCTCTCTGTGATCCCCTGCTATTTCTATAAATGGGGGGTCAACAGGGGAAAGCACCTGGCCCAGCAGGTCATACATTTTCAGCCACAGATGATCCCGTCAAAGGTTTGAAAATCAAAAGGCCGTTCAGGGGGCTCAAGCGGACGCTTTCCAACTCAACTATGAAAAGTCTATGCTTTCTCTGGAACCCCACCACACCTTATGTAATATGTGATTCTTCCTGAATCTCGCCGCAAGCCACATTTTTATATGTGAGTGTAATATTTACTATGATTAGCCCTTACAGGGGTAGTTCGGGATTTTGGCAATGAGACCCTTTTCCTACTTCCCCAAAGTCAAATGAATTTGTGGATACCATTTGTATGTTTCTGCGTGTCGTTTGAAGGAAGTTTCTAACTAGAGTTAGCGCAATGACTGGGAGTCTGTGGGAACAGCTAGCATGCAGACTTCCAGTCATTGCACTAACCCTTGTTGGCATTGGCTCGCGAAACTATCCCTAACTTCCTTCATACTAACTTCCTTCAAAATGGTATCCACTAGTTCATCTGACTCTGGGGAACTAGATAAAGGGCCTCATTGCCAAAATCCCGAACTATTCCTTTAAGTCATTGATTTGAAGATTAAAGACGGCCCCTCCCCTCATTGTGTGAAATGGGGTTCCTATCAAGTTGGAAGCAGAGGAGAGGGAGGGGGTCTTCACGGGATGTTTTTGTTAGCATGTGGCCTCCTGTGCTAACCTTGGAGTTGGATTATGGTAGATGTGCAGGGCCTGGAGAGAGTTGTGCAGGCCCTGAGAAATTAGTATTACTAGTCTAATTTGGAGTATGTGCAGGGCCTGGGGGTCTGAGAGCTGAGATGCTTGTCTGGGATTGGTTCTAACTACAGGGGGAGAATCATCCAAGCTGGAAAGAGATGCACCATACTCCAAATTACACTAACCATACTAATTTTAGACCATATTATCCCATACCAGTGGGTTGTGTGTGTACAATATATGACTCACAGGATTACAATTATCATCAGTGCTCAGGACTGGGGCATTCACTTTATCTTACTTCAAAAAAAATACTACGAGATAATGTTTATCCTCACAAGTAAATCTGAATGAAAATAAATAGCCCAACCATCTAATTAGTTCATAGAATTTTGTTTATATTTAGGCACGTCAGACTACATTTGCACATGAGGGGGTAACATTTGAGAGCCACTTTAAGTCTTTAATTAAAGGCCTTATTGGGAGGAGTGTGGCAGAGTGAAAACCAACACCATGATGCTCCAACCCAGAGGAGACGCTGGTTCCCAGGGTCCAGCACAATGGACTTGTTTTATCCAGTCAAAGAGCATGGCACTGTTTAAATACTAAAAGTAATTCACCTTTACGCGTCGGTAAGATCAGTCAAAGAGCATGGCACTGTTTAAATACTAAAAGTAATTCACCTTTACGCGTCGGTAAGATCAGTCAAAGAGCATGGCACTGTTTAAATACTAAAAGTAATTCACCTTACGCGTCGGTAAGAACAACTCCATTTAAATGTGACTATATTCTTGATATAGCGCGCGGCCTCTTGTGCCTTATTGCTGAAGTATAGCACACAAGAGATTGAGCAAAAGCTCAACTCATGTACTATCAAAAAGAGAAAACACTACATTATATTTGTCTCTGGAATACCACCAATCTATGCTCCTCCCACCTCATCACACGGTGCAGATACACTGACCAGCTCTGTTCCCAGCACGTGATCCCTGAGTAAGCATACTCCCCTGGGGAAGAGTGAAAGACAGAGAGGGGAGGACTTCCATATTGGGTGTGAAGGTGGCCAGCTCAGAAGGGCCCGGTGAGGCTTTTGCCTTGTTAGGAAGTTACAGCGCTGCAGTGTAAACAGGGGAGAATTAAAGAAACAAGGGAAACGAAGGAGAGGGTTAAGAAGGGATGAAGATGAGGGATAGAGTTGTGGGTAGAGAAGAGAGGCGGGAGAGGAGGCCCGAGTAGAGGAGATACATTGAGATATGATGGGCTAGAAAAGGAGAGGAGGCAGTGGAGAAGACAAAGGAAAGATGGATTAGAAGAGGACACAGAGACGGAGGTCCAAAACCAGGGAGGTGAAAGAAAAGAGTGACTAGCAAAGAAAGAAGGGGAGAAAGTAAAAGAAAATGCGAGAATACGCAAGAAAATAAAGAAAGAGGGGAAGAGGATGGATATAGGATAGCTGTTAGCAAGCAATGGGAGTTGGGTGTTGGTCCACATGGAAGTGATGATGAGGAGCATTGAGGGGCTGGTTCCTATCTGACTCATGGCTTGAGGAATGCTCTTTAGGAGGGAGGGAGGGAATGGGGCTAGGGCTATTTCCTCACCCGGGTCCTTTGTAATGGGTCAGGTCTCCCAAAGGTAAGCTAAGCCCGGCTATATATATATATATATATATATATATATATATATATATAGAGAGAGAGAGAGAGAGAGAGAGAGAGAGAGGAGAGGGAGGAGAGAGAGAGAGAGAGAGAGAGAGAGAGAGAGAGAGGAGAGAGAGAGAGAGAGAGAGAGAGAGAGAGAGAGAGAGGAGAGAGAGAGAGAGAGAGAGGAGAGAGAGAGAGAGGGGAGAGAGAGAGAGAGAGGAGAGGAGAGAGAGAGAGAGAGAGAGAGAGAGAGAGAGAGAGCACAATCAAGAGAGCAGGGCTGGGCTATTTCCTCTCTCATACACACACACAGACCCTATAGGGCACATACAATACACACACACAGTCCTTTTCTCACACTTATAGTACTTATACACAAATGAACTAAATACACACACACCATGTACCATGTACTGTCCTGCCCCCTATAGTAGACTGTTACAGACACTAGACACACAAATATACACACCCACATATGTACATGTAAACACCCTGCTATGCCCATTACTGTACACTATGACAGACACTGAAACACACTCACATGCATGTACTTAAATACACGCACACACACACACTTTGCACAAGATTACTTTGACCTTTAAAACTTAGGCACAAAATATGTGCTTAGCATACCACAGCTGCACAAGTTTCCGAACCACCATCCCTCACCGGGGCAGCAGCGTATCTACCAGAGTAAATGTTTACCTCCTGCTGTTTGTGCTGTTGACATGCCGAGTAACCATACAAACAAACCAGCCACACGCACTGCTGCACTGTTAGCAGTTTTTGTAATTTTATCCGTAATTTACTGTATTACTGATAGTATGATACCGTATAAACTGAATACAGTAGACTATTGTAGAATCCACAGTAAAATACAGTACATTTGTGTTACAGCACACTGTAAGACCTTTCTGTAATTTCACAGCAAAATGGGTTTTACAGTATTAATGATGATGCATTGTGGGAAAATCGTGTGGGCAGGGAAATAGTCTCTGGCTCATTAACATATTTTAAGGTGTTTGTTGTACCCATGAGTGAGAATGCTGTAACCCCACCGAATACAGTAATATACTGTATCTGTGGAATTCTATAAATCCTTTGAACACTAGTGGGTGCATGTTATTGTTGTGTCACACTCATTAACATACTTTGAGACTTGTCTCACAAGAGGCTATATGTGTTGCACTCGTTAGTGAGAGTGCTCTACCAATTGAAGGGATACGTGGTAGTAATTCCCCAACAATTACATTTATACTGTATAGGAAACAGATCAGTGGCAGCCAGTCTCTAACCTTTAATGGTTGAGTGGCTAGCCATGTCCTTTTGACATGTTTTGCCCTGTAGTCACTTTCAGTTTAGAAGCTTTGTTAAGGCATTAAGTGCAAGTAAAAAAAAAAAAAATATCCGTTGGTATGCTGTAATGTATAATTTAATATTCACTATTAGCAATTTCTGATTTTATGATCAAAAAAATTCAACAATAATGTATCGTATCACTGTTTGTGGTATATATTCACTGCAGCATACTGTAAATGATGGTGCATTGTGGAAAAATATTGTAGGAGGAGAAAGAATCGCTGTCTCATTAACCTATTTAAAGGCTTGCCGTATTTGTTGCACCTGTTAGTGAGAGTACTGTACCAATTTAAAGGGATACTTTAGGATTATGGCCTTTTATCTACTTCCCCAGAGTCAGATAAACTTGTAGATACCAGTTTTATGTCACTGTGTCCAGTATGAAGGAAGTTAGAGGTAGTTTCGCATAGTATTTGGAAACCAAGGCTTTCTGAAGGCTTCGACACATTTACCAAATTATGCCAGAAAACGGTTCATTACTCAGAGCTTCATTATCTGTTCACAATGGATAAATCGCAACTGCTTCCATCAAAATTCTTTGGCGCTGCAGTGAATCAATCGTCAGCTTTATTAATCTATAATCAGTTGGAATACCAAGATTACTTTAAAGGTCGAAGCAATCTTGTGCAATGTGTGTGTGTATTTAATACTTTACTAGTTTTCTTTTTTTTATGGAATCTATGGCATTATTTAGGATGCTTAAGACAGAAGCTTATACTATATGAAATAAAATAAATTATTTGAACAGTACTGTAAGGGGTGCGTACTGGCGGCAGAGAAGTCAGGCGCAGGAGAGCGAAAACTGTGTTACAGCGGCGTATTTTAAGAATAAAATCCCCGTAAACAGAATAAACAATACAATAGGTACAAAACCCTTTGCACACCAGCATAACGTGCACAAGCACTTACAAATAAACAATTCTGGACAAGGACATGGGGGGAAACAGAGGGTTAAATACACAACTGTCACACCCTGGCCTTAGTATTATTGGTTTTCTTTATTATTTTAGTTAGGTCAGGGTGTGACATGGGGAATGTTTATGTTTTGTTGGTGTTGGGTGTTTATATGGTAAAGGGGTTATGGGTTGTTGTATAGTATATGGGTTTGTGTGGAGTACAGGTGTCTAGTGTTTTCTATGTATGTTTAGTTGTCTAGGAGAGTCTATGGTGGCCTGAATGAGTTCCCAATTAGAGACAGCTGATTTCGGTTGTCTCTGATTGGGAGCCTTATTTAGGGTAGCCATAGGCTCTCATTGGTGGTGGGTAATTGTCTATGTAAGAACGTTAGTAGCCTGTATGTTTGTGCACAACGTTTGTAGCTTCACGATCGTTTATTGTTTTGTTTGGTGTGTAAGTGTTTTTTGTTTCGTTTTGCCTTCGTCATAAATAAACGAGATGGCGTATTTTCCAAATGCTGCGTTTTGGTCCGTAAATCCTCCACACGATCGTGACAGAATTACCCACCATAGGACCAAGCGGCATGACCAGCGGCAACAGGAGCAATACAAGGATTTATGGACATGGGAGGAAATTTTAGACCGGGAGGTACCAGGAGAATATAACCGCCCCAAAGCTGAGCTGGAAGCAGCGAAAGCAGAGAGGCGGCGATATGAGGAGCTAGCTCGGAGGCAGGAAAAGGAACCTACAAAGGATCTGGGTTACACTACGTGGGAGGAGATCGACAGGTGGGCGATCAACCCAGGGAGAGTGCCGGAGCCAGCCTGGGATTCTCTGGCGCAGTGCGAGGAGGGATACCGGCGAATGGAGGCAGCACGACGAAGCGGTAGGAAGCCTGTGGGAAAACCCAAAAAATTTCTTTGGGGGGGGGCTTAAAGGGAGAGTGGCGAAGTCAGGTAGGAAACCTGCGCCTACTCCCTGTAATTACCGTGGAGAGCGAGAGTACGGGCAGACACCGTGTTACGCAGTAGAGCGCACGGTGTCTCCTGTACGTGTGCATAGCCCGGTGCGGGTTATTCCACTTCCCCGCACTGGCAGGGCTAGATTGAGTATTGAGCCGGATGTCATGAAGCCGGCCCTACATATCTGGCCACCAGTGCGTCTCCTCGGGCCGGTTTACATGGCACCAGCCTTACGCATGGTGTCCCCGGTTCGCCTACATAGCCCGGTGCGGGTTATTCCACCTCCCCGCACTGGTCGGGCAACGGGGAGCATTCAACCAGGTAAGGTTGGTCAGGCTCAATGCTCAAGGGAGCCAATACGCCTGCACGGTCCGGTATTTCCGGCGCCACGCACTAAGCCTTTTGTGCGTCTCCAGAGTCCTGTGCATCCTGTTGCTGCTCCCCGCATTAGCCCTGAGATGCGTGTCCCCAGTCCGGTACCACCAGTTCCGGCCCCACGCACTAGGCCTAATGTGCGTCCCCAGGGTCCAGTATGCCCTGTTCCTGCTCCCCGCACTAGCCCTGAGATGCGTGTCCCCAGCCCGGTGCCACCAGTCCCGGCACCACGCACCAGGTCTACAGTGCGCCTCAGCCGGCAGGAGTCTGCCGTCTGCACAGCGATGACTGAACTGCTCGTCTCCCCAGCGCCATCTGAGCCATCCGTCTCCCCAGCGCCATCTGAGCCATCCGTCTCCCCAGCGCCATCTGAGCCATCCGTCTGCAATGAGCCTGCAAAGCCGCCCGTCTGCCATGAGCCTGCAAAGCCGCCCGTCTGCCATGAGCCCACTGAGCCGTCCGCCAGACAGGAGCCGCTAGAGCCGCCAGCCAGACAGGAGCCGCTAGAGCCGTCCGTCAGACAGGATCTGCCAGAGCCGCCAACCAGACAGGATCTGCCAGAGCCGCCAACCAGACAGGATCTGCCAGAGCCGCCAACCAGACAGGAGCAGCCAGATCAGTCAGCCAGCCATGAGCAGCCAGATCCGTCAGCTAGCCATGAGCAGCCAGATCCGTCAGCCAGCCATGAGCAGCCAGATCCGTCAGCCAGCCATGAGCAGCCAGATCCGTCAGCTAGCCATGAGCAGCCAGATCCGTCAGCTAGCCATGAGCAGCCAGATCCGTCAGCTAGCCATGAGCAGCCAGATCCGTCAGCTAGCCATGAGCAGCCAGATCCGTCAGCTAGCCATGAGCAGCCAGATCCGTCAGCTAGCCATGAGCAGCCAGATCCGTCAGCCAGCCATGGGCCATCCCTCAGTCCGGAGCTGCAGTCCCTCAGTCCGGAGCTGCAGTCCCTCAGTCCGGAGCTGCCATTCCTCAGTCCGGAGCTGCCCCTTACCCTGGTGCTGCCCCTTACCCTGGTGCTGCCCCTGACCCTGGTACTGCCCCTGACCCTGGTACTGTCCCTGACCCTAGTACTGCCCCTGACCCTGGTACTGCCTCTTACCCTGGTACTGCCCCTTAGTCCGGAACTGCCCCTGAATGCAATGGGGTTAAGGTGGAGGGGGGTCGTTTGGAGGAAGCCTAGGAGGTGTTTAGGTACTGTGGTGACGTGGGGACCGCGACCAGAGCCGGAGCCGCCACCGTGGATGGAAGCCCACCCAGACCCTCCCCTAGACTGTGTATGGTGCGCCCGGAGTTCGCGCCTCAAGGGGGGGGTTATGTCACACCCTGGCCTTAGTATTATTGGTTTTCTTTATTATTTTAGTTAGGTCAGGGTGTGACATGGGGAATGTTTATGTTTTGTTGGTGTTGGGTGTTTATATGGTAAAGGGGTTATGGGTTGTTGTATAGTATATGGGTTTGTGTGGAGTACAGGTGTCTAGTGTTTTCTATGTATGTTTAGTTGTCTAGGAGAGTCTATGGTGGCCTGAATGAGTTCCCAATTAGAGACAGCTGATTTCGGTTGTCTCTGATTGGGAGCCTTATTTAGGGTAGCCATAGGCTCTCATTGGTGGTGGGTAATTGTCTATGTAAGAACGTTAGTAGCCTGTATGTTTGTGCACAACGTTTGTAGCTTCACGATCGTTTATTGTTTTGTTTGGTGTGTAAGTGTTTTTTGTTTCGTTTTGCCTTCGTCATAAATAAACGAGATGGCGTATTTTCCAAATGCTGCGTTTTGGTCCGTAAATCCTCCACACGATCGTGACAACAACATGTAACGGTGGAATTGAAACCAGGTGTGTGGGAAGACAAGACAAAACAAATGGAAAATGAAAGGTGGATCGGCGATGGCTAGAAGACCAGTGATGTCGACCACCGAACGCCGCCCGAACAAGGAGAGGGACCGACTTCGGCGGAAGTCGTGACAAGTACAGAAAGGGTGTTTTAACATAAAACAATTTCAATGGAATTGGACCTCATACCCTCACATTCCTGAATGTTCCATAGAGTCCTACTCTACCTGCTAAGCTACTGGTCAGGTGAAACGACATGTACAAAATCCTAACTATATTTGTAAGTACGTGTCCAGTAGAGGTCAAAGTCTGAAAGAAGCTTGGAATCGAAGAAAGCACCGAAACCACGGCAAAACCAGTGGGGTCTCGCATTTTGCGAGAAAAAGCACGTAATGAAATGAAGATTCGGACGTCACTGATGAAGTACTTCTGATAAAGGGATACACACATCAGCACACTGTTTCGAAGTTAGCTGCTTAGCTATTTCAACGCATACCTTGGAGCTCCAGTATCAAACGTAACATCACTAGTTTCACAATCCCATGCTAACTAGCTTTAGCGGAATGATTGGAAGTCTATGGGTATATGCTAGCATGTTTTGTCATACCCATAGTATACGGTCTGATATACAACGGCTGTCAGCCAATCAGCATTCAGAGCTCGAACCACCCAGTTTATAATGTAAATTATATTACAGTAAAATTTTGGGTACCATAAAATTGATTACCATAAAATGGATTAGAGTAGCTGTACTGTAAAATTAATTGCAGTAACTTACTGGACAACTTCTGTTTTACAGTGTGACTAACTGGGGTGACAGGTGAGTGTTATGGGGTGTTATGGAAGCGTGTGTGTATTTGTTTGTGTGTGTGTGTGTGTGTGTGTGTGTGTGTGTGTGTGTGTGTGTGTGTGTGTGTGTGTGTGTGTGTGTGTGTGTTACGAGGTCTTAGCTAAGCCTAATAATAAGCCATACCACACCAAACCTTCACAAAAGTTTTGTAACTTTATTAGGGTAATATCAACAGCAGGCCTAAGTCAAATCACTGTTTATAGGGAAAATACGAAAAGGTTATTATACACGGAGTGTACAAAACATTAAAGACACCTTCCTAATATTGAGTTGCACCCCCCCTTTTGGCCTAAGAACCGCCTCAATTCATTGGGCATGTTGACTCCAATGCTCCGGACAGTCGAGTTGGCTGGATGCAGTGGTGAAAAAAGTACCCAATTGTCATACTTGAGTAAAAGTAAAGTTACCTTAACTGAAAACGAATCAAGAAAAAGTGAAAGTCATCCAACAAAATACTACTTGATTAAAAGTCTAAAACTATTTGTTTTTAAATATACTTAAGTATCAAAAGTAAATGTGGTTGCTCAAATATACTTTATAACCTCCCGGGTGGCGCAGTGGTCTAGAGCACTGCATTGCAGTGCTAGCTGCGCCACCAGAGTCTCTGGGTTCGCGCCCAGGCTCTGTCGCAGCCGGCTGCAACCGGGAGGTCTGTGGGGCGACGCACAATTGGCATAGCGTCGTATGGGTTAGGGAGGGTTTGGCTGGTTGGGATATCCTTGTCTCAGTATGTAAAATGTATGCACTCTACTGTAAGTCGCTCTGGATAAGAGCGTCTGCTAAATGACTAAAATGTAAATACTTAAGTATCAAAAGTATTAATAATTTCACATTCTTTATATTAAGCAAACCAGAAGGCAACATTTTCTTGTTTATTTCATTTACGGATAACCAGGGGCACACTCCAACACTCAGACTTAATTTACAAATTAAGCATTTTGTGTTTAGTGAGTCCGCCAGACCAGAGGCAGTAGGGATGGCCGGGGATGTTCTCTTGAGAAGTGCATGAATTGGACTGTTTTCCTGTCATGCTAAAGCATTCAAAAGTATGTTTGGGTGTCAGGGAAAATGTATGGAGTAAAACGTACATTATTTTCCTTAGGAATGTAGTGAAGTAAAAGTAAAAGTTGTCAAAATATAAATAGTAAAATACAGATACCCAAAAAAACTACTTAAGCAGTACTTTTATGTATTTTCTCCTTAAGTACTTTACACCACTGGCTGGATAGACTTTTGGTGGTGGACCTTTCTTGAAACACACAGGAAACTTGCCCATTCACCCTCTGAATGTCACACATGTACTAAATCCATGAATCAATTGTCTCAAGGCTTAAAAATCCTTCTTTAATATGTCTCCTCCTCTTCGTCTACACTGATTGAAGTGGATTTAACAAGTGACATCAAGAAGGGATCATAGCTTCCACCTGGATTTACCTGGTCAGTCTATTTCATGGAAAGAGAAGGTGTCATTCATTGTCATGTGCGCTCCCTCTCTGGCCTCTATGTCACCAGGCTGCTCATTATGGCACACACCTGTCACCATTGTTGCACCTGCGTGCCATTAGACTCACCTGGACTCCATCACCTCCCTGATTACCTTACCTACATATGTCAGTCCCTTTGATTCCTTCCCCAGGCATTATGGTTTCTGTTTCTGTTTCTTGTCTGTGGGTTGTTCGTGGTTCCTGTTATGTATTATGTTTATTTTATTTACATTTAAGTCATTTAGCAGACGCTCTTATCCAAAAACGCTCACTCCCTAAACTTGCGTCCCGACTCTTAGCGCACTCGTTATATTCATGTTTTGTACACAGTGTATTGCAGTATTAAATTAAGTGTTGCATCTTCTGGAAAATAATAACAGAGGATGGGTCCAGTCGGTACATTTTAACTGCACATAACCGAGACTCGTGGCAATTATGACCCAGATCTGAGACAAAAAGCCAGAATTTAGGACACGGGCCCGCTCGGGTCCCGAGTCGAGTCTCGGAACTTTGGGTCTGTTGGACCCGTGAAGACCTCTAGCATGCATACTTTTGTCTGCATGTACAAACCTTCCTATGTCATACCCCTACCTCCACCATTCCTATGTCATACCCCTACCTCCACCATTCCTCTGTTCTGAGTCTTACTGCTCCGTCCTCTACACACCTACAGTATCATCGGTCAACAGGCCCACGTTGGCTGGCCACCCCTTTGTTCTTGTTAACTCAGGTGTTAGGTTTTGACTGACCGAGGCGTTTCTTCCCGTGAGGAGGTTTCCAGGGGAATAGGTCATATCCTGAGAAGAATATCTCCCCCAAAGCATGTGGTGGATGGGAGTTGGCTGTGGGGAGATTTTTGTAGAATAGGAAAGTACAGAACATTTGTTTCCATAACTAGATTTTCTATATGAATTTCCAGAGTATAGGGTATATCAAAACTGGTTTGTTTAACCAGCCGTTTCCTTTGATACATATTCCAGTCTGTCGAAGGGGCTGCATCTTATACAAGTGTTGTGCAGAGAGTGTTATTTCAGTAATGAAATGGGAGTGTTGCAAAAAAAACAGAGATGGTACCATGGTTCTCAAACCAATGTAGTCTGCATAGTTCACTATCAATCCCTTATTTGATGTTTATAGCACAGCTCACGTTGGAGCCGTGAGGTAAAGGCGCATTCTCTATACAATATGTTTGTTAACTATTAACTACACTGAACAAAAATATAAACTCAACATGTAAAGTGTTGCTGTTTCATGAAATAAAATATCCCAGAAATGTTTCATATGCACAAAAAAACGTATTTCTCTCAAATAACATTACAGCCTTACTCTAAACTTGATTAATTGTTTTTCCATCAATATACACACAATACCCCATAATGACAAACAAAAACATGTTTGTAGATTGTTTTTCAAATTTATTGAGAAACAAAAACTGAAATATCACATTTATGTAAGTATTCCGACCCTTTACTCAGTACTTGTTGAAGCACCTTTGGCAGCGATTAGAGCCTAGAATATTCTTGGGTATAACAAGCTTGACACACCTGTATTTGGGGAGTTTCTCCCGTTCTTCTCTGCAGATCCTCGCATTCTCTGTCAGCTGGATGGGGATCGTCGCTGCACACCTATTTTCAGGTCTCTCCAGAGATGTTTTTTTTAGGCTCTGGCTGGGCCATTCAAGGACATTCAGAGACTTGTCCCGAAGCCTCTCCTGCATTGTCTTGCCTGTGTGCTTAGGGTCGTTGTCCTGTTAGAAGGTGAACCTTAGTCTCAGTCTAAAGTCCTGATCGCTCTGGAGCAGGTTTTCATCAAGGATCTCTCTGTACTTTGCTCCGCTCATCTTTCCCTAGATCATAACTAATCTCCCAGTCCCTGCCACTGAAAAACATCCCCACAGCATGATGCTGCCACCACCGTGCTTCACCTTAGGGATGGTGCCAGGTTTCCTTCAGACGTGACGCTTGGCATTCAGGCCAAAGAGCTCAATCTTGGTTTCATCAGACCATTTCTGCCTAGAAGGCCAGCATCCCCGAGTCGACTCTTCACTGTTGACGTTGAGACTGGTGTTTTGCGGGTACTATTTAATGAAGCTGCCAGTTGAGGACTTGTGAGGCGTCTGTTTCTCAAAGTAGACACTCTCCCATTCCTCTTTCTATTCTGGTAAGAGCCAGTTTGCGCTGTTCTGTGAAGGGAGTAGTACACAGTGTTTTACGAGATCTTCAGTTTCTTTGCAATTTCTCGCATGAAATAGCCTTAATTTCTCAGAACAAGAATAGACTGACGAGTTTCAGAAGAAAGTACTTTGTTTCTAGCCATTTTGAGCTTGTAATCGAACCCACAAACGGTGATGCTCCAGATACTCAACGAGTTAAAAAAAAAACTGTTTTATTGCTTCTTTAATCAGCACAACCGTTTTTGGCTGTGCTAACATAACTGCAAAAGGGTTTTCTAATGAAAAATTTGAATTTTTCAATTATAAACTTGGATTAACTAACACAACGTGCCATTGGAACACGGGAGTGATGATTGCTGATAATGGGTGTCTGTTCGCCTATGTAGATATTCCATAAAAAACCTGCAGTTTCCAGCTACAATAGTCATATACAACATTAACAATGTCTACACTGTATTTCTCATCTATATTATGTTATTTTAATGGACATAAAAATATGCTTTTCTTTCAAAAACAAGGACATTTCTAAGTGACCCAAAACTTTTGAACTGTACATGTGAAAAGTAACCTTTCTGAGCACAGATTAAATTCATGTTTATAATCAATTTTATTCAAGTAGTCTCTGCACCGTCAAATACCTATGTGGGTGGTCAGTCTGTTTGCTGCAGTACTGTGGGTAAGGAGAGGTTGTTTGGTAGGATGGCCTGTAGAAGCAGCATATTTGTTGTTCTGCTACCCTCTGGTGGTGGACTTGACTCAACTGCATTTCTGCATGTCTTAACTGTACAGCAATTGTGCCAAGATTGTCCTTGGAGGCCACAATCTGCTAACTTTCAGCCTTGTCATGTTATTATCATCAGGTGCATTCAACTGATGAGGAAAAAGAAATGTACCTGAAAACAGTGTTATAAGTCTAAAGCAGCATTATGATAGGGCCATTGACCTGTAATGTCTAGAGAAATCCAGTAGGGGGCATTGGAAGTATAACGTCAACAAAACAGTAAGGCTGTTTTCCAATAAGGACATGGAGGTCCAATCAACCGCTTGTATGGGTGAGTGTGAAGCTGAGGCCCTACAGCTCTGTGTGTGTGTGTGTGCGTGCGTGCGTGCATGTGTGGGTGGGTGCATATAAACTGCTTAGTGCTTTCTTAAAACCATCTCCATAATGTTACATAATAATTCCCCTCCTATCTTGCCATTATGGTAATCTCAGCATATGACAGTTTAACTGATTATGATCACGACATTACACTGAGGAGACAATGCCAATCCATCATACAGAGAAGAACCAATGGTCATGATCATCCATCTGATCTTCTCATTTGGCTAATGACTAAGAAAGGGAGGGGACCAACACAAAGATGCTTCATACAGCAAGTGACTAAACATTTAACATGTGACTAAACATGTTAGAGTAAGAGAAATATATATATGTGTGTGTGTGTGTGTGTGTGTGTGTGTGTGTGTGTGTGTGTGTGTGTGTGTGTGTGTGTGTGTGTGTGTTTGTGTGTGTGTGTGTGTGTGTGTGTGTGTGTGTGTGTGTGGAGTGCAGTGGAGGCTGCTGAAGGGAGAATGGCTCATAATAATGGCTGGTACAGAACTTATGGAATGGAAACCATGTGTTTGATGTATTTGATACCATTCCACTGATTCCACTCCTGCCATTACCACGAGACTGTCCTCCCCAATTAAATTGCCACCAACCTCATGTGGTGGGGAGGTGTGTCTGAGTGTGTGTGGGTGTGTGCATGTGTGTTTTGTTTATCTACGTGTCTGTGTGTGTGTGCGTGTATGCATGTGCGTAGGTGTTCAGTGTTTATGTCAAGGTTTATTGTAGTGTGTACAGTATGTTCTCATGTTTTTGCACACCAGATGTTTCAATGTTTGTATACTGTACGTGTATGCTCATGTTTAAGTAAATACTTTGATGTACTGTATGTTCCCCTTCATATATGTATACAATAGAGAAGCACAAGCGTGAGTGTACACATGTGGTTGTGTGTCAGTGCCTGCACTTGTGTTACACCAGATGAAAACCTGAGTTCTAACCCCTAACCAGAAAAACCAAGTGAAACAGGGGGGTGCATAGAATGTTAAAGTTCCTAGCTCTGGAAAAGGTCTTACTGAATAAGACAAACATGATGTACTGCAACAGACAATGAGAAAATACTAATGAAAACACAGCACAGCCTATTTACAGTATATACAGCAACGAGTAATGTTTAAACACGCTACAGTTTTTTTATCGCTTTGGTGCAATTCTCACAAGTTTGTAGAAAACTCAAAAAAGATCATCAAAAAGGCAGTTGTTTCTAAATTCTAAGCACATTTTCAATTGACTGATTATAACACACAAAATCTTACAGTCACTTTTCACCAAACTTAATCAGTGTTTAATTTAGAAATACATGTTTCGGGCCTCCCGAGTGACGCATAGGTCTAAGGCGTTACTACAGTCCTGGGCTCATTCCCTGGCTGTGCCACAACCGGCTGTGGCCGGGAGTCCCATGGGACGGCGCACAATTGGCCTGAGCGACTCCTTGTGGCGGGCCGGGTGCCTGCAGGCTGACGCCGGTCGCATGAACGGTGCTTCCTCCGACACATTGGTGCGGCTGGCTTCCGAGTTTAGCTGGTGGGTGTTAAGGAGCACAGTTAGGCGGGTCATTGAATATCCCTTATATCCCTTATATCCCACCCGGGCAGTGATACAGTACCCCCCCAGAACCCCCCCCCCCCCAGGACGACGCCGGCCAGAGGGATTGGGCCCCAAGGACGAGGAGCGGGCCGGTCCGGGCGGCGAAGGTGGAAATCACGGATGATGTTGGGATCCAGAATGTCCTCCACTGGAACCCAACACCGTTCCTCTGGGCCATACCCCTCTCAGTCCACCAGATACTGGAGCCGACGCCACGACGTCGGGAGAGATCTGACGGCACATACTCACATCCATGCAATCTCACTATTAGCAGTGAGTATGGTAGGTTAACATGTCAACACATCCATCCGGTCAGTGAAGTCTAGGCTAGCCTTCCAGACATAGTTTTCCCTGACAGTCTGGTAGCATTGTGCTCATCTATTTGTGCTGTCTTGTCAACTTTAGCGTAAAAAAAATGACAATAGAAGTTGAAAAGACAGCACAAACAGATTTGGGACCAGGCTAAGGGTCTAGTCTTTTGACTTGAAACAAACACATGCTGAATAGACATGCGTCACCAGCCAGGATACGCTCCTATTGTCATGGAGCCTGGCAACGTATCCTGGCAACAGGCGAGAGGAGAGGAAGTGGTGGAGCTGGGATGATGATTGGGAACCCATGTGACTGATGAGTGTTTGTAAACAGTGTTACGGAAGGGAAGGGGGTGTTGGGGTGGGTGGAACATCTGAACATGACTTCACATTACCTCAGAGTGCTCGCCGATGTACTAATAACTCTGAAACCCATCTGGGTCATTCCTACCAAGCGGTGCCTTTTCTTTCCCCATGAAATATCATTTCTTATTTAGTGTAAATTGTGGATTCCAAAAGGCTTTAAATATGAGGTCTGATAAGGTCTGATGTCTTTAGCTTAAAAACACAAAAATATGCATCTTGAAAGAACATTTTATGCATTTTCAACACATTTTCAGTGGATGTGGGTGTTTTGTCCCCAGGTGTTATTTCTCAACTTCTACAAGAAATATAAGCCATAAAATACTAAATATTTATTCATTATTTTATAGTCCTACTTAAAGTCTCTCTCATCATTACCATTTTTTTAATGATTATTGTACTTATTATTATTTTATTTAAGCTTTTCTGTGTGTCTCTGATATCACTTTCCAACCTGTTAGTTCAAATCAAATCAAAAACCATATTGGTCGCATACCCAGAATTGTAGAAGTTATCACATATAGTTTGTTGTAATTCTCCATTTAAGAAACCAACCCCTTCCTACAATGACACCTCATTCAGGATGTCATCATCATTTGCTGGTAAAACAATGGTGCAAAGCTAAATATATATATAAACACTCAATTGTACCTATTTTTCCATGTTTGTTGTAGTTAGTCGGTATGTCCCACTCATAAATGTCCACCCTGTTAGGCTAAATTTTTAAGAAAATGAACCACATTAACCAATATTTCGCAAACCTCATTAAAAATAGTAAAGGAGAACTCCTTATCTGAATCCTTATTCAGAGATTTATGAACACATTTGGTCACTATGTCCTTAGACAAGACCAATTTCAGTGATTCATCAGTGCTGGCTACTCCAGGCTGTGTCCTTGTATGGAGTGTGTTAGTGTGTTTGTTGCTGTCTGAGTGGGCCTCTATTGTTCACTTTGTACTTTCCTGAGAGCCCACTGGCTGGCCCTCGTAAATCTGCTCCAACCAGACAGAACACACACACACAAACCTATTTAAACTCTCTCTCACAAACACAGGCAAGCATAGACATAAAACACAGACTTAAGTACAAACACGTGCACACAGACACACGCGCACACACTACCATACTCAGTTGCCTCTATGGAACCAGCCATGTTGTGGGCAATACAGCAGACAACTCAATATCCAAGTCTCTGTTACCATCTATCTACAGTATACAGGCTGATTGACAGGGGAGCTATCCTCTGTCACATTCTATCTATACAGGCTGATTGACAGGGGAGCTATCCTCTGTTACATTCTATCTATACAGGCTGATTGACAGGGGAGCTATCCTCTGTCAAATTCTATCTATACAGGCTGATTGACAGGGGAGCTATCCTCTGTCACATTCTATCTATACAGGCTGATTGACAGGGGAGCTATCCTCTGTCACATTCTATCTATACAGGCTGATTGACAGGGGAGCTATCCTCTGTCACATTCTATCTATACAGGCTGACTGACAGGGGAGCTATCCTCTGTCACATTCTATCTATACAGGCTGATTGACAGGGGAGCTATCCTCTGTCACATTCTATCTATACAGGCTGATTGACAGGGGAGCTATCCTCTGTCACATTCTATCTATACAGGCTGATTGACAGGGGAGCTATCCTCTGTCACATTCTATCTATACAGGATGACTGACAGGGGAGCTGTCTTCTGTTACATTATATCTATACAGGATGACTGACGGGGGAGCTATCCTCTGTCACATTCTATCTATACAGGCTGACTGGGGAGCTATCCTCTGTCACATTCTATCTATACAGGCTGACTGACAGGGGAGCTATCCTCTGTCACATTCTATCTATACAGGCTGACTGACAGGGGAGCTATCCTCTGTTACATTCTATCTATACAGGCTGATTGACAGGGGAGCTATCCTCTGTTACATTCTATCTATACAGGCTGACTGACAGGGGAGCTATCTTCTGTTACATTCTATCTATACAGGCTGATTGACAGGGGAGCTGTCCTCTGTTACATTCTATCTATACAGGCTGATTGACAGGGGAGCTATCCTCTGTCACATTCTATCTATACAGGCTGATTGACAGGGGAGCTATCCTCTGTCACATTCTATCTATACAGGCTGACTGACAGGGGAGCTATCTTCTGTTACATTCTATCTATACAGGCTGACTGACAGGGGAGCTATCCTCTGTTACATTCTATCTATACAGGCTGACTGACAGGGGAGCTATCTTCTGTTACATTCTATCTATACAGGCTGACTGACGGGGGAGCTGTCCTCTGTCACATTCTATCTATACAGGCTGATTGACAGGGGAGCTATCCTCTGTCACATTCTATCTATACAGGCTGATTGACAGGGGAGCTATCCTCTGTCACATTCTATCTATACAGGCTGACTGACAGGGGAGCTATCCTCTGTCACATTCTATCTATACAGGCTGATTGACAGGGGAGCTATCCTCTGTCACATTCTATCTATACAGGCTGATTGACAGGGGAGCTATCCTCTGTCACATTCTATCTATACAGGCTGATTGACAGGGGAGCTATCCTCTGTCACATTCTATCTATACAGGATGACTGACAGGGGAGCTGTCTTCTGTTACATTATATCTATACAGGATGACTGACGGGGGAGCTATCCTCTGTCACATTCTATCTATACAGGCTGACTGGGGAGCTATCCTCTGTCACATTCTATCTATACAGGCTGACTGACAGGGGAGCTATCCTCTGTCACATTCTATCTATACAGGCTGACTGACAGGGGAGCTATCCTCTGTTACATTCTATCTATACAGGCTGATTGACAGGGGAGCTATCCTCTGTTACATTCTATCTATACAGGCTGACTGACAGGGGAGCTATCTTCTGTTACATTCTATCTATACAGGCTGATTGACAGGGGAGCTGTCCTCTGTTACATTCTATCTATACAGGCTGACTGACAGGGGAGCTATCCTCTGTCACATTCTATCTATACAGGCTGACTGACAGGGGAGCTATCCTCTGTCACATTCTATCTATACAGGCTGATTGACAGGGGAGCTATCCTCTGTTACATTCTATCTATACAGGCTGACTGACGGGGGAGCTATCCTCTGTTACATTCTATCTATACAGGCTGATTGACAGGGGAGCTATCCTCTGTTACATTCTATCTATACAGGCTGACTGGGGAGCTGTCCTCTGTCACATTCTATCTATACAGGCTGATTGACAGGGGAGCTATCTTCTGTTACATTCTATCTATACAGGCTGACTGACAGGGGAGCTATCCTCTGTCACATTCTATCTATACAGGCTGATTGACAGGGGAGCTATCTTCTGTTACATTCTATCTATACAGGCTGACTGACAGGGGAGCTGTCCTCTGTAACGGTGGTGCTGAAGTGTCATGATAAGCCTCTCAGCAGGAGTCAAGGGCTCTTGCTTCAAGAAAGGCCAGATACACATTTGCTCACTACAACCACACACAAAGAAAAAGTATGCACAAACATGCACAATAAGAGGGAAAAAAGTAGCACACACAGAAACACATCAGAGTAAGTGGCTAAGAGGTCCCATGTGGTAGTGAAGCGATTGTGGTCCATAGGGAAATGATTGATCCTATGCATTCTAGCTACCCTAACAGGCCATCCCTTTGGGAGAGCAGGGACAGACAGCTGCAACACCCACAGGACCCAGCATAGAGGACTGTAAATATATATATATAAGAGATGCCCATTTCAGGAGGATAATAAATCATGGTAATATAATGGGAAGAGACTACAATACAGTTACCAGAAAAACAACAATCTTTCAAAAGGACATAATGTAGTTGTAATGTAGTATTTGTTGTAATGTAGTATTTTTTGTAATGTAGTATTTTTTGTAGGGAGCAGCCAGCCACACGATTAGGTAAAAATGTCTGCTTTCCAAGAGGACAGTACAACTACAAGGTAATAACAAAAATGCATGCTTATTGTATACTAGGTCCTCTCAGAGTTAAACACTAAGCCAAGAGAATGCCTCTGTTTCACTTTACTGTGAATAAGATATCCACACCGTGCCAGGAGGAAGGGAAATAGGCAAGCCAAATCTTTCCCTTCTGGATACTAGACCAAACAACCTGCCAGCTTCCCGATGCAGCACTATCAGCAGAAGCAGACATGTCCACTAGCCAAGTAGCAGTGGCCAGCCAAGCCCAGTGTGTCTACTGTCTAGCCTGTAGGTTTGCCAACACAGTGGATATAGGGCTATCCACTGTTGATGATTCAGAGCTATATTATTATATTGCTTATATAGTCTTTTTATATTGTATATATCTAATTCATTCAAAAACGTAGCCACTTCAAATTCTCAATCCTCAGTACCCACCTAGCACTCAATTTGCTTACTAAACAAGCTACAGGTAACTGTCAAAATAAAGGAAACATCAACATAAAGTATCTTAATAGGGTGTTGGGCCACCACGAGCCAGAACAGCTTCAATGAGCCTTGACATAGATTCTACAAGTGTCTGGAACTTTATTCGAGGAATGCAACACCATTCTTGCACAATAAATTCCATCACTTGGTCTTTTGTTGACTCTGTCTTAGACGCCGCTCCAGAATTTCCCTTAATTATTCAATTGGGTTGAGATCTAGTGACTGAGAGAGACTCACACAACCCTTTAAACAACCTATGCTCCTTTGAGACCCCTTTTTCAAAGTCACAGAGATCTCTTCTTCTGGCCATAGTGGCCCAAATAATGGGCAACTTTTATACATGACCCTAAGCATGATGGGCTGTTTTAATTGCTTAATTAACTCTGTGCTTCCACACACCTGTGTGGAAGCACCTGCTTTCAATATATGTTGTATCCCTCATTTACTCAAGTGCTTCCTTTATTTTGACAGTTACCTGTATCAATCTAATCAATGAAATTAGTTAAAAGCCTGATTAGCAAACTATCATTGAGTGAATTGAAAACCTGCCAACCCTTGACATCCCCTGAGCTACTTTAGTGTAATTACTCAGAGTGACCACAACGGTGACCTTGGGAGACCCTAAATGACCCTTTGATGACCCCAGATGACCATGGTTACCGTGGTAACACTCAGGCAAGGTCAGGACTAACCTCTGCAGATGAGCCCCTCCTGGCTGACGGTCTGTTTGCACACCCCACAGTGCTTGCTTTTCTTGAATGTCTTCGCCCGGAAGGTGTGTGAGTGAAGCGTCTCAAACTCTTCAGGCTGCAAATGGAACAGATAAAGAGGAGAGGGTTAGTGTTCAATTGCAGACGGCTCAGTTGATCGGAGCATGGTGGTGTCAATACAAAGATTGTGGGTTCAATTTGTGCATAAGCCACGGTATATGTAAGGGTTTTTTGTGGACAAAGTTATTTGGACTTTTGTCACAGGCAAAGAAAATGGAACAATCAACCAAACCTGGAATTAAAAAAAAGGTCTGTCAGTATAATTGAAAAGCTGTGCATCTATAAAGATAGTCAACTACAGTATATTTATTTTGTTTGCGAAGATAATGAACATAATATTAATCAAATAGACTTTAGCGGTAGGAGAAGTCTTATTTGCCCTAACTTGAGATGAACACACAGAACCACACCGAATCACATCATAGACTGAAGATTTGCACAAACCTGTAGAAATGGTACACTCCAGCTGCCCTCTACAAAGAAGCAGTTCCCACTTTCTCTACTCCGAGAAAAAAGAACAACCACGTCACCCCATGCCCCTCCGTCCCCCCCTCCTTTCCTAAGGCTGCTGCTGGAGGTGTGTTATGCAAGCCCTCTGAGATAATTCCTATCTGGTAGCGTCCATAGTGTAGTCTCCTCTGAAAGGACCCCCCTGTCTCCAGCCGGCATGTGTTTTCCTTCTCCTATAATTACATCTCAACTGTTCTCCCTTTTTCCTGTCTTCCTTCTAAACTGAGCTCGGGGGGGGGGGTCAGGGTAACAGAAATGTCAAAGCGAAGGACAACCATCTCTTGTGGCAACTCTGCTCGCTGTGAAACCTGTGTCATGTTCCCTCTTTGTGGCCAGCGTCTCAGCGTCACCCCGTAATGGACGACTTTGGGGGATTTGGACCAGTGACATCACTTCCTCTGTGTATTTTCTCAGCTGGTCCCCATTTTGGGCTTTTCCGGGTTTCGGCTCAGTGGGATATTGGGCCCCACTAACACACTGTCTGTGGGCCCAACATAGCAATATTGAGCTAATATAACAAAAGTACTTTACAAGTGAAAGAATCACACATGGCCCCACAAGGAGATAACCTGCATATACGTCACCTATCTGAAAAGTGAATCAAGACTAACACGTAAACAAGGAGGAAAGAATGTAGTGTGTGTGTGTGTGTGTGTGTGTGTGTGTGTGTGTGTGTGTGTGTGTGTGTGTGTGTGTGTGTGTGTGTGTGTGTGTGTGTGTGTGTGTGTGTGTGTGTGTGTGTGTGTCTGTGTGTGTGTGTGTGTGTGTGTGTGTGTTTGTGTGTGTGTGTGTGTGTGTGTGTGTGTGTGTGTGCAGGCACAGCTGCCTGATTCTTAACCATATTCTTTATGAGGGTTACTGAACGCTTTTCAAGGCAGGAAATGCAGGCCGGAATGGCTTTATAATATCCATCAAATTTCCATTAAGGCAGTGTGTGTGCGCTCGCTGGACAGGGCTCAAAAGGCCATGTGGTTGGCACATTGTGCAACTTTAGAGAGAGATTTTAGATGGCAGGAGAACGGAATGGAGCTGCGGTGTACCACCGAGAGCGAAATCCCAGACCAGCCACTGCAGCCGTACCAGTAATGACGTTATGTACCTCCTTTGGCCATCAATCCCAAAGAGTCGGTGGATGGAATGCAGTAAGGCATAGACGTTGCAGGCCAGAGTTAGAGCACTTCAGCTGACTCTAGCTGGACTCTCTTTATATATTCACAGTGCCTTTGTAAAGTATTCAGACACTTTGACTCTTTCCACATTTTGTTACGTTACAGCCTTATTCTAAAATGGATTAAATTGAAAAAAATCCTCGGCAATCTACACACAATACCCCATAATGACAAGGCGAAAACAGGTTTTTAGAAATGTTTGCAAATGTATTAATTTTCAAAACAGAAGTGCCTTATTTACATAAGTATTCAGACCCTTTGCCATGAGACTCGATGAGACTCGAAATTGAGCTCAGGTGCATCTTGTTTCTATTGATCATCCTTGAGATGTTTCTACAACTTGATTGGCGTCCACCTGTGGTCAATTCAATTGATTGGACATGATTTGGAAAGACACATACATGTCTATATAAGGTCCCACAGTTGACAGTGCATGTCAGATAAAAACTAAGCCATGAGGTCGAACGAATTGTCCGTAGAGCTCTGAGACAGGATTGTGTCGAGGCACAGATCTAGGGAAGGGTAGCAAAAAATGTCTGCAGCATTGAAAATCCCCAAGAACACAGTGGCCTCAAACATTCTTAAAAGGAATACATTTGGAACCACCAAGACTCTTCCTAGAGCTGGCCGCCTAGCCAAACTGAGCAATCGGGGGAGAAGGGCCTTGGTCTGGGAGGTGATTATTTTTAATAAATTAGCAAAGAAATTCTAAAAACCTGGTTTTGCTTTGACATTATGGGGTATTGGGTGTAGATTGATGAGGGAAAACAATTTAATACATTTTAAAATAAGACTGTACAGTATATTATCTTTCTCTTTTTGTCTTGATCCCTTAGAACCTCTCTTTCACTCTCTCTCTTTATTTCAACTTACTTTCTCTTTTGTTTATTTCTGGGTGTCTCTCACTTTCTTTGTCTCTGTCAGTCTCTCTTTCTTTCTCTCTCACTCTCTTCCTCCCCTCTACCATCCTCTCTTCCCCAACAGTCTGCTTTGCTAACTCCCCCACTTAGCAGAGATGTAGATTTATGGATGTCTGTGCAGCCTACAGGAAAGCCCAAGGTCTGGTTCCCATGATGGGCAAATAATAGTGTATTCTCCCTCCAATCAGAAGCAAACTATCAGTCAAATGACCATGACAGAGGGAAAACAACTCTAGACCACCTTTACTCCACACACAGAGACGCGTACAAACCTCTCCCTCTCCCTCCATTTGGTAAATCTGACCATAATTATATCCTCCTGATTCCTGCTTACAAGCAAAAACTAAAGCAGGAAGGACCAGGGACTCAGATGATGCAGATGCTAAGCTACATGACTGTTTTGCTAGCACAGACTGCAATATATTCCGGGATTCTTCCAATGGCATTGAGGAGTAAACCACATCAGTCACTGGCTTCATCAATAAGTACATCGATGGCGTCGTCTCCACAGTGACTGTACGTACATACTCCAACCAGAAGCCATGGATTACAGGCAACATCCGCAATGACTCGGCCTCTCGAATGGCACAGTGGTCTAATGCACGGCAACGCAGTGCTAGCTGTGGCACTAGAGATTCTGGATTCGAGTCCAGGCTCTGTCGCAGCCGACCGCGACCGGGAGAACCATGGGGCGGCGCACAATTGGCCCAGCGTTGTACGGGTTAGGGGAGGGTTTGGCCGTCAGGGATGTCCTTGTCCCATCGCGCACTAGCGACTTCTGCGTTGGGCCCGGCGCAGTGCACGCTGACACGGTCGCCAGGTGCACAGTGTTTCCTCCGACACATTGGTGCAGCTGGCTTCCGGGTTAAGTGGGCATTGTGTCAGGAAGCAGTGCGGCTTGGTTGGGTTGTGTTTCAGAGGACGCACAGCCCTTGACCTTCGCCTCTCCCAAGTCCGTACGGGAGTTGCAGTGATGAGACAAGACTGTAATTAACAAATGGATACCATGAAATTGGGGAGAAAATAAATAAATAAAACATTCAAAAAATTACCCAAACAATGTGGGGGCTGAATTTTTAACACTCACACACTTTAACACTCACGCATGCACACACACTCACACACACACACACCTCTAGTCAGTTGACAGGGTTACTATAGAAACATGGGTCCTGGGATCTCCTATGTGGGCTCTCATCAACAGTATAGTTTTGGTTCATTACAAGAGATGTACAGTAAGCTGTTCCTACCTCATGAGAAGAAGAGAGCTCAAGACAAAATGTAAACAAAAACAACTATGTTATCATGAATACACAGGGTAACATCTATTCAAACATTTATACATAATCCATCTGACATGTCATTTTCCCATGTGAACATACATTACAGAATAGCAAATAAACTGCCTGAACGTCCCTCTCCGTAGCCTACTACAGGAATGTAACTGTGTAGTTTAGTTTCTTTCACGCTGCAGACAGAGAGGGAGACAATGTGAGGGACACACGCCAGACATGAAAAATGTCTCAATCTCAGTCCATTCAGGCCAGGGAGTCCCATCGTCTTTGGCCCTCTCAGAGAGAGGAGCTGACCCCCAAATAAAACAGACTTCTAGTGTTCTCCCCCCTATTTATCAGGCTGTGCAACAGAATGGAAGAGACTCCAGCAAAACACTTTTTAAATACTTCATCCCTCCTGCCTGGCCTCCAATGTCAGTCACTTGTCTCCCCACCTTTGGGTGGTGAATGTAGGAGAGGGGGGCACTCAGATCTCAGCACAATACCTCATGGTTTAATTCCCATTAGCAATTTGGACTGGAGCCATAAGTGCTCATCCTCTTTTAGAAACCAAACAAACAAGCCCTCCTCTGCTTCGCACCCATCTGAGGCCTGGCCTCCATTGTTTACCCCAAATACTATGTAAATAAATGGCACAAAACAATATAGGGGAGCTCCCTTCATGGGGACCGACCCTAATTGGTTCCGTTCATTAAGAGGGCCGCCGCTGCTCGCAGAGTTTGTTTATTGTTTGTAGCGGGGAGGAAAGTTGGGGATTCTGGGATACATTGCGCTATGGATTTGGAGGGAAGAGATGAGAGGGGTGAGGGGATGTACGGTAATCATGGGGGTACGTTCACATTCACAAGAGACGAGGTCTCTGGATTTTAGTTCAAAGTGATGCCAACCATGCAAATGCCCCTGGTCCTACCGTGGCTCTTTTCATCGCCTCCCCTTTCTCTCTGCTAGACTGACACAAAGGCAGACGGCTTGAAACAGGCATCATTGGACCCCCAGGGGACAAGGCCAGTGTACACACAGCCCCCTTGCTGAGACGCTAAGCTCCTGGGAACAGGGTCCCATCCCTCCAAGCCACTCATACACACACGCACATACACACAATGGAGACCCCTAACTCTGAGGGAGTGGGGAGCGTGGTTTGGGAGCATGGCTCCCAATGGGCTGATAGGGTTTAAAGCAGGGTTACAGCACTCTGGGAAGAGCAACTACAATGAAAGGGAATACCTGTCTGACACACTCATACACTTATACTGAGGAAGCAGACTGATTTCAGTCCAAGCTGCATGTGAGGATAAATCCCTCACCTCATTAGTTTACAACCCTATGCATAGTACACATACACACACTCCAAAAGGGTTCTTAGCAGAGCGATAGGGTTCTATCGATAACCATTTTGATCTGAAAAATAAATAAATAAAATAGAGTTTTCTAAACTAACCCAATCTGTTAGTAATTGGATTTGTTGGGCCCATTACTGAGATGGTTGTTCCAGTTAGATGATTAAGGTAGTCTCAGTATTCAATAGTTCCTACCCCGCAGTCATTCTGAATCCAGGCAGCAGGTGAGTAACAATTCCACTTGTTGGATTCCTAACTCTGTCGGGCTCCAATAGGAATTACACATCACTTTGCAAGCCAGCATAATGTGACTTGCAGCACTGATGTGACCTGTAATCCAGGAGTTTTGTAACACCACAGTGTTAGGGTATAACTAGGCCTACAAAGAAAGGCTATGCTATATGTAACGTATTGTCATAAATAATTGGAACTGTTCATAGAAGATTCTAGGAAGAACCCTCCAAATATAAAAGGGTTCTCGGTAGAACCCTTCATAGACGGTTCTAGGAAGAACCTTTTAGATGATAATACGTTCTCAGAACGTTAATAAAATATCCCAGGAAAACTTTCCGTGAACCATAGTAAAACATTCTCAGAAACTCCATGTAACCTACAAAATGTATGTTCCCAGAACAGGCAAAATGTTCACTTCCGATCTCAGAGCGTTTAAAAAACGTTCAGTTTTACCGGTCAGGAAACGTATGGCTTCTTTAACCAATGGGAAACCAACATTTTTTATTTCCACAATTCTCAAGGAACAAAATGTGCTAGCTGGGATGTGTTCAGCAAACCTGCTGTGTCGAGCTTTTTTTTACCCACTTAACAAACTCTGTGGATTTAATTTAATTTGGTATTGGCACCCACTAACTCTGTTGGTGTGTCTGGGCAATGAATCCATCCTTAGAGCCCACTGCAAAAGTGTATTACAAGGAGGAATGAAAAGGTTTTCAGATAGTGTCTTGTAACAAGACTCTAGAGCTGGATAACATTATGAACTTAACCCTGTGCAGATCCATATTATCTTATGCCCTTCAAGTAGGGTGTGAGAGAGAGAGAGAAAGAGAGAGAGAGAGTGTGCGTGTGAACTCCCTTGAACATTGGATTGAAACTCAAGCCTTATCAGTAGTGATCCCATCCAATCCATCCATTCAACTGAGATAATAACCTACTTAACACAGCGTCTCTCATATGGGACAACATGTGTTTGGGTGAGATGTTAACAAGACACACAGTGGGGTCACTGCGACAGGTCCCATCTGCTACTATGGGAAGTGTGTGTGCATGTGTGTGTGTGCCCTCTGTTGCTGGAACATCCCTCACGCTCCTACCCCGCCCTTTCTCCAATAACCCCATTCTGTCTCCTCACTCTCCCAAACCGCCCACTCCCTCCATGCATGTTTTCTCCCGCAAGGCTATGATTCTTCAGCTCACAAAACGCGAGCATGCAGGGGCGTCTCCTCCTTGACCTATCTCATCTCCTTCCACTCAGTCTGGCCTGACCCCACATCCACACAGAGGCAGCCTTTACTCCCTTCATCTCCCTCTCTCACCCTCTGTCTCCATCTCTCAGTTCCTCTCTCAGTCTCTCTCTGTCTGTCTCTCACACACTCTCTCTGTCTCGCTCACACACTCTCTCTCTTTCTTTTGATCACGTGAATACAATGGAGCCCCCACATGGAGTTTCAATAAAGGGCCACTGAACACTGAACTCTGACAATAAGAGGAGGCCAACCCCAGGATTGTACTAGCTATTGGAACATTTATGTGAAATTCCCATAGATTTTTGACAGGCATGCTATTAGGAGAATCCACTGGTGGTGGCTAACTGATAGTTTTGTAAGAGAGCCAATGAATTCTTCATCCTTATCACAAAAAAAGAGAGGAATGAAAAGGAGACGGAAGAGCAAAAGAGAGACAGGAAAGAGTAAGAGAGAGGAAATAAAAAAGAAGGGGGGATGAAAAGAAGGAAGAAAGGCAAGGAGGTGGGGAAGTGAGTGTGGTTTGAACGTGCCCCCCTAAGCTGGTATCCATAGCACAGCCCATCTCAGGGCAGGAATTCCCTCGATGGTAGGGTCGTTGACGGTCAGAGACTGTTGGCGAAGTGTCCTGTCCTTCTCCCAAACCCTGTCATTCCAAACAGGAAGTCAACAAGCTGAAGAAGTGAACCTAGTTATTAGATAGCTGTCTTTCCCATCAAAACTGCCATGGAGTTTCAAATTAGCTTTTTTGAAAAAATAAATAGATATGTTTGAATGACACTAAATGCTACTTTAAACCCTGCCAGTGCTGAAATATTTTGGTAAGAGAAGTGATCATAATTTAGCTTACATGCTTTGACGTGGATAAGGAAATTAATAAATCACAGGAAGATTTACAGTTATGTAAGTAGTAAACACTTCATTTAAATTACTTTTAGAAAAAATCTGTATATTTACAACCCAGTGAAAATGGAAAAGTGTGTGAAATGTGGAATGGAAAAAAAGTCCTGTCCGTTGCCTGTGAGGCATCTGCTATGCAAAGACCAGATTGAATAATTCATGATGCACGTGGGACTACGAGGCACTGAGCAGCAGTTTCAGAGAAACACACGAGAAGATTTGGATTTGTGTCCACCAGCCCCATCGTCATGTCTCTAGATGCACTCAGACGCCCAGATCTCATGTTCATCATCAACCTTTGTTTCATACAAAAGGTTGTAAAAAGTAGGGCTTGTAACAGCTGGCTGGGTTTTCGGTCAATCGGGAAGATAGAAAAGCTGCCTCCAGTAAGACAAGGGGTGGCGATCTGTGTCTATTTATAAATGACAGCTGGTGCACGAAATCTAAGTCTCAAGGTTTTGCTCGCCTGAGGTAGAGTGTCTCATGATAAGCTGTAGACCACACTATTTACAAAGAAAGTTTTCAGCTATATATTTCTTAGCTGTCCACAACCAGATGCTGGCACGAATACTGCACTCAACGAGCTGTATAAGGCCATAAGCAAACAAGAAAATGCTCATCCAGAGGCGGCGCTCCTAGTGGCCGGGGACTTTAATGCAGGGAATCTTAAATCCGTTTTACCTCATTTCTACCAGCATGTTACACGTGCAACCAAAGGAAAAAAACTCTAGACCACCTTTACTCCACACAAAGAGATGTGTAAAAAGCTATGCCTCGCCCTCCAAATCTGACCATAACTCTATCATCCTGATTACTGCTTACAAGCAAAAACGAAAGCAGGAAGTACCAGTGACTCACTCAATAAGGAAGTGGTCAGATGACTCAGATGCTAAGCTACAGGACTGTTTTGCTAGCACAGACTGGAAAATGTTCAGGATTCTTTTGATGGCATTGAGGAGTACACCACATCAGTCACTGGCTTCATCAATAAGTGAATCAATGATGTCGTCCCCACAGTGACCGTACACACATACAGTGGCTTGCGAAAGTATTCACCCCCTTGGCATTTTTCCTAATTTCTTGTCTTACAACCTGGAATTAAAATTTATTTTATGGGGTGTTTGTATCATTTGATTTACACAACATGCCTACCACTTTGAAGATGCTAAAAAAAATATATTGTGACACAAACAAGAAATAAGACAAAAAAACTGAAAACTTGAGCGTGCATCCCCCCAAAGTCAACACTTTGTAGAGCCACCTTTGGCAGCAATTACAACTGCAAGTCTCTTGGGGCATGTCTCTATAAACTTGGCACATGTAGCCACTGATATTTTTTGCCCATTCTTCAAGGCAAAGCTGCTACAGCTCCATCAAGTTGGATGGGTTCCGCTGGTGTACAGCAATCTTTAAGTCATACCACAGACTCTCAATTGGATTGATGTCTGGGCTTTGACTAGGCCATTCCAAGACATTTAAATGTTTCCCCTTAAACCACTCGAGTGTTGCTTTAGCAGTATGCTAGGGTCATTGTCCTGCTGGAAGGTGAACCTCCATCCCAGTCTCAAATCTCTGGAAGACTAAAACAGGTTTCTCTCAAAAATGTCCCTGTTCAGCGCCATCCATCATTCCTTCAATTCTGACCAGTTTCCCAATCCCTGCTGATGAAAAACATCCCCACAGCATGATGCTGCCACCACCATGCTTCACTGTGGGGATGGTATTCTCGGGGTGATGAGATGTGTTGGGTTTGCGCCAGACATAGCATTTTCCTTGATGGCCAAAAAGCTCAGTTTTAGTCTCATCTGACCAGAGTACCTTCTTCCATATGTTTGAGTCTCCCACTTGCCTTTTGGCAAAAACCAAACGTGTTGGCTTATTTTCTTCTTTAAGCAATGGCTTTTTTCTGGCCACTCTTCCGTAAAGCCCAGCTCTGTGGAGTGTATGGCTTAAAGTGGTCCTATGGACAGATACTCCAATCTCCGCTGTGGAGCTTTGCAGCTCCTTCAAGGTTATCTTTGGTCTCTTTGTTGCCTCTCTGATTAATGCCCTCCTTGCCTGGTCTGTGAGTTTTGGTGGGCGGCCCTCTCTTGGCAGGTTTGTTGTGGTGCCATATTCTTGCCATTTTTTAATAATGGATTTAATGGCGCTCTGTGGGATGTTGAAAGTTTCGGATATTTTTTTATAACCCAAACCTGATCTGTACTCCTCCACAACTTTGTCCCTGACCTGTTTGGAGAGCTGCTTGGTCTTCATGATGCCCCTTGCTTGGTGATGCCCCTTGCTTAGTGGTGTTGCAGACTCTGGGGCCTTTCAGAACAGGTGTATATTTACTGAGCTCATGTGACAGATCATGTGAGACTTAGATTGCACACAGGTGGACTTTATTTAACTAATTGTGTGACTTCTGAAGGTAATTGGTTGCACCAGATCTTATTTAGTGGCTTCATAGCAAAAGGGGTGAATACATATGCACGCACTACTTTTCCGTTTTTTATTTTGTATAATATTTTGAAACAAGTCATTTTTAAAATTTCACTTCACCAATTGGGACAAATTTGTGTATGCTGTAAAATCCAAATAAAAATCCATTTAAATTACAGGTTGTAATGCAACAAAATAGGAAAAACGCCACGGGGGATGAATACTTTTGCAAGGCACTATCTATTACCTCGACTAACCTGTGCCCCCGCACATTGACTCTGTGCCGGTACCCTGTGTATATAACCTCACTACTGTTATTATATTGTTGCTCTTTAATTATTTGTTATTTTTAAATTTTTCTTATTTTTTACTTAAGTTTATTTTAGTAAATACTTTCTTAACACTTATTTTTATTAAAACTTTAATTAACCTCTTAAGTATCAGACCTTTTTATTCGCCTAACATGACAATCCCAATTCTAACTGCCTGTAGCTCAGGAACTGAAGCAAGAATATGCATATTCTTGATACCATTTGAAAGTAAACACTTTGAAGTTTGTGGAAATGTGAAATTAATGTAGGAGAATATAACACATTAGATCTGGTAAAAGATAATATAAACAAATAAACATGTGTTTTCTGTATTTATTTATTTTTACAAATGCAAGAGAAAGGCCAGATAGGAGTATATGTGTAATTTTACATTTGGCCACCAGGTGGCAGCAGTGTGTGTGCAAAGTTTCAGACTTATCCAGTGAAGAATTACATTGCCGCTATATTTTCTATCAAGTCAAAAATGCTATGGTAATAAAAAAATTAAGTTTACACACTCCCAGGGATGTCATACATGATGGATCATTAGCTTATACAATAACTTTCACACATCTAGATGGCCGGGCCTGGTGGGTGTGGAGTCAGAGACAGCAGTTGGGTCAAACTGTAAACCCCAGTTCCTACATTTGAACATACAACATTGATTTTATCAAACAAAACTATGCTACATTTTATCTCTGGGACCCTCAGGATGACAACTCAGAGCAAGATTACTGAATGTAAGTACATTATTTATCTTCAGAGGTGAATGTATCAAACCAGTTGCCGTGATAAAAGTTCTTTGTTATTGTGCACTCTTCTCAAACAATAGAATTTTTCACTGTAAAAGCTACTGTTAATTGGACACAATTGCAGTTAGATTAACAAGAATGTAAGCTTTCTGTCCATACAAGACATGTCTATGTCCCGGAAAGTTGGCTGTTGTATAAAATGTCCTTCTAGTCACATTAGCGCACGTTAGCAACAACCATCCCTGTTTAGGGACACCGATCCTGTAGGGCTTGTCAGTAAGCATTTCACTGTAAGGTCTACACCTATTGTATTCTGTGCATGTGACAAATCAAATTTGATTTGATGAAGGGAGGAATTTGACCTTTTCTTCCTCTCATCTCCTCCTCCTCTACGACTCTCCTTTCCTCCATCCACCGGCCTCACAATGGACAGTCACCTGATTTCATTTAGGGAGAAATGCACCTCAGGCATTCCAATCTTTCCCTCTCTGTCTCGCTCCCTCTCTTTCTCTCAACATGCATTTTCCTCTCAGTGAGGTGGATCCCAGGGAGAAAATGACTCAGTCATCCAGAAGTGAAGAGAGAAAATCACCCATTTATTCACAGGCTATCAACAGAATGGAGGGAGAGAAGCATTATGTACAGTCTCAATCCACTATCGAGTTATGTTTATTTATTTAACCTTAATTTAACTAGGCAAGTCAGTTAAGAACAAATTCTTATTTGCCTACCCCGGCCAAACCCGGACAATTCTGGGCCAATTGTGCATCGCCATATGAGACTTCCAATCATGACCGGTTGTGATACAGCCTGGAATCAAACCAAGGTCTGTACTGAGATGCAGTGCCTTAGACCACTGCCCCACTCGGGAGCCCATGTAAACAGTGGTTGTATGTGAATGTCAGTATGCATTAATACAGTGCATAAATCTTGCATAAACATGTTACATTTATGAGTCACAAATGTCTGTAAAATTGTACTTTGCACTATGCAAACATACTATATCTCACTACCAGTTAATTCAGTGTCAACCCACAACTGCTTAAGATAAACACCACTTTAGGTCTATATCCATTTAGACAACAACAAATGTATAGTCTGAACTGAAGTCATTAACAAGGTATAAAATGAAAAGACAGCTGAAAGTCTTTCACTAAACTCACTGAAACCCAACTTCTAAACAGAACAATGACTTTGAACAATAACAATGCTTTGATTCTCAGTCTGCAGGTATCTGCAGGGATGGTTAACTCAAGTATGTTCCACCCCCAGAGGCAGACTGGATACAGTGGCTTCCGGTCACGTCGTCCAGTCCCGACCTGGGAGAATTAACAACCCACACTCTTCGGCTGTCCCCAAATGATAACCCGTTGAAGAACCCTTTTTGGTTCCAGGTAAAACTATTTTGGTTCCAGTTAGAGCCCTATTGAGTTCCATGTAGAACCATTTCCCCAGAAGGTTCAACATGGAACCCAAAATAGTTCTACCTGGAACCAAAAAGTGTTCTACCTGGAACCAAAAAGGGTTCTCCTATGGGGACTGCCAAAACAACCATTTTGGAACTCAGCCACACTCCCAAAAAAAAGTACGTAGCAGCATCCTGGCGTCATGGCATCTACAAGCTCAACAAGAACAAATAAACCATTTCCTGGTGCTTTCCCAACTCAAATTTAGTGCAATGTTGAGATAAAATAAAGACTTATTTAGGAAAATTCCACAAGGATAAAGAGACTATGATGATTAAGTTGAGAGAAGAGAGAGCAGGGAGTAAGGCCATTACACTATTAAAATGGTATGTCATAGCTTTGTTTTGAATTCTTTAACCATTCTTTAATCATAACCATGCATGAAAAGCAGTTCAATTGGACTTGATATTGAATGACTTCGCATAATTCGTTTGGCGTAGTCAAACCAGAACATAATTTTCTCTCAGGAGCCGTAGAGACATTGCAGCAAATGGAAATAAATGTCCGAAATTGAGCAACACTGGAGAAGCACGCCCCAAAAACCTCTGCAAACCTCTTCCCGCAAGCAGCCCGCTTTAATGGTACTAATCCATGCTCAGTTTAAAGTAACCAAGTTCATCATCAGAAATGAGCTCTTTGCCCAGAAAAGACAGCATGCATGCTTTCACCAGTGCTACAATTTGGCTTGATGATTGACAATTGATGAGGCTTCATAACCCCGAAAGTACTTTCTTTAAACTGATACAGACCTTTGAACATAATGGAGTGGGTGGTGGTAACATAAACCATGGCTTGCTCCACAACTTGTTATAGTACATAGGCCTAACGGTCATCCCACAAAGAACAACCACCTCACTATATGCCTCATAAAGGCATGCACGCCCCTGTGGGACTTAGTCTCTATTATATCCCATCATAAATAATGAAGTTACACATGTATCTTAAACAGTGGTCTCCTTTTTGCACTCGTAACAAATTCCACACAGGAGATTTGTAGAATCTGATAAAGAAGGCTGTTTTATCTCAAGAAGCAGACACTGAAATACAACATGGTCTTTCTGTTTTGTGGCAACAGAGCAAATGAAAACATTGATGATAAAGTTAAGGGCATGAATTATGGTCGCTTCAGATTGGCTGCAAAGAGTAATGTTGTAACTGACAGACGCAGAAGCTATTGTTTGGCCACACTCTTTTTTTCACCATAAGTCGGTCAGACAATGCCTCCTTGGATGCTGGCAGCAAGGGAGGAGCTGGCAGACTACTGTATTCAGCTAGTGGGCACCTCGCCCAGCCTCAGACACACCTGTATCATTGCTGTTGTTGTTATCAGGGTGTAAAATCCCAGGCTGTCAGCAGACTATCACAATAATTACTTCTGGTTAGGAGAAGAGAGGCATCAATAGCTAAAGCTAAAGAGCTTTATCAAGCAATGAAAAACAAACTTGGGGGTCTTTCTCAATTGTCTAAAGATCTGTCCTATTCTCCTCTTCTTCATCTGCACTGTTCTGAGAATACCTGATCAAGAGTAGGAAAGCATAATGATGAGTTTCCACCACATTATTTTTACCATTTCAGCATTCTCTAGAAGAAGGGAATGAGATAATGGGAACGAGCTGAGGGGAAAAACTTTTAGACAATTGAGAAAGAGCCTTAGAATTAACCGCTTGTCACGGCAGTGGAGGTCTATTGGGCGAGTATTCATGTTGAAATGTTCTGGCATGGTTCACAATTGATTCAGGTGCTGAATGTATCAGAAGCTCAACATGGCCATATACGGTTAAGGCAGTGTTCACAAGCAAGCCAGAAAGTGGAGTTTATAGACGCAACAAGGGAACAAAACTGAGGCCACAATCCCTCACAATACAGGAACAATACAGGAATGCGTGAACTTTCATATTGACTCACACATAGCAGTCCATTTTTTTAACATACACACACACACACACACCTACATACACATTTGAGCTCAGTAGCCTATGGTATGTAGCCAAGGCCAGTTTGTGATGAGCTGTGAATGATTGAGGGATTGCAGAGGTAGATGCTGGGGAGGATGGAGGAGGTCTGGTCTCTCAGTTCTCATTTATGTCTCGCCCCACAGCCATGTCTCACTTCCTGTTCGATGAATCCTGACCTCCACTGGGCTCAGGTCCAGCCTAACCAACCCTGTCTATGAGTGATGTCACCTGCAAGGCTTTGTTGGACTCTCTTTCAGTTGAATTTCACAGTCTACACAGCAAAATGTCTGTGGAGCATTTTAAAATACCATACTGACCAAAATAGTATTTGGCCATAACCTGCACTCTATCACTCAATCTATCTTATGCAGCAAACTTGACCTGTTTTAGCAAGAGACGACCACAAGAGTAGAACCCTATCTAATAATGCTAAATATAAGGTATGAGTCTTCTCACATGCAGCTCTAGACTCCAGGCTACTCAGTCAAATATCGTAGCAGACTGGATGCAGCAGAGACCTGCAGAGAATTCCATAACACTTCATAAATGGCTTATTCACCTCAATTGCCTGCCTCGATCTGACTGCACTCATAAAGGGAGACCAAACTCAACTGAAGTCCTCGCTAGTGATCTTAATAATGTGGTGCTATTTCGTCTCCAAAGCCACAAGGGATTTTGTTTATTGGGAATGATTGATGCTGGTGATCAGGTTCTCTCTGAAGGATCATGGTCTGTTTCTATGACAAACTATGGGTAACCCCAACTGAAACAAAACAACTAAGCCAGAAATAAACCTGGGAAAGGTTAAATAGTTAAAGCCACAAGAAGAACATCAAAAGCTCCTCATATTAAAGCCAGTGTTTGGGAACTCCGCCAACGCTCAAAACAGTTGTTGATGAGTGACATGAACCATCTATGGAGAGTAGAGGATGGCAGCACTCTACACACATCTGGGTTATTTTCTGTGGCAGCATGTGTGGACCCAATCCTCCACATTTTTTCTGTGGGTTGTCACAAACTATCGGCCTGTCTCATCAGAACACTTACTTCTGCTATTGATCCAATACAACATTGAAGCCATATTACAAAACAAATTAGAGAAAAGAGGACATGCATAGGGGAAAAAACTAGTCACACCGCTAACTAAGGCAATATTGAATCCCCAAAACAGGATATATTATGGAACTGGAAGACAGATGTTCTTTCTTATTGATCAGAGTATCTCTTTCCCAAAAGAAAATGTGAAAAACACAATACAGGTCTTCCAGCCAGAGTAGGGATGGGGAACGTTGATGTGGGTGGGGCTCACAAAAAATCTTAACTCATCATGAGGGGCCGCAGTGGCCCGCGGGTCTGCGTACCCACATCCATACCCACATATTCAGTCAGAGCCTGTCCTAGCCTTTTGGGGGCCCTAAACAAAATGTTGCCGGGGGGCCCCCCACCTTGCGAACAAAACATTTTAGCGGCCCCCCTCTTTGCACAGTTTTTACTATGATATCTGCGTGAGTGTGACTAACAAAATCAATTTGCACCCCCGGCTGGAGTGTTTACGGACATGTTCAACCTCTCCCTATGCCAGTCTGTTGTCCCCACTTGCCGACCCCAGGTGGAGAGGGTAGGCAACAACACCTCATCCCCAGGAGGAGAGGGCCGCAGTGGATAGGGTCAAAAGCTTCAAGTTCCTTGGCATGCACATCACTGAGGACCTGAAATGGTCCCGCCACACCGGCACCGTGGTGAATAAAGGCGCAACAGCGCCTCAGCAACCACAGACGGCTGAAACAAAATCGTCATGGCCCCTAAGACCCTCACAAACTTCTACAGATGCATATTGAGAGCATTCTGTTGGGCTGCAAAACTACCTGGTACGACAACTGCACCGCCCTCAACCACATGGCTCTCCAGAGGGTGGTGCGGTCAGCCCACCGCATTACCGGGGGCACGCTGCCTGCCCTCCGGGACATTTACAGCACTCTGTGTCAAAGGAAGGCCAAAAAGGACATCAAGTACCTCAGCCATCCGAGCCATGGTCTATTCATTCTCCTACCTTCTGGCAGACAGAGATGTTACAGGACAGGTGCATCACAGCCAGGACCGAGAGACTGAAAAACAGCTTCTATCTCCAGGCCACCAGATTGCTGAAAAGCATCACTAGCCGATTTCCTGCCCAGTACTCTGCCCTGCACCTTGAGACAAATGCCTCATGTAAACTCAGCAAAAAAAGAAATGTCCCTTTTTCCGGACCCTGTCTTTCAAAACTAATTCGTAAAAATCCAAATAACTTCACAGATCTTCAATATAAAGGGTTTAAACACTGTTTCCCATGCTTGTTCAATGAACCATAAACAATCAATGAACATGCACCTGTGGAACGGTCGTTAAGACACTAACAGCTTACACACAGTAAGCAATTAAGGTCACAGTTATGAAAACTTAGGACACAAAAGAGGCCTTTCTACTGACTCTGAAAAACAGCAAAAGAAAGATGCCCAGGGTCCCTGCTCATCTGAGGGAACGTGCCTTAGGCATGCTGCAAGGAGGCATGAGGACTGCAGATGTGGCCAGGGCAATAAATTGCAATGTCCGTACTGTGAGACGCCTAAGACAGCGCTACAGGGAGACAAGATGAACAGCTGATCGTCCTCGCAGTGGCAGACCACATGTAACAACACCTGCACAGGATCGTTACATCCGAACATCACACCTGCGGGACAGGTACAGGATGTCAACAACCACTGCCAGAGTTACACCAGGAACGCACAATCCCTTCATCAGTGCTCCGACTGTCCGCAATAGGCTGCGAGAGGATGGACTGAGGGCTTGTAGGCCTGTTGCAAGGCAGGTCCTCACCAGACATCATGTCGCCTATGGGCACAAACCCACCAGCGCTGGAACAGACAGGACTGGCAGAAAGTGCTCTTCACTGACGAGTCGCGGTTTTGTCTCACCAGGGGTGATAGTCGGATTCGCATTTATCGTCGAAGGAATGAACGTTACACCGAGGCCTGTACTCTGGAGCGGGATCGATTTGGAGGTGGAGGGTCCGCCTCCAAATCTGGGGCGGTGTGTCACAGCATCATCGGACTGAGCTTGTTGTCATTGCAGGCAATCTCAACGCTGTGCGTTACAGGGAAGACATCATACTCCCTCATGTGGTACCCTTCCGGCAGGCTCATCCTGACATGACCCTCCAGCATGACAATGCCACCAGACAGGAATGTCAGTGTTCTGCCATGGCCAGCGAAGAGCCCGGATCTCAATCCCATTGAGCATGTCTGGGGCCTGTTGGATCGGAGGGTGAGGGCTAAGGCCATTCCCCCCAGAAATGTCCGGGAACTTGCAGGTGCCTTGGTGGAAGCGTGGGGTAACATCTCACAGCAAGAACAGGCAAATCTGGTGCTATCCATGAGGAGGAGATGCACTGCAGTACTTAATGCAGCTGGTGGCCACACCAGATACTGACTGTTACTTTGATTTTGACACCCCCCATCCACCCCAGTATATCTACTTTAACATTCATCTTCTGCACATCTACCATTCCAGTGTTTAACTGCTATATTGTAATTACTTCGCCACCTTGGCCTATTTATTGCCTTACCTCCCTTATCTTACCTCATTTGCACATACTGTATATAGACTTTTTCTACTGTATTATTGACTGTATGTTTGTTTATTCCATGTGTAACTCTGTGTTGTTGTATGTGTCAAACTGCTTTGCTTTATCTTGGCCAGGTCGCAGTTGCAAATGAGAACTTGTTCTCAACTAGCCTACCTGGTTAAATAAAGGTGAAATAAAAAATAAAAAAATTGTTCAGGGACACATTATTCCATTTCTGTTAGTCACATGTCTGTGGAACTTGTTCAGTTTATGTCTCAGTTATTGAATCTTGTTATGTTCATACAAACATTTACACGTTAAGTTTGCAGAAAATAAACGCAGTTGACAGTGAGAGGACGTTTCTTTTTTGCTGAGTTGATATAGTAATTGAAACGCTGACCACCTCATATTCTGTTTATATACTGTTGTTTACTCACTGTGTATGTATTTACTGTATTCTCAACATACCCCATCCTAATATACCTACTACTGTACATACCATTTTCTTTCCAAATGATATACTCTTTATACACACTACTTATTTATATGCTGGATTCTGACAAATGCTCACTATAGAAATATACTCTGGATTGTTAATTGACCCGTTCTGTCATTTCTTGATTTCTTGTTTAGATGTTTTGATTATTTGTGTATTTGTATTGTATTTGCGAGACATTCTACTGCATTGTTGAAACTAGAAACAAGCCTTTCACTGCTCCTGTTATAACATCTGCAAATCTGTGTACACGACCAATAAATGTTGATTTGATTTAAACAACAAACTGGGACAGGAACGTAGAGCCATTCCAGATTGGAGTTCAAATCCATGTGGAGATGGCGAGAGGGCCAGGGAAGGCTGAGGGGCAAGGCTGGAACTTACACCACACACAGAGTGGAACTCCGAGATAAAGTATGTGTCCGATTGAACGCGATTGGGAATGATGAAATGGAGGAGGCATGCTGGAAAAGGGACTGCATGGCAAATCCATTATGTCTGCAAAACATTTGGGCAACATATAGCCAGATGTTGCAATTACAGAAACGCTGCCATATTTCAAAGGGGCCCCACATGTGCAACTGTCTTTCACTCAAATCATAGGTAATCCTATATGAACTGGGGGGGGGGGCAAACCAGCTGCAGGACAAAGAGATAGAAAGAGGGGGAGACTGAGGTAAATGAGCAGAGAGGAGTTTAGATAGAAATAAAATAGATGGTGTTAGAGATGTAGGAAATACAAATCCTCAACCCACTAAGCACTGTATCTAGAATTAGGTTTCTGTGTACCCCAGACTGGGGCCTTTGAGACACTGACCACTACAACACCCCAGCATGAGCCGACTCTGGACCTGCACTGAGAAGACTATACTGTCCTGGTCTCCAGATTGACTAAATGTAGGTTAATGGACATTGATCATTCCATTAAGCTATTTGACCACTTTGACAGCTTGGAGGTTTACGCTAGGGTCAATATTTGCTCTGGCTTATAGTTGTAGGTGACACTCTGAAGTAGTGTTGTTTTAAATCAGAGGCTCATGGCAGCAAGAAATGTTTACTTTAAAATCCTTCTTTAAACCCTTGCATATTGGTAGAAGTGGCTATTAATACACCACGAAAGGTTTTCTTTAAATCTGTACACTTTGCACTTAAAAAGGAATTTCAATCATAAGTTGAAATCTGAGGTTTTGTTCTTAACCTTCTGATACGTTATCAGCACTTGAACTGATGATGTCACAGACGTATAACCACTCCCATTAGTACCGCTAAGGTTCATAGAGCAGAGGGAATGTACCCATGTGACATCATACTTAGTTAACTCCTTTTTCTGTAGTGTTGGGGCTCAAACATTGTACACTCTTTATAACAAGTATTCTCTTCCAGTCACCTTGCTCATGAAAGACTTATGCAACCTAAGAATGACCCTCACTGACAAGATTATGTTTCTTGGCATATTTTCAAGCCTTTTTAGAGGACAGTTGATTTGTTTGCCATTGGCCTTTTCTGAGAAACTCTGGAAAACTGTCCATAAACCCATTGTGGATCTTATCAATAATTCACAAGTGTATTGTGGAAGAACATCCTGAGATTGGTGTTTCAGGTATCGGTGTTGTCCTCTTGCAAGGTCTTCTCTCGCGCCCTTCCAGTTGGCCAGTGTCTTCTGCGACTTCATTTCCTGCATCTTGACTGTCATTTTCTGTCATTTCATGTCATTTCCTATTTTCCTAAAGATCATTTTTCTGTCTGTAGCAGAAAAATCTGAATTCAGCCAAGACAGTTCAGACGTTCTGGGCTTGCGGGGGGGGAAGAATCCTCCTCTTTCTGCTTGCCTAGCAGATAGCGCCAGTCTGGTTCATAGAGGAGGTCTGCTTCCTGCATCTCCCTTCACTAGACAGTAAATGATTCTGCAGCTGGAAACACATCACTCTTCATTGTGGCCCTCACTCTTGAGCTTGGTGTCCAAGCCACCTCAGCCTATACTCCATTCCCTGACTTTACCAACAACAACAAAAATGGAAACATACCTTATTAATGTATGACTCAAATAGTGAAATAAAATCACTGAATGACTTATTGATAAATAGACTCCCCTCATTGGTAAACACTTCCAGGTTTCATAAAAAGATGTGAGCCTGGCAGCGGCTATGTAAACAAACATTCTTCATGAACGTTACTGAGAGAGGTTTGATTGAATTTCACCCTAAAGTAAGTTGCATTGTTATACAGCCTCCTAATGCAGTCAATCAGTGACTAGGACCTTAGCTGGTGGGCTTTGGTGTCCTTTAACAATCCCCCTGCCCTAAAGGGAATAATGCTGATGAACTAATCAAGGGGTCAGTTAAGTCTCTCCAGCTGACCTCAATCAGCTGCACTGTGGTTCTTCTCTCAATTAAGTTCTTCTAAAAGTATATGTGTTGATCTGAAAACATAGACTACCAGTATGGCCACTATGGAGACTTTGTTTTCACCTGTCCAGTTATTTCACGTCACTGATGAAGGGTAATGGGAAGAACGTAGTAGAACATAGTTCACAAATGTGAAACACACGCCTTTGTGCACATGTTCATACTTCTGAACATTCGGACATTCTCAGCACAGCTCCGAAAGCACACACACACACACACACACACACACACACACACACACACACACACACACACACACACACACACACACACACACACACACACACACACACACACACACACACACAAACACACACCCCTTGCAGAGAGCAAAACACACGTTAGATTGAATTATACAAGAGAGAGCAAAAATAGCTTTGTGTCTCGGCCAGGCAGAGAGAGAGGGAGAGAGAGGGAGAGAGAGAGCGAGTCAGACTGAACCAGCTTTTAAGGGAAGGGTAAAGATGACAGGAATGGGTCAACTCAGAGATTAAGGGAAAACAGTCATCCCTCTCTCGCTCACTCTCTCTCACAACTTCTCTGACTGAAGTTTCCCCCTCTTCATCTCTCACCCCCAACAATCCAGCACCCTAATACCCTCACTCCCCATTGGCAGTGCAGACCACCCAACAGGCCCTCAGACCCCCATTCCACTTCAATGGGTTGACCACCCTACATAATCCCCTTGGGAAGTGTAGTCCATCCAGTTTACCTGGAGAAATGACATGAAAACAGACCCCCAAACACACAAACACCACACACAAAAACACCACACACAAGAGCACACACACACAAAAACAGACCCCCACCCCCTACCCCTCACATACACCCACACATGCATACACCCACAAACACACACACACCAATACAGTCTCACAACACACCCACACACATTTACAGACAAACACAGCTCACCCAGAACATGCAGGAGAGGCAGACCCAGGTGCGGGCTTGCCCAGCTAGGGCTGCGGGCAGGCTGAGAGACACAGAAGGCATATTTCCTTCCTTCTGGTGGATGCTGCTATTGCTCTTGCTACTCCAGACTGACCACTGGATCCCAACTAGTATTCCAGACCTGCCACAGGATTCCCAACTAGTCCAAACAGGAGGGATATCCAGCACCGCAAATCCATGACACGTCAGGGAAGACCAGAGAGGGTGACTGCTGCAGCTCTCCTTCTTTCTCTCTCAATCTCTCACATGCGTACTTGATCCCCTTCACTCACTCTCTAACTCACTTGCTTCTTGTTTATATTTAGTTCCCTACTCTCTATTTCCCTCTCTGTCTCTGTCTCTCTCTCTCTGCCTCTCCAACTCAAGTTTGTCCCTCCTCTTGCTCTCTTTTCCCCAACTCTTATTTTATCCCCCGCTCCTCTCCTCTCTCTGTTTTCCCCAGTGTCTCTCTTTCCGTCTCCCTCCACTGAGGGAACTTTCACAAAGCTTTTTGGGGTCAGGCTGCTCCTCTCCGCGGGAGCAAAGGGGGAGGTGTTCAGAAAAGGGGCTCCGTTTATTCTCCATCCCTCTCCCCCTCCTCTCTTAGCCACCCGCCCCTCTCTCGACCCCCTCTCCTCATTCTTAATTTCATTCATTCCTTGAACTCTCCCTCCTCTCCACTCCTTCCCTCTTTCTCACCTCCCCCATCCCTCGTTCCCTGGTTTTTCCTAGCTAACTTTGCTCACTCATGTCTGTGCTAACGTTGCTTAAATTTTTCATTAACTCCCTTTTTCTTTCCCTCTCTTCGTCCCTCCCTCCCTCCCTGCATCCCCTATATCAACTCTCCTGCTTGTTTCAACTCCCCTTCACTGTCCGGACAATCCTGGCTCCCTCCCGTACCGTCAAACTCCTGACTGAAAATCTCTTCTGCTCGGTGGTCTCATCTAGTTTGCTTCCTCCCCAAAATAAACCAGGACCAGGCCCGGAAGACACATTGCTTTTTCTCTTTGCTTTCAAGGCCACAACAATCAAAGAGCCCCCCTCTAAAAGAGAAAGAAAAGACTCTGACCCCCTACTATAGAGAAAGAACACAGCAGGACTGGGAAGAAAAGCTGCTTCATTAAGTTCTCAATGGTCATCAATGGGCCACGTTAGCCCTGGCTTTTCTAAGTCTCTCTAGTCTCCCCTGTGCGTCTTTCACACATGCACACTCACACACCATTTCACGTCTTTCGCATGCATGCACGCACGCACGCACGCACACACACACACACACACACACACACACACACACACACACACACACAGTATGAAAGAGGACTAATCCCATGGTATTTCCTCTCAGTCACCTTATCGAGATGAACCAGCTCAGTGTTAACGTGTTTCAGTGTTAAAGTCCAGAACCCTTCCACTAATGTTTCACCTATTACACCACAATGTTCACATAGTGCTCTTGACTAGAAGAGGGTAGAATGGGCGCAAATACCTTTTATCAATTGGTTGGAGTTTTCAATCGTTTTTTAATTGGGGACACAATAGAACTATCTTTATGTGGCAAAGCAATTATTGGAGTGAACAATCTCGATGATGACTTTTTGACCTTTCTATTCCAGACAGTATTCCTTTCCACTATAAACTCTGATAAAGAAAAGGAAAAAGTGCCCACCAGTCTTTCAGTGGGATTGCCTCTCCTCCTTCTCTGGTCTCTGTGGCGGTCGGAGAGCGTGAACGTAAAGTGCTGTGCCAATCTGCTACTAGAAATCATGAAATACTCTTTGCGTGTGTGTGATCGACGACATGACTGTCGGAGGGCGCAGAATCACTGATCAACAAATCCCCTTGCATCCCAAATAACTACTCATTATGTGATCAAAATGCAAATAATAGACTAGCCCTGCTCAAACTGACCCTCTCAAACACACGATCACATGAGGGGCAGTGGAGAAAAGGGTGTAGTTTTAGGACTACATCAGAGTAGAGGTTGAGTCAGTGTAATACTATGTGTTGACTTCCTCTCATAGAGATTAGTTGTACTTGTGTAATGCCATGGTCATTGAAGCAACGCCCCTCTCTAGCCTTCTCCTGCTACCGTCTGTAGTTCCCACCTGGTCACTCCTGTGTGGGGTTACTGGGGTAAACGTTCTGTTTGTTTACTTCATCTTCATGTGTAAGGGCTCTGACCGAGTGGTAAGGGACAAGATCTGAAATCTTTCAAGTTCTTTTAGCGTTTGCTCTAGCCTGCCTGCATTGCCAGGGGGGTGGGGTTGCAGTTGTGACTATTCTATTGGTTCCATTGCGCCAGGCAAGCTCAATTAAGCACAGATAAAGTATTTTAAATGATTTCAAATAGTATTTGAACCCAGGTCTGTTAAGGAGAACTTCCCACTTAATCCTTGTGGGACGGCACTAACAGAATTCCATAGGGTCAAGGGTCAAAGACTTTGGATCTAACCATTACAACCATAAGATGCACCCTTGGGAACACAGGCATAGCCATGAACTAGAAAGGGGGGGCCACACCAGTGAAACACCAGCAAAACATTGACAACCATTTCACGGGTGACCTGTACGCTCAAAATCACTGTCCCGTCTGCAAATCAAATCAAACTTTATTTGTCACATGCGCTGAATACAACAAGTGTAGATCGTACCGTGAAATACCTACTTACAAACCCTTAACCAACAGTGCAGTTCAAGAAAGAGTTAAGGAAATATTTACCAAATAAACAAAAGTAAAAAATAATAAACACAATAAAATAACGCAACACAATAAAATAACAATAACGAGGCTATTGTCACGCCCTGGCCTTAGTATTCTTTGTTTTCTTTATGTTTTTTAGTTAGGTCAGGGTGTGACATGGGGAATGTATGTGTTTTGTAGTGTCTAGGGGTGTTGTATGTGTATGGGGCAGAGTAGAGTGTAGTTGTCTAGTTATGTATATGGCTGCCTAGATTGGTTCTCAATCAGAGACAGCTGTCATTCATTGTCTCTGATTGGGAGCCATATTTAAGGCAGCCATAGGCAGTAGGCTTTTGTGGGTAGTTGTCTATGTCTATGTTGCATGTTTGCACTTATTCGGTTATAGCTTCACGTTCGTCTATTTGTTGTTTTGTTTTGTTTTTTCTTCTTCTAAATAAAGAGAAGATGTATTTTTCACACGCTGCGCCTTGGTCCTCTCTCTCTTATCAAGACGATCGTGACAGCTATATACAGGGGGTACCGGTACCGAGGCAATGTGCGGGAGTACAAGTTAGTCGAGTTAATTTGTACATGTCGGTATAGGTGAAGTGACTATGCATAGACAATAAACAGCGAGTAGAAGCAGTGTACAAAACAAATGGGGGGGTGTCAATGTAAATAGTCCGGTGGCCATTTGATTACCTCTTCAGCAGTCTTATGGCTTGGGGGTAGAAGCTGTTACGGAGCCTTTCCGGTCCCATGCTGAAGCAGAGAAAAGTCTATGACTTGGGTGACTGGAGTCTCTGAAAATATTTTGGGCTTTCCTCTGTTTTTCATATGACGTGATTGAATATGATCTTCATGACTGAAATCTTATGTTTGCGACACAAACTGAAGACACAATTGTATCAAAATAGGTTTATTCCCACTCACAAGGCATAGTGGCCCCTGGTGGACATTTGCTATATCGCTTTTCCAAATTCTCGTAAGGCTGCATGTGTCAAGAAAACAGGGACATAGGGCTAATTGCACACATACACACACACACTCAGCATCGTCTCCGGAAATCACCAGATCAGTGCACATTACAGGCATCCCCCTGTGCCTTTGATAAGGACAGAGTGTGGACAAAGCTATCAGCAGGACAGCTATGATTACCCCCTTTATCCCTTCAGATCAGTGCCCCAGTCGCCAGCAGTCCCTGCTCCCCAGCCTGGTGAATGAAACAGGACACATGTCATCAGATGTGACAGTATCACAAACCATAATCTACAGGAGCATGGATGGAAGGCATACAGGAATAAATATAAAGAAGGACAAACACATCCTCTCTATGTGTGTGCATGCGTGTGCGTGTGTGTGAGTGTGTGTGCGTGCGTGTGTGCCAGTGAAAGATCCTCAGAGGAGGAACATTTCAGAAAAATGTAAGTAGTGAAACATTGAAAAAAGTTTTAAATAAAACTACACGAAATACATTCACATCACCAAATAATTGATTAAAACACACTGTTTTGCAATGAAGGTCTACAGTAGCCTCAACAGCACCCTCTAGGGTAGTGCCATGGTTAAGCCGGAGGCAGCTATTTTCCATCCTCTGGGTACATTGACTTCAATACAAAACCTCAGAGGCTCGTGGTTCTCACCCCTTCCATAGACTTACACAGTAATTATGATGACTTCCAGAGAACGTCCTCCAACCTATCAGAGCTCTTTCAGTATGAACTGACATGTTGTCCATCCAATCAAAGGATCAGAAAATGTATCTAGTAGTGATGGGGTGAAAAATCGATAAGGTTACATACGGATATTCTTTTTTAAGATATATTGTATCTTATCATTTTGACAATATCACAATATTATTTTTGCGGTAGTTGGCTGTACCTGCACAAAATTCCAGTATTTTTATTTTATAGTTTGTGCTCCATCTTCTTTTTAAATAGAAACCAATTTGTTTTCAGCACTTTTATTTCAATGACTGATCAAAACTAATTTCCTCATGGCATCCCTCTGCAGCAGACATACTGTTTGGTGAGAAATATGTTTGCAAAACATGAATTCGCAATAAAATGACAGCACAGAATCTTAAAAGGATCGGACACGTTTTTTCCAATTTTCGCCTAAAATGACATACCCAAATCTAACTGCCTATAGCTCAGGACCTGAAGCAAGGATATGCATATTCTTGATACCATTTGAAAGGAAACACTTTGAAATTTGTGGAAATGTGAAATTAATGTAGGAGAATGCAATACATATAGAATCATGACAATCGTGAGAATCCCAATACATATCATATCGGCACCTAAATATGGTGATAATATCATATTGTGAGGTCAATTCCCATCCCTCGAATCTAGTACTGAAAGCATGAGCTACAGCTAGCTAGCACTGCAGTGCATAAAGTGTGAATGGTAGTTGACTAAAAGAGAGACAAACACAATATCTAAACAGTTATGAATAAATTAATTTATCCTAGCTAGTTGGCTAGCCAATACTGCAACTCTTACAAGTCAAGCAAGCTTTTGGTTTTATTAATTTATTGCTACCAGGGCCCGCCGGTGTAACTGCTTGCTTTACACTGTACTGCATGATTGTACACATGGATTGGATTGTGGGTTTACTAACACGTTAGTTCTAGTTTGTTGACTACCTTTATAACATTAACCTTTTCACAGGTACCAACAAACAGGTGTGATCATTCTACGGTGGTCCCCGAAGCGGACGCTCAAACCAATGTGATTAGAACGCTTATTTAGAACGTCCAGTTTCGATTGACGCAACAATCAGAATTTGGGCTGGAAAACTGTTTTTTCACAGAAACATTTTGCACAAACACAGTCCTTACAAAGTTATGTCCAGAATGTGACCAGTTAATGTTTGGATGCAATGTTCAGACATCCACAGAAGTAGCTACAGCATAACACAATCATCCAAACCGGAAAATGTAGACTACATTTGTCCTAGCGCTAACTGGGGAAAGATTGACGTAACACAAGCGTTCAAATTTTTATAACTCTCGGCTGACAGAAACTACAATATGAATTAGCTAATAGCAATTACTATTTATAATTAATCACATCACAGCTGAGCTCACCATTGATCTAAATAATTGAGTAAAATACTTTCTCGAAATTTCAAGTACACTGACGATGGGTAGTTTATAAACACCGCCACGTTTTTTTCCGCATCAACCAAAGATAATAAGTGGAAACAAGATGAGTTTGGCCTGTTTATAGTATGCATGTTGAAGCGGGTGCGTTGTCTACGATCATTCACAACCCTTCATTCACTTCTGGGAAGTTTACCCGAAAGATGAGTGAACCATTCCTTCACCTCATTATAACATATTTGGTCTGACAGATGTTTACGTGACACCCAGAATGCATTGTATAATGTCAACAAACATGGTGCCACACATACAGTTGAAGTCGGAAGTTTACATACTGTAACGGCATTCCTCCTCCTCTTCATCTTCGGAAGAGGAGGAGTATTGAGGGAACCAAGGCGCAGCGTAGAGAACAGACATATTTTATTTAACAAAACACGAACTTGATTAAACTAACAAAAACAACAAACGGTGTAGACAGACCTAGACGACGTACTTACATAAAACAAGAAAACGCACGAATAGGAACATAGGCTACACAAACCGAACAAACCGTAAACAGTCCCGCGTGGTGTACAGACACAGAAGACAATCACCCACAACGAACACTGTGACAACGCCTACCTAAATATGACTCTTAATTAGAGGAACGCCAAACACCTGCCTCTAAATAAAAGCCATACCAGGCAACCCAAAACCAACACAGAAACAGAAAACATAGAATGCCCACCCAAACTCACGTCCTGACCAACTAACACATATAACAAACTAACAGAAATAGGTCAGGAACGTGACACATACACCATAGACAAATACATTTAAATACATTTAAACTCAGTTTTTCACAATTCCTGGCATTTAATCCAAGCAAAAAATCCCTGTCTAGGTCAGAATAATAGTTGAGAGAATGATTTATTTCAGCTTTTATTTCTTTCATCACATTCAGTGGCTCAGAAGTTTACATACAATCAATTAGCATTTTGTTGCATTGCCTTTAAATTGTTTAACTTGGGTCAAACTTTTCGGGTAGCCTTTCACGAGTTCCCACAATAGGTTGGGTGAATTTTGGCCCATTCCTCCTGACAGAGCTGGTGTAACTGAGTCAGGTTTGTCGGCCTCTTGCACGCACACACTTTTTCAGTTCTGCCCACAAATGTTCTATAGGATTGAGGTCAGGGCTTTGTGATGGTCACTCCAATACCTTAACTTTGTTGTCCTTAAGCCATTTTGCCACAACTTTGGACGTATGCTTGGGGTCATTGTCCATTTGGAAGACCCATTTGCGACCAAGCTTTAACTTACAGACTGATGTCTTGAGATGTTGCTTCAATATATCCACATAACTTTCCTACCTCATGATGCCATTTATTTTGTGAAGTGCACCAGTCCCTCTTGCAGCAAAGCACCCCCAGAACATGATGCTGCCACCCCCGTGCTTCACGGTTGGGATGGTGTTCTTCGACTTGCAAGCCTCCCCCTTTTTTCCCAAACATAACGATGGTCATTATGGCCAGACAGTTCTATTTTTGTTTGATCAGACCAAAGGACATTTCTCCAAAAAGTACGATCTTTGTCCCCATGTGCAAAGTCTGGATTTTTTTATGGCGGTTTTAGAGCAGTGGCTTCTTCCTTGCTGAGCAGCCTTTCAGGTTATGTCGATATAGTACTTGTTTTACTGTGGATATAGATACTTTTGTACCTGTTTCCTCCAGCATCTTCACAAGGTCCTTTGCTGTTGTTCTGGGATTGATTTGCATTTTTTGCACCAAAGTACCTTCATCTCCAGGAGACAGAACGCGCATGCCTGAGCGATATGACGGCTGCGTGGTCTCATGGTGTTTATACTTGTGTACTATTGTTTGTACAGATGAACATGGTACCTTCAGGTGTTTGGAAATTTCTCCCAAGGATGAACCAGACTTGCGGAGGTCCACAATTTATTTTCTGGGGTCTTGGCTGATTTATTTTGATTTTCCCATGATGTCAAGCAAAGAGGCACTGAGTTTGAAGGTAGGCCTTGAAATACATCCACAGGTACACGCTGTTTAAAGATACAGTCAACTTAGTGTAACTTAGTGTAACTTCTGACACACTGGAATTGTGATACAGTGAATTATAAGTGAAATAATCTGGCTGTAAATAATTGTTGGAAAAATTACTTGTGTCATGCACACAGTAGATGTCCTAACTGACTTACCAAAACTTTGGTTTGTTAACAAGAAATGTGTGGAGTGGTTAAAAAACGAGTTTTAATGACTCCAACCTAAGTGTATGTAAACTTCCGACTTCAACTGTAGCTGGCAAATAGCTTAGCATTAGCTCATTATAATCAGTACAACCTAAAAAAAATATTTTACACACATCATAGGTGTCCATTACAATCTACTGTATGCAATATTCAGAATGCATTATTTGTCACCAGTAATTGAAAACATGTGACTAAAACTGTAAATACATTATGCTACATACATATTGTATACGCCTACAGTAGAAACGACAACACGATATACACGATATACAGAAAATAAGGGACTTACGTTGATAAGAACCAACACGTGTCAAAGTTATTATTTGTAAGGAAACAACAAGGAGGGCAATGCGAGCGCCAGCCAGAAAATATTCCAATTCGGGCAAGACTGTGCAAATGTCTGCAGACTTGTGTTGTGCAAACATTGGTGAAGTGCATGGGCTCTCCTCGAAGAGTGAAGTTTGTCCGGCTCAGTAAAGTCTCAAACTGAAATGGGCTACTTTTATGTGAATTAATGAGGAGGTGGAACACACCTTAATTCAAGCTGTTGTTAGAAAATACAACTTGTTAGAAAATAATTTGAAATTGACAAGTTGATAATTAGCAGGCAGCACGTGTTAACTGTCCTGTTGCGTAATAATCACATTTTGAAACAGTGATTGCATTCAGACTGCTGTAATGTTGTGCACTGAAGTCCAAGCGAAGGGAAAAGGTGAGAGGAGGAGAGCGCGTAGATGCGTGAAGGAATTATACAACGAGAAAAGTGATGATGCTGTATGTGGTAGCTATGAAAGTGAACTGTGTGTGCGGGTGATTAGGGGTGTATTCATTCCGCTTCTGTTGCTAAATGTTTCTTAAACAGAAACAAACGAAATCAAAACTGGGAGGGACCTACCTGACTTTGTCCAATATAAACTCTCGTTTTAGTTTCAAAACGGTTTTGCACTGTCTCTCGACCTGTGCACCTACATTATGAACTTTCATTTGTAGGCTAGGTTGTAGCAACCTTATGATGGGTATAGGGCGAATTTGAATATCATGTAGTTACCTAAACCTATCGCTCTTACATTGAGCTGGGTGAATGGAATATGAATGACAGTCATCCAATATGCTGTAATAGAAATAAGGCCATGCTCATTAAAAAAATAAATCACTCTCCCTAATCTTAAACGGCACCGACCACCATTAGTGTGTGTGTGTGTGCAGGGGGGTATAAAATAATATTTCCCAGGCTAATCAAATCCATAATGGCCTCGCATTAGTATGACTTTGACCTTCTGCTCGGGCTGTGCTTGGAAATCAGCTCACGGCACAGCACTGAGAGATGGTGGTAACCGCTATAAAACAGGTCTCTCAGATTGAATGATACAACAGAGGACAAGGAATATTTTGCTGTCTAATAACAAACACATGCATGCATGCACAAACACACAAACAGACACACATACTCACACTCACACTCACCCACAAAAACACACACACACACATCTAACCAATATATTCATCCAGATATTGTGTGTGTGTGTGTGTTCCTGCGAGTATGTGTGTGTATGTCTGCGTGTGTGTGTGTGCATAAATCAAAAGTGAGGAGTGGGGCATACTCTGCTATACCAGGCCTAATCTTGGCTCAGAGCCTAGAGTCCAGTAGATGGGAGGAAGTCCCCCCCCCCCACCCTTCCCTGATTTCCTCCCCATCCCACCGGGTCTAACTCCCGACCCCCATCTGTGGAAAACAATACAGACGCACCCTCCCTGGGCTCGGGCTCACATGGGTATGCACGTTTTTTCCCTCTCTCTAGCTTTGAAGAACAGGATCCTGTAGGGAGCAGAGAGTGAGAGAAAGGGACATGCCTCTGTACCAGACCTCCCTCACCAGAGCGAAAGACCACCACTATAACACTAAGAAATATTTTTGTTTTTTAAACAATGTTGGTTAATGCTAATGCTAATGGTCTGCATCAACATAGCACTGTTCCACAGGTATCAAAGCACTTTTGTGTAGCAGGACACACCAAGGCCTATCGCTCTACTACCCAAAACATTATTGGATTCCCTTTCCCGTTTGTTGCAGACCCAACCTTCACCCCTCTGTGGCCTCTCCTATATGTTAATGCTTATTCTGTACTTGTTACGCTCAAGAACAGACTATCATAAATAGACACTGCTCCACAAAAACACAGACCACACTGTTGTCCCTTAGGACAGTCTTCCTTAGTTCAACCTAATTAACGAGACATCCTTTCACACAAATGTCATTGTAATAGTCAAGCACAGACCATTTTCTATCCCTCGCATTGTAGCTGCAATAATGTTTCCCACACATTGCCCATACTAAATTTGACGATACCAATGGTGCCCATATGTTGCCCATATGTTCCCTATATGTTGCTCCCCACATGCAACAACTCTCCTCAGCCTGTTCTGCAAGTCAGTGGCAGGAACTGGCCCTTCTTTTCAGAAAGCTCTGTAGTTTCAAAGAGCAATTTTTCACTTTCTCTCAGGGATCCAGGTTTTTTTAATCACTTGCATACCAAGGCAGCTGGTGCCAAGTTCAACTGACATAGCCCTCAGCTTATGTCAAACTGATCTGCTTTTAAAACCCAGGAAACATACAGCCAGGAAATCTCTGTCAATTATCGGAGACATTCTGTGGTTATTAGGTCATATCATTCACCAGCACCTCAGTTTGGTGGGGAGGTGTCATGCGGTTTCTGAGTAGCTATGGTTTAGTACCAGACAGAAATACAGTGTATCTCATTTACAGAAATATTCACACCATTGAGTCAAAACATCACCTTTGGCAACGAGTACAGCTGTAAGTCTCTAAGAGCTTTGCACACCTGGATTGTACAATATTTGCCCATTATTCTTTCCAAAATTCTTCAAGCTCTATGAAATTGGTTGTTGATCATTGCTAGACAAACCCTTTTTAAGTATTGCCATAGATTTTCAAGCAGATTTAAGTCAAAACTGTAACTCGGCCACTCAGTAACATTCACTGTCTTCTTGGTAAGCAACTCCAGTACAGATCTGGCCTTGTGTTTTAGGTTATTGTCCTGCTGAAAGGTGAAGTAATCTCCCAGTGTCTGGTGGAAAGCAGAACAAACCAGGTTTTCCTCTAGGATTTTCCCTGTGCTTAGCTCCATTAAGTTTCTATTTTATCCTGAAAACTCCCCAGTCCTTAACGATTCCAAGCATACCAATTACATGATGTAGCCACCACTGTGCTTGAAAATATAGAGGGTGGTACTCAGTAATGTGTTGTATTGGATTTGCACCAAACATAACACTTTGTATTCAAGACAAAAAGTGAATTGCTTTGCATCTTTAGCAATGCCTTATTGCAAACAGGATGCATGTTTTGGAATATTTGTATTCTGTAAAGGCTTCCTTTTTTTCAATTTGTCAATTAGGTTAGTATTGTGGAATACCTACAATGTTGTTGATCCATTCTCAGTTTTCACCGATCACAACCATTAAACTCTGTAAATGTTTTAAAGTCACAATTGGCCTCCTGATGAAATCCCCGAGAGGTTCCCTTCCTCTCTGGCAACTGAGTTAGGAAGGACGCCTGTAACGTTGTAGTGACTGGGTGTATTGATACACCATCCAACGTGTAATTAATAACTTCACCATGTTCAAAGGGATATTCAATGACTGCTTTTTTATTTTTACCAATCTACCAATAGGTGCCCTTCTTTGCAAGGAATTTGAAAACCTCCCCGGTCTTTGTGATTGATTCTGTGTTTGAAATTCACTGCTCGACTGAGTGACCTTACAGATAATTGTATGTGTGGGGTACAGATATGACGTATTTGCACACAGAGTGAGTCCATGCGACTTGTTAAGAACATTTTTACTCCTGAACTTATCAAGGCTTGGCTTAAAGGGGTCTAATATTTATTGACTCAAAACGTTTGAGATTTAAATGTGTAATGTTTTTGTAAAAATGAGAAAAAACAATATTCCAGTTTGACATTATGGGGTATTGTGTGTTAGCCAGTGAAAACAAACATCTCAATTTAATCCATTTCAAATGCAGGCTATAATACAAAAACATTTGGAAATAGTGAAGGGGTGTGAATACTTTCTGAAGGCACTACAGTAGCTAGGTCTGAGTACCACAAGTTTAAAACAGAGCATCTGGTTTGCACACATATGTGACCCGTTATTTTAGTTAGGTCAGGGTGTGACATGGGGTATGTGTGTATTTTGGGGTATTATATGGTAGAGGGGGTGTTTGTTGTAGTTTATGGTTTTGTTTTGAGTGTATGTGTCTAGCTGTGTCTATGTTGGGTGTAGTTCTAGGAAAGTCTATGGTGGCCGGAATGGGTTCTCAATTAGAGACAGCTGATTTCGGTTGTCTCTAATTGGGAGCCATATTTAAGGCTGCCATAGGCTTTAGCTGTTTGTGGGTCATTGTTTGTGTCTATGTTATACGTTTGTAGCCTGTATGTGCACTTCGTTCATAGCTTCACGATCGTTTTCTTGTTTTGTTAGTGTGTAAGTGTTTTTGTTTCGTTTTTGCCTTCGTAATTCATTAAAAGGAATATGGCTTATTTTCCTACTGCTGCGTTTTGGTCCGTCAATCCTCCACACGATCGTGACAGAATGACCCACCAATACCGGATCAAGCAACATGACCAGCGGCAACAGGATCAAGGCATTAAGGATTCATGGACATGGGAGGAGATTTTAGATGGTAACGGACCTTGGGCGCAACCGGGAGAATACCGCCTCCCTCGTGAAGAGCTGGAGGCAGCGAAAGCCGAGAGGAGGCGATATGAGGAGGCAGCACGGAGACAAGGCTGGAGACCCGCGAGTACTACCCAAAAATGTCTTGGGGGGGGCCTAAGAGGTAGTGGGCCGAGGGCAGGTAGGAGACCTGCGCCCACTTCCCAGGCTAACCGTGGAGAGCGGGAGTACGGGCGGACACCGTGTTACGCAGTAGAGCGCACGGTGTCTCCTGTACGTGTTCATAGCCCAGTGCAGGTTATTCCACCTTCCCGCACTGGTAGGGCTAGATTGGGCATTGAGCCAGGTGCCATGATACCGGCTCAACGCGTCTGGTCTCCAGTGCGTCTCCTCGGGCCGGTATACATGGCACCAGCCTTACGCATGGTGTCCCCGGTTCGCCTACATAGCCCGGTGCGGGTTATTCCACCTTCCCGCACTGGTCGGGCGACGGGGAGCATTCAACCAGGTAAGGTTGGGCAGGCTCGGTGTTCAAGGGAACCAGTACGCCTGCACGGTCTGGTATTTCCGGTGCCACCTCCCCGCCCCAGTTCAGTTCCACCAGTGCCTACACCACGTAACAGGCTTCCAGTGTGTCTCCAGAGCCCTGTTCCTCCTCCACGCACTCGTCCTATGGTGCGTGTCTCCAGCCCGGTACCACCAATTCCGGCACCACGCACTAAGCCTCTTGTGCGTCTCCAGAGTCCTGTGCATCCTGTTGCTGCTCCCCGCATTAGCCCTGAGATGCGTGTCCCCAGTCCGGTACCACCAGTTCCGGCCCCACGCACTAGGCCTAATGTGCGTCCCCAGGGTCCAGTATGCCCTGTTCCTTCTCCCCGCACTAGCCTGAAAGTGCGTGCCTTTAGCCCGGTGCCTCCAGTTCCGGCACCACGCACCAGGCCTACAGTGCGCCTCATCCGGCCAGAGCCATCCGTCTCCCCAGCGCCGTCTGAGCCATCCGTCTCCCCAGCGCCATCTGAGCCATCCGTCTCCCCAGCGCCATCTGAGCCATCCATCTCCCCAGCGCCGTCTGAGCCATCCGTCTGCCCAGTGCCGTCTGAGCCATCCGTCTGTCCAGAGCCATTAGAGCCGCCCGTCTGTCCCGAGCCGTCAGAGCCATTAGTCAGTCAGGAGCCGCTAGAGCCATTCGTCAGTCAGGATCTGCCAGAGCCGCCAACCAGACAGGATCTGCCAGAGCCGCCAACCAGACAGGATCTGCCAGAGCCGCCAACCAGACAGGATCTGCCAGAGCCGCCAACCAGACAGGATCTGCCAGAGCCGCCAACCAGACAGGATCTGCCAGAGCCGCCAACCAGACAGGATCTGCCAGAGCCGTCAGCCAGCCATGAGCGTCCAGATCCGTCTGTCAGCCATGAGAAGCCGGATCTGTCAGCCAGCCATGAGCCGTCCAACCAGGATCCGCCGGAGCCGTCATCCAGCCAGGATCTGCCCATTATCCTGGTGTTGCCCCTTATCCTGGTGTTGCCCCTTATCCTGGTGCTGCCCCTTATCCTGGTGCTGCCCCTTATCCTGGTGCTGCCCCTTATCCTGGTGCTGCCCTTTATCCCGGTGCTGCCCCTTATCCCGGTGCTGCCCCTTATCCCGGTGCTGCCCCTTATCCCGGTGCTGCCCCTTATGACTATGGTGGGGTGGGGACCACGACCAGTGCCGGAACCGCCGCCGTGGAAGGAAGCCCACCCAGACCCTCCCCTAGACTATGTGCTGGTGCGTCCGGAGTTCGCACCTTAAGGGGGGGGTTATGTCACGCCCTGGCCTTAGTATTATTTGTTTTATTTATTATTTTAGTTAGGTCAGGGTGTGACATGGGGTATGTGTGTATTTTGGGGTATTATATGGTAGAGGGGGTGTTTGTTGTAGTTTATGGTTTTGTGTTGAGTGTATGTGTCTAGCTGTGTCTATGTTGGGTGTAGTTCTAGGAAAGTCTATGGTGGCCGGAATGGGTTCTCAATTAGAGACAGCTGATTTCGGTTGTCTCTAATTGGGAGCCATATTTAAGGCTGCCATAGGCTTTAGCTGTTTGTGGGTCATTGTTTGTGTATATGTATAGTTCGACGTAAGTAGTTTGTGTGTGCACTTACGTTTGAAGTTTTCACGATCGTTGTTGTTTTCGTTAGTGTTGTAATAGTGTGTCGTGTTCATCTTCGTCGTTGTTATTAAAAAGAAGATGTATTCAAATCATGTTGCGCCTTGGTCCTCTCGTTCATGTCAACGCGATCGTGACACCTGTAACAGATCTTTTTACAAAGTAAAACGTAAAATAAAAATTATATCAACCCGCAAGTCGCACGACCAAATTATGTGTTATAAACATGAGCGCCAAAGCTGCTAAATCTGCATAACACAAACTCATTATTACACTATTGACTTTCTAAATTAAATCAACCTCTTCAGTTTAGGAATTTAGTAGACACTCTTATCCAGAGCAGCTTGGGTTAAATGCCTTGTTCAAGGGCACATCGACAGATTTTTCACCTAGTTCACCTAATCGAACCAGCAACCTTTTAGTTACTGGCTCAACGCTCTTAACCGCTAGGCTACCTGCCACCTTCACCGTCCTTATCATTCAATTAGGCCTAAATTAAATTAAATTGTAAAGTAACATGTATAATAATCGCCCACTCATCCATTTGTCATTCATTCAGTGAGGAGAGAGAGAGACGCATTAGTGCCTGGCTGTGTACCAACGTTCTAGAGCCCATTGTCTCGGCGGGTTAAGTTGGGAATAGGTGTGAAAACTGATAAAAAGATTATCTTTTTTATTTCCATAATCAAACGTCAGTGGCCGTTGGCATATGGTGGTTCTAGTGTTAAGTAACGATATAGTCAACATAGCTTCTAGAACTAATGCATTACTAAACACGCTACAGTCAAGCAGTAAAGCAGTTTAGGAGATACACTGGAGAGCCCTGTTGGCAATAAATTAATAAAACCAAAAGCTTACCTTGACTTGGAAGAGTTCCAGTGTTGGATAGCCATAGCCAGATAGCTAACATAACACCTGTCTCTGGTTGAGCCGGGTGTTTGAGTAGGCTAAACTCTTGCTTCTCCTTCATTTTTGAAGAAATGAATTTGTTCAGAACTGTTCAACAATTGTCTTTCTCTCTGAATCAACTACACAGCACATTTTATGCCCTGCAGTGCTATCTAGCTGTAGCTTAATGATTTAAGTACTAGATTAATTCTCTGATCCTTTGATTGAATGTACAACATGTCAGTTCATGCTGCAAGAGCTTTGATAGGTTGGAGGACATCCTCCGGAAGTTGTCATAATTCATGTGTAAGTCTATGGAATGGGGTGAGAACCTTGAGCCTCCTAGGTTTTGTATTGAAGTCAATGTACCCAGAGGAAGACGGAAACTAGCTGTCATCCGGCTACACCATGGTGCTATCCCAGAGAGTGCTGTTGAGGCTACTGTAGACCTTTACTGAAAAACATTTTGTTTTAATAAATTATTTGGTAACGTGAATATATTTAGTATAGTTTTATCTAAAAAGGCAAACTCTTTTAATGTTTCACAAAAAAATGAAATTCCCTGAGGAGGATGGTCCTCCCCATCTTTCTCTGAGGAGCCTCCACTGACATACACATACTAAAAATGCTACGGTCAATCTTTCTGTTCTGTGAGACTGTTCATCCAGAAATACAATGTCCAAGACAGCAACAACCATCTAAGTCAATCTATCTCCAATAATTCCTTCTGCCCAAACTGAGACGGATACATCTGAAGTAAATATGCACCAACTGAAAAGTGAATCAAACATCTGCTCAATACTTTCTCTCAGGAGTAAGAAAGACCAAAAAGGGCCCATTCATCAAATGGAGCATAGATATCAGTTTTATTCTTTGGCTGTGCAGAGTGTGTGACTCGCTCGGAATTTATGGGCCGTGGGGACATTAGTTAAATGAGAGGAAAAGTGCTTAGTCTTCCACAATGATAACCACAGAGGGGGAACAGCATGCTGCGCTATCAAAATGCCAATGGAGGAAGATTGATGTCCGGGCAAGAGAGAAGTGCTCGCTAAGAACCCTGGTCCGGCTCACAATCCCTCTCCATGTCCCGACAGCCTGCCAGGGACAGAAAAGCTCTCTGCATTAATTAAGTGTGTGTGTGTGTGTGGGGGGGGGGTTACTGTGTGTGTGTGTGTGTGTGTGTGTGTGTGTGTGTGGGGACATTGAGTGGTGGCTACATGCACAGGGATAATGACTCTGCTCAGCAAAGCACAGACTATCTGGCAAGGTTCCCTGGTGAAACTGATTCCAGGCAATATCCTGGCCCCATGGTCCTGTGTGTGTGTGTTTGTGTGTGTGCGTTTGCGTGTGTGTGCGTGCCCATGTGAGTGATTCTGATTTCCTTATCTCCTCTGTCCCTCCCTCATCATCCATTCTACCATCGGTGCACATTTCCTGGACAGCTCTGCTGCTACTGGCATACACACAACCATTGTTTCCAGAGCTGCCAGACAGACAGCTAGACAGACAGACATACAGCCAGACAGACAGAAAAACTGGGAAGGCACGATAAAGAGAAGGGAACTGTGTGGCACAATAGGTGACACACTTTCAAATAGTAAACACCATAAAGCCTACTACATATTCCTATTTCAGCCCATTCACAGATAAAAAAGTCCTGGATTGTTTGATCGATTGGATTTCATACACTTTTTCCACCTGAAATTTCACCTGCTAAATTCCTGCCAGAAAACATACCAAATCCAATAGCATTGTAGCTTGGATAACATTGTAACTGCTACCATGCGAGTGTAATACAACATTCACACCACTGACTTGTGTTCACAATGACTGTATTTCATGACAGCAACGTTACAGTGATAATGTCACTCATACACGAAACAGCTGAGCTGAGTTGCAAATTGACATCACATCCTTTCATTATGCAGCCTAACCAAGTGATGTAAGCTTACCTTGTCTTTCCTTATCCTCCTAAAGGGAAAGAGGCAGGAAAAGAAGAACTTCCCCCAACTGAGGACCGTGGCCAGACACCAGCCTAGTCCAGCCATCGTCCTCACCTCCTCCTTCCTCTGTCCTCTACCACACTTCTTCGCTATCTCTCGCTCTCTCGCTCGATCTAATTTCAGATATCCTGCGATATAACGCTCACAGGAACCATCCAGCTCTCAGCTAGCTGTGGAGGAGTTGGGAGTAGGTCTTACATCAATTCCCCGAAAAAGGTGTCACCTTCCTGGGCTTCAGCCCCCTAGATGTTCCCCTAAAATGGAATGGAGGCCATCTTTACGAGTGAGGAGGCCAGAACCACACATGACATGGTCCCATCCCACTTCAGCTTTCCAAGCCTAGCAACCATACAGCATCCCTGCTTAGGAACACTCTCTCTCGCCCTCATTCTCTCTCTGTCTGGATGCTGCTCTCCATTCATGGAAGAGGGAGGAGAGAAGAGGAGGGGAATGGGCGGGGGAGAAGGAGAGTGAACAGCCGAACGGAACGATAGACACTCACTGTGATAAGAAAAGGGGAGGAGGAGGGGAGTTCAGTAATTGGGAGTAAAGGAGGATGGTATACTAAGGCTTGGTCACTGGCGTTGCCTCTGATTGTATGTAGATACACCACATACCGTGTGTGGAGACAGTTTATGTAGGGAAAGAATTGATCAAATATAGATAAACAATTAAGCTACACAGAATATTTTTGTCAAATGTTGTAATGAGATGTCCTAGAAGTCCTTGCCAGCCAGCTGGAGTAATATGCAGCATTATGAAGGGTGACTGCACCAATACAATGGCTGCAGACAGATATTGAGCCAAAGTTTACTCACTCAATTGGATAAAGAGTCCTAAAGACATGGTAGTTTACTGGTCTGTAACTGTGACAATACAGAGGCGGATGCAAGATGCAAGCAACGATGGTTTAATGAATACAGTTTACAGCAGCAACAGGACAGACAGACTGTACTCAGACGGAATCCGACCCAGGGACTAGGGCACGTCTTCCGATGATAGCGTGCTGAGAAATCCAGGGGAGGGTGTCCGGATGGGTAGGAAGGAGCACAGAAGATAATCCACACAAGGGCGGCGAGAGAATGAGCACGAACACACGACACAACCTCAGGGAAGTAACAACGATCTGACAACAAGAAACACTGGTTACAGAACATATAAAGGGAAGATAAGTGATTCCAGCTGGCGCAGACAATCAGGCCGAGATTGGGAACCACGCCCACACAAACACGAGAGAGAGAGAGAGAGAGAGAGAGAGAGAGAGAGAGAGAGAGAGAGAGAGAGAGAAAGAGAAAGAGAGAGAGGGAGGCAGTGGATTCATGAACCGTGACAGTAACTGACTAGATACTGGAGCAAAACAAAACAGCTTCTACTTTTGGGAAAGTAACTTAGAAAGGGCTTGAAGCACACGTGCACACACACACCCACCCACACACAGAATAGAATAACTTGAATGTGCATTTTTTTATGTAAATTGCTTTGGCCACACTTGCATCAAACCTGCTGAGCTACTGTATCTGTTCCACTGAAAGACACAAACTCTTAGTTGGAGAGAAAGAAAATCCCAGATATATCAATCAATGGCCACGCCTTTTTGTTCCAGCTCTCCACATCTGTCATTCAACCACACACAGGATATTGTCCTGTTTTCTGTACAGGGAGGACATTAGTGAAGAGAGCCTTCAGGTTTAGTAGGGAGCACTTTGTTGGATTTTGTTGGCTTTTCCTATATATATATATGGCGGTGCTTTTAATGTGAAATGTTTTATGACTGCTGCAAAATGAATTGTCTCTCTGAGGACATTCAAGTTTTCTGAATCTGAATATTATCCACCATTTAAGGAGAGATGTGAATCACTCTCCTCACATGATAGAAAACTAGGATGAAGCTACAGTGTAGATATCCCAATATGTACAACTGAACACTACTTTATAACAAAAAACGTGATCTACATCAGGTATGGTGATACAGTAGGATACAGTAAGAGCGATCGCACAATGCTGGCAAGGAGACAGAGAGAGGCATCGGAGAAGGGAACAGGACACTGTGCTGAATGCTGCACACTTCCTGTCTCCCCAGAGGGGTAAAACAATGGGTTCTGGACACACAGTTTCACTTTAGCTAAGGTAAAGCCAAGCCTGTTCTGGGAAACCAGCCAAGAGGCTGGGGGAATTGGGGGACCATTGTTCCAGTGAGAATGTAAAGGGAAGTGGATGATGGTGTTTTGGAAGAAAGTGGGAGAGGTGTGGTCACAGCTGCTGGTTTGGTGGGTGAAACATATATGGATGCTAACTGTCTTGTCATCGCAATCATCTAAAACTGCCTGCCCTCCAGGACACCTACAGCACCCGATGTCACAGCAAGGCCAAAAAGATCATCGAGGACATCAACCACCTGATCCACGACCTGTTCACCCCGCTATCATCCAGAAGGCGAGGTCAGTACAGGTGCATCAAAGCTGGGACCGAGAGACTGTAAAACAGCTTCTATCTCAAGGGCATCAGATTGTTAAATAGCCATCACTAGCTGGCCTCCAACCAGTACCCTGCCCTGAACTTTATATTTTTATTTAACATTTTTTATCTTGGGAAGTCAGTTAAGAACAAATTTTTATTTACAATGACGGGCTACCCCGGCCAAACCCAAACACGGACGACGCTGGGCCAATAGTGTGCCGCCCAATGGGACTTTCAATCACGGCTGGTTGTGATAGTCACTGTCACTAGCCGGCTACCACCCGGTTACTCATCCCTGCACCTTAGAGGCTGCTGCCCTTTGTACATAGACATGGAATCACTGGTCACTTTAATAAGGCTGACATACTGTTTTACTCATATCTTATGTACTGTATATACTGTATTTTAGTCAATGCCATCCTATTAAACTATTGCTGTATATATATACTATTCTATGCTACATACTCTACAGATATACTAAATAGTCTATCTACATACTGTCCATAATGTCTATAAATCCCATCACATATATATACATATATTTATACTCCGGACTCCGACATTGCTCGTCCTAATATTTATATATTTCTTGATTTCCGTGTATTGTTCTGTGTATTGTTGTGTATTGTTGTGTATTGTTAGATATTACTGCACTATTGGAAGTAGGAACACAAGCATTTCGCTACACCCAATAACACCTGCTAAATATGTGTGTGACCAATAAAATTTTATTTTATTTGATCTGTGCCGTGAAAGGAGATGCCACTACCACAGAGCAAACCACAACTATTTAATTTAGCCACTAGAGACAAGTTACCACTTAAACCAGCAGTGCCCAGACAAGGAATTCCCTCGTCCAATTGTAGAACCTATCCCAGAGTTTCCCATAAGAGTTTTTCCCAGGCCTGCTAATCGCCACCACAGCGACTCATTTAGGACCGCCCGGTGATAAAGCGTCCCGCTGAGATCTAATTTCCCCCATAATTCACCTGCCAATACAAAAGTGGTGAGGTAAGTCTGTGCTCCAATGACATCATGTGGTGTGTTGTGCATACTCAGGCTAGTTAAAGAGCCCCATATGCTACTCACATATCACTGTCTAAATGGAAGCATTTCAAACCAAGCCTTGCAATGGTAAAGCTCAGTTTAAATCCAAATTAATTACAGTCGATAGGGTGACATTTTTTATTTAATGTCCCAATTACTTTAGGTTTGGAATTTACTCGCCGGTGCCCCAGTCCTCAATAAAGTGCCTGTGATTAATGTATGCAATTAACCCTTTCCCTCCCTTTATTGATCCTGAAGCCCATTTTGAGGATTGAGAGGTCTGCAAAATGTGTACGTGTGACAGAAAGACGGTCGGAATGAAATAACAAATTTTAATTTCGCTATTTGTGAGGGCTCCAAAAACGACCTCTTTCTATCTTAAGTACGCATATAGATGCCTCTGTACAAGCAACAAGACAAGAATAATTCCAATCTTTCCCCCATCTAATACCGGGATCCCAAACAAAACACTCTACTTTTGTTCAGTTAGAGAGAGTGAGGGGTGAATGAGGGGGGACATAGGGCCAGCGAACATATAATATGGGGCAGATTGGGGGGTAGGTCTGCAGGGTAGAATGCTAAGAGAGGTGGCTGGGGTACAATGAAGTACCCTCTCAAACAAAATCCCACTAATCCCTACAATTTACTGCCCTATCCCCTAGGGAGTGGAACAAAGAGCCACAAGGGCCTCCTGGGAATCTGTGACATCACCGCCTGATTCTCTGGCTAGGCTACACCTCAGGCAGGGATAGGTTTCATGTCTAACTACTGTACACAATACTGCGATACCACAGCCTTAACACGTGAAATGTTTAGTGTCTCCCGTTGAGGAAAGATAAAGGACATGCAGATTCCAAAATGGCTGCTGTCCCACCCTTTAATTTACACTCGTTAAGCAGGCGTGAGAGACCAGCAACAGAGAGGGGAGACTGAGGATTGGATAGGACTGCAAAGGCGCGGCCCCAGAAGTGGTCCAGCCTAGGCTGTGTGGTGGCCTGAATTAAGTCCTAATTGGCTGCACTTTGTTCCCAAAATTAAGGACTTGTACAGTAGAGTTGAAAATGGGAAAGAAAGGGAACAACAAGAAAGGAGAAAAAAAGGAGGGGAAATGAAAACAAGGTCCAAGATCTCCTGTATGAGGTTTCAACGAGTCGAGACATTTTGTCAGTTTTCATCATAGAAAGATACCCATCTTTGGGGCTGAAATGGTGTTCATATTAAGGCCTCTAAGGAAGGAAAAATTCTTAGGAAATTCTAAAAGTATATTCCCTCGGTGCTCCATCAAGTATTTGCCAATAATGTCAAAAGTCATGAACATGGTGAGATTGTAGACTCCTAAATTGATAGTGCAGTTCGTTTAGGTCATTTTACAGCTACGTTTTCTAGCTAGAAACCTGGGAGGTGCTCCGAAGGGGAGGCATGTCTGTGTTTGGACTATAGTGCTGGCTGACTGGGGAAATCAAGGGAGGGATCCCCTACACCACTGTTTCAATGTAGAGGCTAGGTACTGTATGTCAGTCAATCCTACTATGTTGTCACCAAGACACAATGACTGCAGCGAGTGGTGATATCACTCATGCTACATTTCACTGATAGTTGACTGACAACTTGCTCATATCAAAGCAAATGAAAAACCCTATGACTACTAAACATCACTGTGTCATGCATGGTTCTATATAAGCTTCACACAAAACAAAACAGATCTTATTGAATTGCATTGAATAAATCCCCAAAGGCACAGCGACCAAGGGAGCTCTTAGTGAACCAGATATAATCCAATTACAAAATTACAATCCTAAATGGGACATACCATTGTGACACTGATGATGGAGGGGGGGAATCTAATCAGGGCTTCCTCTTATGTTCAAACAGAGGTAAAGGACTTAGGGAGGACTGCTCCAGGGTCACTTCCAAGGGGGCCAGAGAAAGACCCCTTCTGAACCCAGCAGTTATTACTTTCCCTGGGTCCATCAAGTAATTAGCCGTGCAGAGTGACAGGGGAAGAGGAGAGAGAGAGGGAGGGAGAGACAGAGAGAGGGGAGGGAGAGACAGAGAGTTAGACAGTTTGAGGTCAACACACCATGTAGGCTACAATACCTTCAACACATATCTCCAATAAAATATCAACTGCATTGTACATCAGTCACCCAGTCAGAAATGTGGGTGACAAAAAAAATGTGTGATCATGTTCAGAAATTCTATGTAAGAAAATATCCATCACCATTCAGTATTGACCAACCAATGAAATTGTGTTTGCAAACCATCTACAAAAAATATATATTTTTGAATCATATCTGTGTGTTCTCTTATCAAGAAACATTAGACAGGAAGTGAGGTCACATGACCTTGTTGTTGTTTTTGATTTGAGGTCACATTACGTGTCATGAGCCAGCATACCACACTAACCACAGGGTAAAGGCCGGGCTAGTGTTTTGTCTTGCTGGTCAGCCCTAATGTTAGCTGACTCTGACAGTGGTCACAAGAGGTGGCAATTGTGACTGTACACTTTGCAGTCACGCACCCTTGAGCTAAGTAGCCAGACATCCTACCCAGCCTGTTGATAGAGATATGCTCCACTTGAGGGGCTCTATACCATGAGCCCTAACTGGAAATGGACGTCTATGTGAGTCAAGCACTGTGACCTGGAATGCAAGAAATGCATCTAAAACAGACCCATGAGCATGGATGGCTAAAGCAAAAACATTTAACTATCGGACCATGCACCTACAATATACTCTGTACTGAATTCACAATCCTGCTCCTCCCTAGTCCAAAATGTTCTCCAATAGAATCCTATAGGATTCTCACAATTCCTATTGGAATCCTATTGGACTACTTTTGAATCCTATTGGATCATATGGGTTTTTGATGTCTTGTAGGATTTTGTCACCCCAATCAGAATCCTATTATAACTTTTTTTCTTTATTGAACCCATTCTATTATAGTTTATTACAACATTTCGTTGATCAGAAACAACAGTTCTATATTCATTTTGGTTTTATTCACCACCACAATATGGGATTGATTCAAGGCTGCATGTTCATTTGCAGTATGACCACCAGTACAGTACACCTTTTTCAATAAAACACTAACTTAAGTTATTTGATTTGATTCTTATTCATGCAACTTCTTGTCTTTGAATTAAAAGACAGTACAATATGACCACAATAATATATACAATGTTACAATAACACTGGATATTTTGGTTGGTTTCCCCTTAGAATGCACAACATCTCATGTAAATATGTGGATGAACGATGGATGAGCGGCATAGGCAAGATGCAATAGATGGTATAAGATACAGTACATACATATGCGATGGGTAATGTAATATATGTAAACATTATTAAAGTGGCATTGTTTAAAGTGACTAGTGATCCATTTATTAAAGTGGCCAATGATTTGAGTCTCTATGTAGGCAGCAGCCTCTCTGAGTTAGTGATTGTTGTTTCGCAGTCTGATGGCCTTGAGATGGAAGCTGTTTTCACACCTGTACTGACCTCGCCTTCTGGATGGTAGCAGGGTGAATAGGCAGTGGTTCGGGTGGTTGTTGTCCTTGATGATCTTTTTGGTCTTCCTGTGACATCGGGTGCTGTAGGTGTCCTGGAGGGCAGGCAGTTTTCCCCCGGTGATGCGTTGTGCAGACCGCACCATCCTATGGAAAGTCATGTGGTTGAGAGGGTGGTGCAGTTCCCGTACCAGGCGGTGATACAGCCCAACAGGATGCTCTCAATTGTGCATCTGTAAAAGTTTGTCAGGGTTTTAAGTGACAAGACAAATTTCTTCAGCCTCCTGAGGTTGAAGAAACTGTCTGTCTGTGTGGGTTGACCATTTCAGTTTGTATCTGATGTGTACACCGAGGAACTGTCCCTTCGATGTGGATAGGGGGTGCTCCCTCTGCTGTTTCCTGAAGTCCACAATCATCTCCTTTGTTTTGTTGACGTTGAGTGAGAGGTTGTTTTCCTAACACCACACTCCGAGTGCCCTCACCTCCTCCCTGTAGCCGTCTCGTCGTTGTTGGTAATCAAGCTCACTACTGTTGTGTCGTCTGCAAACTTGATGATTGAGTTAGAGGTGTGCATGGCCACGCAATCATGGTTGAACAGGGAGTACAGGAGGGGGATGAGTACGCACCCTTGTGGGGCCCCAGTGTTGAGGGTCAGCGAAATGGATATGTTGTTTCCTACATTCACCACCTGGGGACAGCCCGTCAGAAAGTCCAGGCCCCAATTGCACAGGGCGGGATTGAGACCCTGGAACTCCAGCTTAATGATGAGCCTGGAGGGTACTATGGTGTTGAATGCTGAGCTGTAGTTGATGATCTGCATTCTTACATAGAATTTCCTCTTGTCCAGATGGGATAGGGCAGTGTGCAGTGTGATGGCGATTGCGTGGTCTGTGGACCTGTTGGGGCAGTATGCAAACTGAAGTGGGTCTAGGGTGGCAGGTAAGGTGGAGGTAATATGATCCTTGACTAGTCTCTCAAAGCACTTCATGATGACAGAAGTGAGTGCTACTGGGCAATATTAATTTAGTTCAGTTACCTTTGCCATCTGAAGGTTGAACATGGTGAGATTGTAGACTCCTAAATTGATAGTGCAGTTCGTTTAGGTCATTTTACAGCTACGTTTTCTAGCTAGCCAGCCAGCCCATAAAGAGAGCATTGCAGATGTTGTAGTCCACTTGAGCTAGTTCAGTTATCTTTGCCTTCTTGGGTACAGGAACAATGGTGGCCATCTTGAAGCATGTGGGAACAGCAGACTGGGATAGGGAGCGATTGAATATGTCTGTAAACACACCAGCCAGCTACACTGTTTGCGCTGTTTGGTTTGCGCTTTCAGTTTTGTGCGAATGCTGCCTTCCATCCATGGTTTTTGGTTAGCGTAGGTTTGGCAGTCACAGTGGGTATAACATCTCCAATGCACTTCCTTATAAACTCACTCACAGAGTCAGCGTATAGATCAATATTATTCTCTGAGGCTGCCCAGAACATTTCCCAGTCTGTGTGATTAAAACAATCTTGAAGCGTGGATTCCGATTGGTCAGACCAGCGTTGAAGGGTTCTAGTCACGGGGAGATCCTGTTTGAGTTTCTGCCTATAGGACGGTAGAAGCAAGATAAAGTTGTGGTCGGATTTGCCGAAGGGATTGCGGAAGATAGAGTAGCAATTATCCAGTGTATTGCCCGCGCGGGTGCTGCAATCAATATGCTGATAGAAGAGATTAGGTGTTGTTCACAAATTTGCTTTGTTAAAATCCCCAGCTACAATAAATGCAGCCTCAGGATATATGGTTTTCAGTTTACATAGAGTCCTGTCAGGTTTTGGCCAGGACTATTCAGGTTTTGGTCACTAGATGCCCCCATTGCGCCTTTTTTAACCTTTTGTTTTTCCCTTGTTCAAGTTATTGTTTGCACCTGTGCCTCATTTCCTTGTAGGTATTTAAACCCTTAGTGTTCATCAGTTCTTTGCTCTGTGTTTGTATGTTAGCACCCAGCCCCAACCATGCTGTGAACATATTTTTCTCTAGTTGGATTTTCCTGAGGTACTCTTTGTTCTTGTTTATTTTTGATTAGTCATTTGAGGTTGTTTTTTCCCTGCTGTTCTTACCACTTTGTGGATTTTCATTGTATTTTGGAGGATATTCATTTTTTCTCTTGGCTTTACTTTTGACGTTGTGAATTTATATTTTTTGCCTGAAGATCTTTTACCTTGATTAAACCACCCTCTCTAGTACTGCTGTGTCTGCCTCATCTTCTGGGTTCTGCCGACTATTTGTGACTGTTTCTCACACCGGGTCCTGACAGAGTCCAGTGAAGTTCCTTGAGTGCAGTCATTGTATCTGCTTGAGGGGGGTATATTCGCAGCTGTGACGATAACTGGAGAGAATTCTCTTGGGAGATAATAAGGTCGGCCTTTGATTGTAAGGAATTCTAGGTCTGGTGAACAGAAGGACTTGAGGTCCTGTATGTTGTTATGATTACACCATGAGTCGTTAATCATGAAGCATACACCCCCGCCCGTTTTCTACCCAGAGAGATGTTAATTTCTGTCGGCGCGACGCATGAAGAAACCCGGTGGCTGTACCGACTCAGACGACATATCCCGAGAGAACCATGTTTCCGTGACCTATTGAACTCTTATGGGATTCTATCCTATATGGTTTTATCTTATAGGATCATATAAGATTCCAATACAGTAATCCTATCAGATTTTGGAACCAGTTCTATTGGACTCCTATAGGATTCTATTCTGGTTTAGCGGTCTAAGCACCTGACTCCGGACCACTTAAGACCCCTTAGCCGACTGTCTGTGCCCTTAACCACTTTCTGTACCCCTCACTATTGCTGTCTTCCTATCTGTACTCTCCCTATATGTCCTGTAAAAAAAAATGTATAATAATAACTCTGGTCTCCTTTAAAAATAAAGACAAAATAATAATGTTTACCGTAAAGACAAAAAAATAATACCAGATTCCAATAAAAAAATCCTATCAAAATCTAAAAGAAAATCCTATCAAATTTTGGAACCAGTCCTACATTTTGGAACTAGTCCTATTAATTGTTTCTCTGAGTGCACGAAACTCTGTCTTTGTATGTCAACTCAACCATGACAGGGTCCTTACTCCAGAGCTTGAAGAAGGTTGAGATGGGCACCGGAGACACAGACCTCTCAAACTTATTCAAGGAAAGAGACAGAACCATATACAGTATCTTCTATCTCCATGGCTTTAAAACTGCACAGCCAAGCTTTTGTTTGAGCACTTGACTCTAACATAGTTCCAAATCAAATGAGAAATTCCTCATCTGCTTTCTTTGACAAATACACTTTTAACTGTTAGAGGTCAAGTCATAGGCAAATCATGAGATACATAAAAGTATTGCAAATAAGCCTGAAAACATGTTGACAACCTGGTAAGCCTTTTGTTACATGTACTGTATGTCTGCAAAGCATAGAAGTGTTTAACTCATTATTGAACTAATATGGAAAGATATGATGACACTAAATGAGATAAGCTGTCCAGTGACACAATCTTGAACAAAGCGACAAATGTCTTCCTTTTAACATCCTGAGACCTCATTTTGTTTACTTTTTTTTTAAAGAATACGTGTTGCAAGGCACCAGGCCTTTCAAAGAGCTGTTACTTCAATATCCAATCACTAAAATCCCCTGTTGCTTATCTGCAAATGGAAAGTCATTGTCTAAAACATTGGATTAAATGTTACGTAGAACTGTGCTGCAGTTCCTCTCTAGCTGTTTACTGACTGAATGCAGCACTCTCAAGAGAGAGTCAAGCCCTGACCCTCTTCCAGGTCAAAGTGGTTAACAGAGCACTCACCAGCCAGAATGACATTGCAGAGCTTTCAATGGTACACTTATAGGACAACCACTCCTCTCTTAGGTCCAGAACCAGGTAAGGTCCAGAATAATTAATTAGGTTTGCCAGGAGCTCACGGGGACTGTGCCATAGTCCCTCTAGTAACACAAACTGAACTGAGAGACAGAGCCTGGCAGTCTAGCCTTTATCCTGACATATTTCCTGAGCTGCATTGTTAGACTGGGAAAGAGAAAACACACACACACACTCTCACACACACACAGACAGACCGAAACACTCGCACGCTCACACCCACACACTCAGACACAAGCGTGCACACACACATACTAACACACTCATACTAACACACACACACACACCGGCATGCTTGCACATACACACAACACACACAGAGCAGTGGAAATGTTGTCTCACTCTCGGGGATCACACCATGGAGCGACCTGCAGAGTGAGTCCAGCAGGAGCTGTTGTTCTTTCCTTTATGTTTTGGGCCAAGGTCACTGTTTAACCTGTGGCTGGCGGGGAGGCGGTAGCCTGCTCCCCAGGACGCTTCACGTCCTTGTTGATTATTGACAGAACATGGAAACCTTTCCAGCCAGCCAACCTGCCAAGACTAAGCTCTCCATATCTCACCACACTGTTTGTTAAAAGGACCACAGCTTATTTACGGTCAGTTCATTATGGTAAAGAATATATTTACCTTCAATACATTAGGTATAGACACATAACCTTTTGTGTGTGATTTAGTGGCAATACGGGCATGGTACTCTTCGCAGGATTTAGAGGCAAGGTCTAAAGCTGAGAGTGTGAGAGAGGAATGACCCAGAAGTGCTATGGATAGGGGATCTGAGAGAAGGGTCTCTAAATGTGATAGAGTAACAGCTGTAGTTGAGAGACCAAAACAGAAACCCATTTGTTGATTTTAACTGACCTTTTAAACCTTTTCACATACTACGTTCTAGATATGAAAGAAATATGTATTGTTTTTCCATTGCTATGTTGAAACAAAAATGGATACATTTAAAACTGTAAAGGATTTACACAATAAAGTCAAAGACATTTATTTTGGAGTACTCAAAGAGTGAAACATATAGCTTGGGAGAAGAGTGTGATGGTCAGCAGAACCAGGGATGGGGTGGGGTGAAGAGGTCAGGTGCACAGCCAGGAGCCAATGAGGGGCCAGGCAGGCTAGGGTCACCCTTTGTGTTATAGCAGGCGCTAAATGGAAAACGTTTCAACCTGACACATTTGTTGGAACTTTGACTGGTTCCTTAGTTTGCTTCATTGACAACAGTGTCTTCTGTCGGAGTTCGAGGGAGGGGATATAGGAGGTAAATAATAACAACACTCTCCTATATCCACCATTGAGTGTGAGATGAGTTAGCGGCACGACACAGTGCTAACATTCAGGTCGGCTTGTCCTCCTTTGAAGCTGAAATAGATTTATGGCACTTCCACAATGGAGTCGTGTTTTTCATTTTCCCAGAGATTGCATGGCAAATGCCTCTCCTAGTGATATCCTCAAGCGGATATGTAGGATTTCTATCCCCCGAATCTACAAGGCACCAGGAGGGACACGATCCTGCATTCTCTTTCATACACACTAGATGTGTTGACACCTCTTATCATCATCGCCTTTACTGTAACGTCACGGACACCCATGTTTTTATATGCCTTTATTCTATCACAACAACTACATTGAAATGGGTGATTTTCAGATAAGGAGAGATTATATCATGTAAAGAAAGTAGCAGGGGAGGTGTTGATATGGTGTTCAACTCAGTTTTTGTGTGTGTGTGTGTGTGTGTGTGTGTGTGTGTGTGTGTGTGTGTGTGTGTGTGTGTGTGTGTGTGTGTGTGTGTGTGTGTGTGTGTGTGTGTGTGTGTGTGTGTGTGTGTGTGCGCGCGTCCGGCATAAACAAAGACACCCAGAACAATCTGTTCCCTAGCAGCGGCCAGGTCAGCTGGGGAAGCAGTAGAGCTGCAAGCGGATTGGATGGGGTGTGTTCTCCAACACCATCGTGGATGGAGAAAAAAAAATAGTTTCCATCAACAGGCTCTGCACAGGAAACACTGTGTCCCCAGCAGGAAGCGCCTGTACAGAACAACAGAGTGGACCAGGGGGCCTAACTTCAGTTTGTGTGTGTGTGTGTGCATGTGTGAGAGAGAACTGGATACTGCTGTAAACACAGCACCACACCCCCTTAGAGCTGCTAGTCCCCGGGGTACCCTGTCACCTCACCGAGTTCACACCACACCCCCTTAATGAGGGCGCACCGTGGATTGCGTCATCTCCTGGAAGCTTTCCAAGAAACCAATGAGAGTTACTTGGCAGGTTCACATGTGGTCATACATTAAGTCAATACACTCCACATGTGCTATTCGTGACATCCATGTTAATGCAGCAATACATATGGATGATGATCACTGAAGGCAAAGGCTAATGATGAGTGGACAATGGACAAAATGTATGATATCCTAGGCATGTAAATATCTTATTACATTTTACAAAGCTTTTGGATTTATATTATACTGTGTTATGCTTTGTGGCGTTGTGCAGCGGCAAGTGCAGTGTGAGTAAGGAGTAGATATTTCAGCTCCTCCTGTTGGGATTGACACGGGGCATTGACCAGCCCATGCTAGGAGAAAAGACAGGGTTATTGGAGACTAAAACACAAGGAAAGTTTATCAGGACTCAGACCACGTTTTCGATACATTGAAAGAAGGGGTAGGTTGGTTTGAAGGGGTTTACTTTGTCACTCAACTTCTGACAAGTGTTTCTTCACAAGCGCAATAGTAACCTTAGCGATAGTGATTCTGTCCAATGGCGGTGGCTTATGCAAATAGCCCCATAGGCAGTTGTAAAGGGGCACGCTTGACTGGCTGCGAAACTGTGTCCGTCACATTGGTTTTCCATTTCACATGAACTTCCCTTTGTGCTAAAAAGTCTGTTTTTGTATGGTTTAATTGAATTAACTCCTGTGGAGGAAACAGATGCCTCATTTTGGAGAAGGGGGAGACAGTCCTTACGGAAAAACCACATGAATTCACCAGGTCACGTGATCTTATGAGAAGTTAATGTGATAACATACAGTACCAGTCAACAGTTTGGACACACCTACTCATTCAAGGGTTTTTCTATATTTTTACTATTTTCTACATTGTAGAATAATAGTGAAGACATCAAAACTATGAAACCACCAGTGATGGAAAAAATACGCAACTGTCATACTTTAAAAGAAAATTACTCAGGTAAAAGTGAAAGTCACCCAGTAAAATACTACTTGAGTAAAAATCTAAAAGTATTTGGTATCAAAAGTAAAAGTATTAATCATCTCAAATTCCTTATATTAAGCAACCCAGACCACATGATTTTCTTGTTTTTTAAATTTACGGATAGCCACTTCAACAGTCAGACATAATTTACAAACGAAGCATTTGTGTTTAGTGAGTCTGCCAGATCAGAGGCAGTAGGAATTTATAATTTTTGACAACTTTTATTTTTACTTCACTATATTCCAAAAAACAATATTGTACTTTTTATTCCATACATTTTCCCTGACACCCAAAAAAGTACTCATTATATTTTGAATGCTTAGCAGGATAGGAAAGTGGTCTAATTCATGCACTTATCAAGAAAACATCCCTGGTCATCCCTACTGCCTCTGATCTGGCGGACTCACTAAACACAAATGCTTAGTTTATAAATTATGTCTGAGAGTTGGAGTGTGCCCCCAAAAGAGACCTCAGAAAAAAACGGTAGGCCTCCACAAGTCGGGTTCATCCTTGGGAGCAATTTCCAAATGCCTGAAGGTACCATGTTCATCTGTACAAACAATAGTACGCAAGTATAAACACCATGGGACTACGCAGCCGTCATGCTGCTCAGGAAGGAGACGCATTCTGTCTCCTAGAGATAACTGTACTTTGGTGTGAAAAGCGCAAATCAATCCCAGAACAACAGCAAAGGACCTTGTGAAGATGCTGGAGGAAAAAGGTACGAAAGTATCTATATCCACAGTGAAACGAGCCCTATATAGACATAACCTTAAAGCAAGGAAGAAGCCACTGCTCCAAAACCATTATAAAAAAGCCAGACTACGGTTTGCAACTGCACATGAGGATAAAGATCGTACTTTTTGGAAAAATGTCCTCTGGTCTGATGAAACAAACATAGAACTGTTTAACTCAGGAAGTTAAAGCTTGGTCGCAAATGGGTCTTCCAAATGGCCAATGACCCCAAGCATACTTCCAACGTTTTGGCAAAATGGCTTAAGGACAACAAAGTCAAGGTATAGGAGTGGCCATCACAAAGCCCTGACCTCAAACCTACATAAAATTTGTGGGCAGAACTGAAAAAGCATGTGCGAGAAAGGAGGCCTACAAACCTGACTCAGTTACACCAGCTCTGTCAGGAGGAATGGGTCAAAAAGCTGAAATAAATCATTCTCTCTACTATTATTCTGACATTTCACATTCTTAAAATAAAGTGTGATCCTAACTGACCTAAAACAGGGAAATTTTACTTGGTTAAATGTCAGGAATTGTGAAAACATCCGCATTGAGCTAAAGTAAAGGAGAGGGGTGACCTCGACAATTTATTGTTAAACGAGAGGCTGCCTGGATCTTTAATTTAAATACCCTTGCTCCCTTCGGTCTCAACGTAGACTTTGATCTGAAGCCATTCTTGTGATTATTGTGATTTTGCTATTGTAAAGGTTTGTAGGCTTATTTAGCCAAACTGTGATCGTACGCTATCCATTTATGTTTTTTGTATGCTATTTTAATATATGAGAACTAAGCAATAATATCAGGCCACACCCGGCCATGATTACTTACACCTGTGTTTCTTTTGACACTATATAAATGATTCACCCCGCAGAGTTTGTCATTATACCCTGATGAAAACAGCGTGTCTGTCGAAACGTTGGACATAACATTTTTGCATCTGAGCTCCTAGAGTGTGCGGCTCTCCTTTGTTTTTTTAGGTGTTCCACTCCACTAGCCAGCACCTCACCTAAATAGGTGTGCGTTTCCTTCGCCTCTAGACAATGCAGCACATTGACAATAATGTTGTTTCCAATTTGATCTTAATATAAATCCACAAGCATTCTATAATTAGAATATTAGTTTGTGTTTCTTACATCTGCACACAGCTAGTTTGTATTTTCTGAGCAAGTTAAGCGAAATTGTGTTATCCACTAACGCTAATCGCTAGTTAGCTGGAAAACGTAGCTAGCTAATACAGCCTGATACCAGTGCTGGTGGAGGCCTAAATCAGCATGTTGTTTGTGCAACAGTATCTTCTAAATCAAAGCGGAATTAGGCAAAGCATGAATATGTTGGCTATATGAATAAAGATTTAATGTAGCCAAAGATTATAGGGTCCCCTAGGAAACACGGAACATCACTTTGATTCCTACCCTGTCACAATAACTCGTCCATGGCATTTTCATTTGTTGTCATGTCAAACACTGTATTCAAAGTGCCCACTATTATTTATATTCTAACTATCGAATTATAACAAACATTGTATTTCCATGATTCCAAAAGTTCACCCAAGTGTTTTGATCTAAATCGCAATTGCAACATTTGGATAAAAGTAAGGCCTAATATTTTTGCCCATATCTTGTGTGGAAATGATCTCAAATGAGAGCAGGAAATGCAGAAATTGTGTGGGTGGAAGCTTGTGTGGGTGGAATATGGGTGGAATATGTGGGTGGAATATGCCCGCAACACCCTTCCCTGCTCTGCCACGGGCCTATCGCCATTTGAGTGTTCCCTGGGGCATCAGCCCCGCTCTTCCCCGAGCAGGAAGAAGAGGTCGATATACCTTCTGCCCAGAGCCCGGTCGGCCCTCCTCAAGACCACCTCCAGGTATCGACGACAAGCGGATCGCCATCGGACCCCGGCTCCCCAATATCGTCTCGGACAGAAGGTTTGGCTATCCAGCCTGGATCTGCCCCTCCGCGTGGAATCCCGCAAACTCTCCCCCCGGTTTATTGGCCCGTTTCCCATCTCCAAAATGATTAGCCCCTATGCTGTTCATCTTCTGTTGCTCCATACCCTTCGTATACATCCCACCTGTCCAGAGTTAAACCCATGTCTCACAGCCCTTTGTCTCCTGTTTCTCTGTTTCTCTGTTGCCAGTTTGTTTTGTTTCGTCAAGCCTATCAGCGCTTTTCCCTCTGTTCCTGTTTTCTAGTTTTCCCGGTTTTGACCTTTCCTGCCTGCCCTAACTGTTAGCCTGCCTTCCGTCCTGTACCTTTGCCCCACCTATCTGGATAACTGACCCATGCCTGCCTTGACCTGTCTTTTGCCTGCCCCTGTTGGATTAATCAACTGTTGTTAATTCAACATTGTCTGCATCTGGGTCTGGGTCTTACCTCAAACGTGATAGCCAAGGGCATGCTCCAACACTCAGACATAATTTACAAACAAAGCATGTTTGCCAAATCAGAGGCTGTAGGGATGACCAGGGATGTTCTAATGAGTGTGTGAATTGGGAAATGTTCCTGTCCTGCTAAGTCTTGGAAATGAGTACTTTGGGTGCCAGGGAAAATGTATGGAGTAAAATGTATCATTTTCTTTAGGAATGCAGTGAAGTAAAATTTGTCAAAAATATAAATCGTAAAGAACAGATACCCAAAAACAATGCTTAAGTAGTACTTTCAAGTATTTTTACTTAAGTACTCTACACCACTGACTGGCTCTGATGCTCGTCAGATGTGGCCAGGCTTGCAAACCCACACGAATTACAAAGGGGAACCCACCCGAGTGCTGCCCAGTGATGCAAGCCTGCCAGTCGAGCTAAATGCCTTATATGCTCGCTTCGAGGCATGCAACACTGAACCATGCGTGAGAGCAACAGCTGTTCTAGACAGCTGTGTGATCACGCTCTCCATTGCCAATGTGAGTAAGACCTTTAAACAGGTTAACATTCACAAGAACGCAGGGCCAGACGGATTACCAGCATGCATACACAGAGCATGCATTGACCAGCTGACAAGTTTCTTCACTGACATTTTCAACCTCTCCCTGACCCAGTCTGTAATACCTATATGTTTCAAGCAGACCACCACAGTCCCTGTGCCCAAGAACACCTGTCTAAATTACTGCCGCCCCATAGCACACACATTTGTAGCCATTAAATGCTTTGAAAGGATGGTCATTAACACCATCACCCCAGAAACCCTGGACCCACTCCAATTCACATACTGCCCAAACAGATCGACAGATTCCATCCTCAAAACGTTGCCAACCAAATTAAAGCCACTCTAAGTGACTGTAATAACATCCTTTGTGTCTCAACAGCTGTCCATGCCAGAGTCTTTGTGGGCGACTTTCCGCATTGCTGAATCTGTAATTTCTTGAAAGCCTGTTTCTAAAAGAAATCTCATTCACACATCTTTTGACCCCAAACCATTAATTTACTCAAACAGTCACAGAGTTGACTAAAATAACATTGTTAACAGTTATAGATGCCCTAAAATCTGTCAAATTCATAACAGCCATTAATTAGCTTATAATTTCTTGGAAGCAACTCTTAAGCTTAAGTGAGAGGGCATCTATTTCCTGTAAATTGGGTGCTATTCACACACATCTTCCCTCACTGTAAGAGTCACCTCTATTTTTTTAAACGTTATTTAACAAGGCGAGTACAAATCCTTATTTTCAATGACGGCATAGGTTATCTGCCTTGTTCAGGGGTAGAACGACAGATTTTTACCTTGTCAGTTCAAAGATTCGATCTTGCAACCTTACTAGTTGTTACTAGAAGCATGTGACAATGAACATTTTATTTTATTTTATACATTTAATAGTTTTCCTTGAGTGTATTTTAACAAAGCTGCGATTTAGTTTGAAGTCCAAAGTGTTGGAATACACATGAAATCAGTTCTCCTGTAGACTCAGACATGGTGGCGTAGCAGGAAGATCGGAATGCTGTCAACCAAGAGGTTTTGACTTCAAATCCTAGGTGAGGACATGTTGAGTAATAATTACTATATAAATAAACAAACACAATGTATGTCAAAGTGTGTCAAGTATGTATATGAAAACACATTGATTCTCGAGATATCCTAATGACTAATTCTTATTTGCAGGGCATCGCCTGTGAAATCTCATATTAAAATACACTAGTTGACCAAAAGTACGTGGACACCAGCTAGTTGAACATCTCATTCCAAAATCATGGGCGTTTATATGGAGTTGGTCCCCCCTTTGCTGCTATAACATCCTCTACTCTTCTGGGAAGGCTTCCCATTAGTTGTCAAAATAAAATAAAATTTTATTGGTCACATCCATGTGGTTAGCATATCTTAATGAGTGTAGCGAAATGCTTGTGCTTCTAGTTCTGACAGAGCAGTAATATCTAACAAGTAATCTAACAATTCCCCAACAACTACCTAATACACACAAAACTAAAGGGCAATTGAGAATATGTACATATAGTATATGGATGAGCAATGGCCGAGTGGCATAGGCAAGGTGCAGTAGATGGTATAAAATACAGTATATCCATGTGATATGAATAATGTAAGATATGTTAACATTATTCAAGTGCCATTATTTAAACTGGCATTGTTTAAAGTGACTAGTGATCCATTTATTAAAGTGTCCAGTGACTGGGTCTCAATGTAGGCAGCAGCCTCTCTGAGTTAGTGATTGCTGTTTAGCAGTCTGATGGCCTTGAGATAGAAGCTGTTTTCAGTCTCTCGGTCCCAGCTTTGATGCACCTGTTGACCTCGCCTTCTGGATGATAGTGGTGTGAACAGGTAGTGGCTTGGGTGGTTGTTGTTCTTGATTATTTTTTTAGCCTTCCTGTGACATCGGGTGCTGTAGGTGTTATGGAGGGAAGGTAGTTTTCCCCCGGAGATGCATTGTGCAGACCGCACCACCCTCTGGAGAACCTTGCGGTTGAGGGCGGTACAGTTGCCGTACAAGGCTGTGATACAGCCCGACAGGATGCTCTCGATTGTGCATCTGTAAAGGTTTGTCTGGGTTTTTCAGCCTCCTGAGGTGGAAGAGGTGCTGTTACGCCTTCTTCACCACACTGTCTGTGTAGGTGGACCATTTCAGTTTGTCTGTGATGTGTATGCCCGGGAACTTAAAACTTTCCACCTTCTCCACTGCTGTCCCTTCGATGTGGATAGGTGGTGCTCCCTCTGCTGTTTCCTGAAGTCCACGATCATCTCCTATGTTTTGTTGACATTGAGTGAGAGGTTGTTTTCCTGACACCACACTCCGAGTGCCCTCACCTCCTCCCTGTAGGCTGTCTCATCGTTTTTGGTGATCAGGCCCACTACAGGCCCATTGTGTCGTCTGCAAACTTGATGATTGAGTTGGAGGAGTACATGGCCACGCAGTCATGGGTGAACAGGGAGTACAGGAGAGGGCAGAGTACACACCCTTGTGGGGCCCCAGTGTTGAGGGTCAGCGAAGTGGAGATGTTGTTTCCTATCTTCACCACCTGGGGGCGGCCCATCAGAAAGTTCAGGACCCAGTTGCACAGGGTGGGGTTGAGACCCAGGGCCGCCAGCTTGATGATGAGCTTGGAGGGTACTATGGTGTTGAATGCTGAGCTGTAGTCAATGAACAGCATTCTTTCATAGGTATTCCTTTTGTCCAGATGGGATAGGGCAGTGTGCAGTGTTCTGGCAAATGCGTCATCTGTGGCCCTGTTGGGGCGGTATGCAAACTGAAGTGAGACTAGGGTGGCCGGTAAGGTGGCGGTGATATGATCCTTGACTAGTGTCTCAAAGTACCTCATGATGACAGAAGTGAGTGCTACGGGGCAATAGCCATTTAGTTCAGTTAACTTTGCCTTATTGGGTACAGGAACAATGGTAGCCATCTTGAAACATGTTGGGATAACAGACTGGGATAGGGAGCAATTGAATATGTCCGTAAACACCAGTCAGCTGGTCTGCGCATGCTCTGAGGACACGGCAAGGGATGTCGTCTGGGCCAGCAGCCTTGCGAGGGTTAACAAGTTTAAATGTTTTACTCAAGTCAGCTACGGAGAAGGAGAGGGGGGATGCAGTCTTTTTTAGCGAGCCACAACCGTGGCACTGTATTATCCTCAAAGCGGGCAAAGAAGGTGTTTAGTTTGTCTGGAAGTGAGACGTCGGTGTCCGTGACATGGCTGTTTTTGTTTTTGTAGTCAGTGATTTCCTGTAGACCCTGACACATATGTCTCGTGTCTGAGCCGTTGAATTGCGACTCCACCTTGTCCCTGTACCGGCATTTCGCTTGCTTGATTGCCTTGCGGAGGGAATAACAACACTGTTAATATTCAGCAATATTTCCAGACCTCTTTCCATGGTAAAATGCGGTGGATCGCGCTTTCAGTTTTGCGCAAATACTACCATCCATCCACGGTTTCTGGTTAGGATAGGTTTTAATAGTCACAGTGGGTACAACATCTGCAATGCACTTCTTTATAAACGCACTCACCGAGTCAGCGTATAGGTCAATGTTGTTCTCTGAGTTTGACAGGAACATATTCCAGTCCGTGTGATCAAAAAATCTTGAAGTGTGGCTTCCGATTGGTCAGACCAGCGTTGAAGGGCTCTCGTCACTGGTACATCCTGTTTGAGTTTCTGCCAATAAGATTGAACAAGCAAGAAGGCGTCGTGGTCTGATTTGCCGAAAGGAGAGCGGGGGGAGGGCTTTGTATGCATTGCAGAAGTTAGAGTAGCAGTGGTCGAGAGTAGTTTTCCACTGCTCCAGAGTCCAATGGCAGTGAGCTTTACACCACACCATCCAACACTTGGCATTGCGCATGGTAATCTTAGGCTTCTGTGCGGCTGCTCGTCCATGGAAATCCATTTCATCAAGCTCCCTACGAACTGTTCTGGTGCTGACGTTGCTTTCTGAAGCAGTTTGGAACTTGGTAGTGAGTGTTGCAAACGAGGACAGGCGATTTTTACGAGCTTCAGCTCTCGGCGTTTCCATTCTGTAAGCTTGTGTGGCCTATCACTTCGCGACTGAGGCGTTGTGGCTCCTAGACGTTTCCAATTCACAATAACAGCACTTACAGTTGACTGAGGCAGCTCTGACTTGTTGGAAAGGTGGAATCCTATGACTGTGCCAAATTGAAAGTCATTGAGCTCTTCAGTAAGGCCATTATACTGTCAATTTTTGTCTATGGAGATTGCATGGCTGTGTGCTCTATTTTATACACCTGTCAGCAACGGGTGTGCCTGAAATAGCTGAATACAATAATTTAATGGGGTGTCCACATACCTTTGTATATATAGTGTATATCCACACTAAAACGTGGAAATTTCACATGTGAAATCATTAGTTTTTTCCATAAGGGAGGGTATCATCCATCTATCACTATATTGTTCTGTTAGGGAGACAGCAAAAATTACTTAATTGAAGATTAATGGAAGGATATAAAGCTCTACATGACTCCCATGGGAAAATTAAGCAAGGTGTCTACGATTCACATGGTCTGCATAAAAAAAGCCCACATTTTCCCTATATAGTGCACTACTTTTGGTCATTTGGCCATAAAAGTTGTTAGTGGGAATTTAGCCTTGGAGTGGTCACACAAATACACTGCCCATGCCACTACCTTCACTCAAAAATAACCACATCATCTCTCACCATCTTGACAGTGTCACCATCTGCTGGCCAAAGACCACAGGTTCTCTGTTTTTCAGGTTTCCATCCTCCAATCTTTGTCATTTTATACAGATTATCTCTCGCCACTGTCTGGTTCTTTCTCTCCATTTCTCTCACACACAATCATGGTTTTCTAATGGTTTTCTAATTTCTTACTTCTGAGGCAACTCAGTGCATCAAGTAATATGCCTCAATTCAGAAACATTTAGTTGTCAACCTCCTTATGATACTTTTGTGACAGTGATTTTAAGACTAAGATAAACACGCTCCCTTGGAAGTGAATCAAACAGCAGCTTTCTGGAAGAAGAAAACAGGAGAGACAGTATACTTGTATTGTTTTGTCTAGATGTGAGGTCCCAGCTTCACAGCGGCCATGGAATGTAAATTCTGTGTTTATTTTGCCTTCTTCCCTTTCTTTCATGTCTGCTCCTCTTCAGTCCTAGCATCAGTATATCACCTGACTTCAAATAATAACCTAAAGTAGATAGATAAAAGTAGATAAAACTGTAATGGAAACAAATGTTTGCCCAGTCTCTGAGCAAGTGCTGGGGAAAAGAGGCCTCAATCAGAGTCATCTCAATTTTCTTGAGTTCTGGTGAAGAAAATGTCTGCAGTTTTGTCAACAATATATAGACGTCTCAGATCTTATAGGGATGGGAGAATGAAAAAAACATGACACAAGCTACGTTTCCATCCACAGTTTTCATGTGAGTCATACCGTATAAAAAACAACAACAACATGACAGCTGTGACGGAAACAGGAAGTTTCAGAACAATTCTCTAAATGCAGACTGATGATTTGTTCGTTCGACATGGTGGGATCTTTTTGTGTCGGTAAAATTAAGTATGCAATAAATGGTAGTGGAAATGCCATTATGCACAAATATTTATATAAGAAACATCATATCGAAGTAAACTAAGAGTCACGTGATGATATGGTGTGCTGTCTATGACTCGGGAAACCATACAGTATATTAGGCTACAGATTAAATAAATGATGATGAACTTCACAGGGTGGTGAAAGTGGACGGTTGTGAGCTTGATGCTCCTTTCCAATAAATATTGAGGGTCTTATTCTGGTGACAAGGTGATCAAATCAAAACAAACTTTATTTGTCACATGTGCCAAATACAACAAGTGTAGACCTTACCATGCATGAAATGCGTAATTACAAGCCCATAACCAACAGTGCAGTTCAAGAAGAGTTAAGAAAATATTTACCAAATAGACTAAAGTAAAAAAAATAATAAGAAAAAGTAACACAATAAGAATAGCAATAACGAGGCTATAGAGGGGGTACCAGTACTGAGTCAGTGTGCGGTGGTACAGGTTAGTTGAGGTAATTTGTACATGGAGGGTGGGGTAAAGTTACTTTGCATAGATAATCAATCGATGCTTGACTGCGGTTTGACAAATACAAATATTCTTATATTCTTCTTATCCATAATAATCTGATCATGCACAACCTACTCGCACTGTATCTGTGATATGTTGGCTAGAGCACACGTGCCAAGACCAGAGTAGGCACATTTGTTATTTAACGTGTGCTCCCTCTCCCGCCTCTAGGTCACCAGGCTCCTCGTGATCGCGCACACCTGTCACCATCGTTACGCACACTTGGACATCACTCCCCTGATTACCTTCCCTATATATGTCACTACCTTTGTTTTTTTCCCCAGGAGTTATTGTTTCTGTGTCATGTCTGTGCGTTGTCCGTGGTTCTTATTTTGTGTTATGTTGTTTATTTATTAAAACACTCACTCCCTGAACTTGCTTCCCGACTCTCAGCGCACATCGTTACAACGGGACAGTTTATATGTGAAAAATATGGGTAGTTGAAAATGCGATGGAAACTTTGGATTTTTATTCAGTACATGAAAACTTGAGTAAAAAAGTATATTTTGTGGGCACCAGGTCATCATGTACTGATTTTTAACCGCAAGAAGTCCGTTTGGTAGAAACACACAACTGGTGGGAAAATGCGTATATTTTTCTTTATGCTGATTTTAGAATATTTGCATGAAAATCTGTCGCCAATTGGATGGAAACCTAGCTACAGCCTTGAAATATTGCTGTGGTCAAAGTCAGTTTTTGATTCCCATTATATACTGAACAAAAATATAAACGCAGCATGTAAAGTGTTGTTCCAATGTTTTATGAGATTAAATAAAAGATCCCAGAAATGTTCCATTTGCACAAAAAGCTTATTTCGCTCAAATGTTGTGCACAAATTTGTTTACATCCCTATTAGTGAGCATTTCTCCTTTGCCAAGCTAATCAATCCACTTGACAGATGTGGCATATCAAGAAGCTGATTAAACAGCATGATCATTACACAAGTGCACTTGGTGCTGGGGACAATATAAGGCCAGTTTAAAATGTGCAGTTTTGTCACACAACACAATGCAACAGATGTCTCAAGTTTTGAGGGAGCGTGCAATTGGCATGCTGACTGCAGGAATGTCTACCAGAGCTGTTTGGCAGAAAATGTAATGTTTGTTTCTCTACCATAAACCGCTTCCGACATTGTTTTAGAGAATTTGGCAGTACGTACAACCGGCCACACAACTCCCGAACAAGTATAATCACGCAAGCCCAGGACCTCCACATCCGGATTCTTCACCTGCGGGATCGTCTGAGACCAGCCACCTGGACAGCTGATGAAACTGAGGAATATATCTGTCTGTAATAATGCCCTTTTGTGCGAAAAAAAAACTAATTCTAGTTGGCTGGGCCTGGTTCCCCAGTGGGTGACCCTGGCTCAAGTATGTGGGCATATACCCTCCCAGGCCCACCCATGGTTGTGCCCCTGCTCATGTGAAATCCATAGATTAGTGCCTAATGAATTTATTTAAATTGCCTGATTTCCTTATATGAACTGTAACTAAGTAAAATCATTGAAATTGTTTCATGTTGCGTTTATGTTTTTGTTCAGTATATCAACTGATCTGACAGATAACTGACAGATAACTGGCCAACACTCATTGGATAGCTAAAAAGAAGTTTGGCTACAATATTCTGTCCTAACATTCAAAAATGTTACCACGGGGACATTGTCCACTGAACTCCCTTTCATCCTGAAAAGAGTCAGAGTTAATCTTGCTAAGGTGTTTTGTGGTGGCAGAATTAGTATTTCTGAAAATCTAAATGTGCACAAATCTTGTCTGCTTGCTGGCTGAACCAGTCTCAAAATCAATCCATATGAAACAAAAGGCATGGATGCTAACAATGCTAGTTCACACACTGAATGCTGAATACTCCCTGTAGCTAGCTAGCTAGTGTAGTGAAGTTCTACCTAATCCACAAATTCGTTTTCATTAGTGATGCACTGATATGACATTTTTGGCCGATACCGATATCCAATATTTTCCTTGCACCAAAAACCGATACTGATAGCCAATATATATATATATTTTTTTGTAGCCTTTCAAGCATTCTAATACATTTAAATAGTAATAAAAAATATATATAATAAATAAACACACACACATGGACGCATCTCAGTGCAAGAGGCATCACTACAGTCCCTGGTTCGAATCCAGGCTGTATCACATCCGGCCGTGATTGGGAGGCCCATAGGACGGCACACAATTGGCCCAGCGTCGTCCGGGCCACCATTGTAAATAAGAATTTGTTCAAAACTGACTTGCCTAGTTAAATAAAGGTTACTCACACACACAAACCACACTGACCAAAAAGTTATTTTGTTGGCATTTACGTATGTCCCCATTACCAGTAAAGCATAATCAAAACCTATTTATTTTACTTACTTGCTGTGCTGTGCTGTTTCGTTTTTCATTTGTTTAGACCGCTGAGTGTGCGTTTCAATAAGCATTTCTCTACGGCTGGCCATGCTTTCCACCTGGCTACCCCAAACAACTCTGCACCCCCCGCAGCAACTGGCCCAAGCCCCCCCCCCCGCTTCTCCTTCACCCAAATCCAGACAGCTGATGTTCTGAAAGAGCTACAAAATATGGATCAATTCAAATCAGATGGGCTAGATAATCTGGACCCTCTCTTCCTAAAATTATCAGCCGCCATTGTTGCAACCCTTATTACTAATCTGTTCAACCTCTCTTTCGTATCGTCTGAGATTCCTAAAGATTGGAAAGCGGCCACGGTCATCCCCCTCTTCAAAGGGGGAGACACTCAAGACCCAAACTGTTAAAGACCTATATCCATCCCGCCCTGCCATTCTAAAAGTCTTTGAAAGCCAAGTGAACAAACAGATCACCGACCATTTCGAATCCCACCGTACCTTCTCCACTTTGCAATCTGGTTTCCGAGCTGGTCACGGGTGCACCTCAGCCACGCTAAAGGTTCTAAACGATATCATAACCACAATCGATAAAAGACTAAACTGTGCAGCCGTCTTCATCGACCTGGCCAAGGCCGGCAGACTCAACAGCCTTGATTTCACTAATGACTACCTCGCCTGGTTCACTAACTACTTCTCAGATAGGGTTCAGTGTGTCAAATCGGAGGGCCTGTTGTCCGGACCTCTGGCAGTATCTATGGGGGTGCCACAGAGTTCAATTCTCGGTCCGACTCTTTTCTCTGTATATACATTTGAAGTCGGAAGTTTACATAAACTTAGTTCGGAGTCATTAAAACAAATTTTTCAAACACTCCGCAAATTTCTTCTTAACAAACTATAGTTTTGGCAAGTCGGTTAGGACATCTACTTTGTGCATGACACAAGTCATTTTTCCAACAATTGTTTACAAACAGATTATTTCACAATTCCAGTGGGTAAGAAGTTTACATACAATAAGTTGACTGTGCCTTTAAACAGCTTGGAAAATTCCAGAAAATGATGTCATGGCTTTATAACCTTCTGATAGGCTAATTGACATCATTTGAGTCAATTGGAGGTGTACCTGTGGATGTATTTCAAGTCCTACCTTCAAATTCAGTGCCTCTGCTTGACATCATGGGAAAATCAAAAGAAATCAGCCAAGACCTCAGAAAAAACATTGTAGACCTCCACAAGTCTGGATCATCCTTGGGAGCAATTTCCAAACGCCTGAAGGTACCACGTTCATCTGTACAAACAATAGTATGCAAGTATAAACACCATGGGACCACGCAGTCGTCAAACCGCTCAGGAAGGAGACACTTTCTTCTCCTAGAGATTAACGTACTTTGGTGCGAAAAGTACAAATCAATCCCAGAACAACAACAAAGGACCTTGTGAAGATGCTGGAGAACACAGGTACAAAAGTATCTATATCCACAGTAAAACGAATCCTGTATCGACATAACCTGAAAGACTGCTCAGCAACGGAAAAGCCACTGTTCCAAAACCGCCATAAAAAAGCCAGACTAAGGTTTTCAACTGCACATGGGGACAAAGATTGTACTTTTGGAGAAATGTCCTCGTCTGATGAAACAAAAGTAGAACTGTTGGCCATAAGGACCATTGCTATTTTTGGAAGAAAAAGGGGGATGCTTGCAAACCGAAGAACACCATCCCAACCGTGAAGCACAGGGGTGGCAGCCTCATGTTTTGGGGGTACTTTGCTGCAGGAGGGACTGGTGCGCTTCACAAAATAAATGGCATCATGAGGGAGGAAAATGATGTGGATATATTGAAGCAACATCTCAAGACATCAGTCAGGAAGTTAAAGCTTGGTTGCAAATGAGTCATCCAAATGGACAATGACCCCAAGCATTCTTTCAAAGTTGTGACAAAACGGCAACAAAGTCAAGGTATTGGAGTGGCAATCACAAAGCCCTGACCTCAATCCTATGGAAAATGTGTGGGCAGAACTGAAAAAGTGCGAGCAAGGAGGCCTACAAACCTGACTCAGTTACACCAGCTCTGTCAGGAGGAATGTGCCAAAAATTCACCCAACTTATTGTGGGAAGCTTGTGGAAGGCTACCCGAAACATTTGACCCAAGTTAAACAATTTAAAGGCAATTCTACCAAAAACTAAGTGAGTGTATGTAAACTTCTGACCCACTGAGCATGTGATGAAAGAAATAAAAGCTGAAATAAATCATTCTCTCTAATATTATTCTGACATTTCACATTCTTAAAATAAAGTGGTGTTCCTAACTGACCTAAGACAGTGATTTTTTACATGGAATAAATGTCAGGAATTGTGAAAAACTGAGTTGAAATGTATTTGGCTAAGGTGAATGTAAACGTCCGACTTCAACTGTATCAATGATGTCGCTCTTGCTCTCTCTGCTCTTAAATGCAAGTAAAACTAAATGCATGCTCTTCAACCGATCGCTGCCTACACCTGCCCACCCGTCCAGCATCACTACTCTGGATGGTTATAACTTAGAATATGTGGACAACTACAAATACCTAGGTGTCTGGCTCTCCTTCCAGACTCACATTAAGCATCTCCAATCCAAAGTTAAATCTAGAATCGGCTTCCTATTTCGCAACAAAGCCTCCTTCACTCATACTCCCAAACATACCCTCGTAAAACTGACTATCCTACCGATCCTTGACTTCGGCGATGTCATTTACAAAATAGCCTCCAACACTCTACTCAGCAAATTGGATGCAGTCTATCACAATGCCAACTGTTTTGTCACCAAAGCCCAATATACTACCCACCACTGCGACCTGTATGCTCTCGTTGGCTGGTCCTCACTACATATTCATCGCCAAACCCACTGGCTCCAGGTCATCTTTAAGTCTTTGCTTGGTAAAGCTCCACCTTATCTCAGCTCACTGGTCACCATAGCAACACCCACCCATAGCACGCACTCCAGCAGGTATATTTCACTGGTCGTCCCCAAAGCCAACACCCCTTTGGCCGCCTTTCCTTCCAGTTCTCTGCTGCCAATGACTGGAATTAATTGCAAAAATCACTGAAGTTGGAGACTTATATCTCCCTCACTAACTTTAAGCGTCAGCTGTCAGAGCAGCTTACCGATCGCTGCAGCTGTACACAGCCCATCTGTAAATAGCCCATCCAACCAACCAACCAACTACCTACCTCACCCCATATTTGTTTTTGTTTTTCTGCTCTTTTGCACACCAGTATTTCTACTTGCATATCCTCATCTCCACATATATCACTCCAGTGTAAATTGCTAAATTGTAATTACTATTACGCCACTATTGGACTATTTATTGCTTTACCTCCTTACTTCATTTGCACACACTGTATACAGATATTTCCATTGTGTTATTGACTGTACGATTTTTTATGTCGCACTGCTTTGCTTTGTCTTGGCCAGGTCGCAGTTGTAAATGAGAACTTGTTGTCAACTGGCCTACCTGGTTAAATAAAGGTTACATTTTGTAAAAATGTAAAGTGGCATAATTCTACAATTTGTATTCGTTTGCATAACTGTCAATGACATACTTTTATTTTGAAGGCAAACCCTAAATTCCACTATTTTGCCTAATCCAAACTACCAAGCTAAAGCTAGCTACCCCAGAAGAAAAGTATGCTTTATTACCAACGCAGTATTGTAAACAGATCGTTCGTGGCCGGTGTTTGCAGACTTTTTTGTACAGCGGTAACAGTGCTACTGTATCTTTTTTGACACGCAAAGACCCAAACGGCGTTCCATAGTATGTATGTCGTAAAGCTAATAGCAGTGACGCTATTACTGTGTAACTCCGGTAGGGCAACATCTGAAAAATAGCGCACTTGGTAGTGTGTACCGGTGCTCGACCAGTCATCGAAAGCCAACATCACCCACGAAAGAGAAAGATTGATTGTCAAGGGGAATTAATTAAATTATCTTGACTTTAATGGATTTCACCTTTGAGTTGTTTCGCTGAAATTTTCTTACTCTTTCAAATGACTGCTCAACTTGTTGACTGCTCGATCCACACAGCAGACATTGTGGGCTAGGTTAGGAATGCTGTGTTGCACATGTAGCGCAGAATTTTACCTGGTATCATTACGTTATGTCCCTACGTTATATAGGTATGCACGGTAGCTTTGACATCGTTTTTTTTACATCGGCGTTAAACGTGATTTCAGGCCGATACCGATTTTGGCATTTTAAGCTAATATTGGACGATTCCGATATGTTCACCGATATATCGTGCATCCCTAGTTTTCATGATATCTGTTCTGCTGTGATTAGAGTGTCAAGTTCTACAGCACAGCTGACTGCTCTCTGCGACGTTATGGTGTTGGTCATATGTTACAAATCCTCCAAACGTCGGCTTCGAGGGCATTATCACTTTTATACAACGGATTACCAACATATACACTGCTCAAAAAAATAAAGGGAACACTAAAATAACAGATCCTAGATCTGAATGAATGAAATATTCTTATTAAATACTTTTCCTTTACATAGTTGAATGTGCTGACAACAAAATCACACAAAAATTATCAATGGAAATCAAATTTATCAACCCATGGAGGTCTGGATTTGGAGTCACACTCAAAATTAAAGTGGAAAACCACACTACAGGCTGATCCAACTTTGATGTAATGTCCTTAAAACAAGTCAAAATGAGGCTCAGTAGTGTGTGTGGCCTCCACGTGCCTGTATGAACTCCCTACAACGCCTGGGCATGCTCCTGATGAGGTGGCGGATGGTCTCCTGAGGGATCTCCTCCCAGACCTGGACTAAAGCATCCGCCAACTCCTGGACAGTCTGTGGTGCAACGTGGCGTTGGTGGATGGAGCAAGACATGATGTCCCAGATGTGCTCAATTGGATTCAGGTCTGGGGAACGGGCGGGCCAGTCCATAGCATCAATGCCTTCCTCTTGCAGGATCTGCTGACACACTCCAGCCACATGAGATCTAGCATTGTCTTGCATTAGAAAGGACCCAGGGCCAACCGCACCAGCATATGGTCTCACAAGGGGTCTGAGGATCTCATCTCGGTACCTAATGGCAGTCAGGCTACCTCTGGCGAGCACATGGAGGACTGTGCGGCCCCCCAAAGAAATGCCACCCCACACCATGACTGACCCACCGCCAAACCAGTCATGCTGGAGGATGTTGCAGGCAGTAGAACGTTCTCTACGGCGTCTCCAGACTCTGTCACGTCTGACACATGTGCGTGTGAACCTGCTTTCATCTGTGAAGAGCACAGGGCGCCAGTGGCGAATTTGCCAATCTTGGTGTTCTTTGGCAAATGCCAAACGTCCTGCACGGTGTTGGGCTGTAAGAACAACCCCCACCTGTGGACGTCGGGCCCTCATACCACCCTCATGGAGTCTGTTTCTGAACGTTTGAGCAGACACATGCACATTTGTGGCCTGCTGGAGGTCATTTTTTGGCAGTGCTCCTCCTTGCACAAAGGCGGAGGTAGCGGTCCTGCTGCTGGGTTGTTGCCCTCCTACGGCCTCCTCCTCGTCTCCTGATGTACTGGCCTGTCTCCTGGTAGCGCCTCCATGCTCTGGACACTACGCTGACAGACACAGCAAACCTTCTTGCCACAGTTCGCATTGATGTGCCATCCTGGATGAGCTGCACTACCTGAGCCACTTGTGTGGGTTGTAGACTCCGTCTCATGCTACCACTATAGTGAAAGCACCGCCAGCATTCAAAAGTGACCAAAACATCAGCCAGGAAGCATAGGAACTGAGAAGTGGTCTGTGGTCACCACCTGCAGAACCACTCTTTTATTGGGGGTGTCTTGCTAATTGCCTATAATTTCCACCTTTTGTCTATTCCATTTGCACAACAGCATGTGAAATTTATTGTCAATCAGTGTTGCTTCCTAAGTGGACAGTTTGATTTCACAGAAGTGTGATTGACTTGGAGTTACATTGTGTTGTTTAAGTGTTCCCTTTATTTATTCATACTATTTAATCCTTTGACAAATCGCGGGTTGCTACCCAAGCCCGGCTGATCGTTTGTTCTATTTTTTGGGTTGCTAGAGACACGACCCAGTCACTCAGCCTTTTTGTTCTGTATCTATGGACGCGATCCAGTCGTTCGTTCTAAATGTTCTAAATGTTGCCATACTGGCTGGCAACAATCTTATCCGTTGCTTGCTAGCTAGCCAACTATGGCTAACTTACAGCCAGAATAACAGCAAAGTAGCTGCATTTGCAATTATTTAAGCCGTTTTCTAGAGACATTTATTTGGATACATCCATAACAATGAGCTAATGAGGAACGATTTCGCCTGGCAAAGAAAATGTGCTCACTTGTCAGGACTGTTGTTCAGTGGAGCTAGCCAACAACACAGCTAACACAATCACTTCAAATAGAAGCTGGAAAGACTGCAAACTAGCTGCACTTTGTTTCGTTTGACCTTTTTTCAACTGACATTTCTTTGTATATATCCATAAAAACTGATTTGTGATTTCGACTGGCTGAGAAACGCTGCCTACCTGTCTGTCTCGTCCCGGTCCCCGACACCTTCTTTACTATGGAACAGCTGGAGATCGAATTTGAATTTTGAAACAATGTTGCAAATGTCGGAGACACAGACAGCAAGGTTTATACAAATCCCCGCTGTTGAAAACTAAATGTTAGTCTAAAATGGATGGAACAGTAAATAGGCATTTTAACGTCATAGATTTAGCCGGTGGTAACTTGTGGAATAGACACCGGCTGGAATGTGGTTTTACCCAATCAGCATTCAGGATTAGACCCACCAGTTGTATAAGTACTGAGAGCGGATACATTTTCAGAATTAGGAACTAGTATTAGGCGGATGAGCAAAATTATTTTTAGAGATTAGTTCCATGTCCTGAAAGACAGATCGGTTGAGGGACGAGCGTCGCATAGGAGTGACGCCATTGGACGTGAGACAATGGCCCATAATATGCAAAATATGTCTTGAGATACTCAGGGCTACAGAATAATCACAATGTTTGGGATCAAAGCATCATCAAAGTTCTATTCATATCAAAAGGTTAGACTGTTTGAGTGGTGGCTTCTATCCAAAACATACAACAGTACAGGACCACCTGTTAGATATTGGAGATATAATGATGGGGGAATTAACCTTGAGAACTAAACCCCATGGTGGTGGGATTTTGATGTACTGTCAGTTAATGACTCATGGAATCCAATGGAAGTTGCATTTCTCTCCACATCAAAGAGCCTCCATAGGGTTAACCCAGGCCACATTTCATGATAACCTGCTCAACTGATGCTCTCTAATGAGGTTTCCGCAACATGATTATACTGGTGATGGAACTGGCAGGCACAGGTGTCTATCGTTACTCATCTATTGATCTTGCTATACAACTGTGAGGGAAACCAATAGGTGAATGCTTGGATACTCTCAGCATTCTCCCCTGCCCTCAGATGTCCTTTTCTGCCACTATGCAACACTTGGGCTGTCCATAACAGCACAATGATTTGTCTCATGGGCATTCAGGATATGCAAAGACCCTGTCAGTGAAACATAGCTCCAGAGCAGATACACGCATAGCAGAAGCCTCCCTCTGATCTTTCCAGCAGTCATACAAAACGGCCAGATTAACTTCATAAGAAACAATCTGTCTATTGTGTCCCAGAATAAACCTATGATTATTATTAACTTGTATTTATTCAGGAGAACCCAATTGAGACCAGTCTCATTTACAATGGTGCCCTCAGGACAAAAATACAGCGACAATAAAAATATACAGTACCAGCCAAAAGTTTGGACACACCTACTCATTCAAGGGTTTTTCTTTATTTTTACTCTTTTCTACATTGTAGATTAACAGTGAAGACATCAAAACTATGAAATAACACATATTGAATCATGTAGTAACCAAAAACGTGTTAAACAAAACAAAATATATTTTAGATTTTTCAAAGTAGCCACCCTTTGCCTTGATGACAGCTTTGCACACTCTTGGCATTCTCTCAACCAGCTTCACCTGAAATGCTTTTCCAACCATCTTGAAGGAGTTCCCACATATGCGGTGCACTTGGCTGCTTTTCCTTCACGGTCCAACTCATCCCAAACCATCTCGATTGGGTTGAAGTCAGGTGATTGTGGAGGCCACATCATTTGATGCAGCACTCCATCACTCTCCTTCTTGGTCAAACAGCCCTTACACAGCCTGGAGGTGTGTTTTGTGTCATTGTCCTGTTGAAAACAAATGACAGTCCCACTAAGTGAAAACCAGATGGGATGGTGTATCGCTGCAGAATTCTGTGGTAACCATGTTGGTTAAGTGTGCCTTGAATTCTAAATAAATCACTGACAGTGTCACTAGCAAAGCACAACCACACCATCACACCTCCTCCTCCATGCTTCATGGTGGGAACCACACATGCAGAGATCATCTGTTCACCTGCTCTGCGTCTCACAAAGACATGGCGGTTGGAACTAAAAATCTCAAATTTGTCTCATCAGACCAAGGACAGATTTCCACTGGTCTAATGTCCATTGCTCGTGTTTCTTGGCCCAAGCTGTGTCTCCTTCTTATTGGTGTCCTTTAGTAGTGGTTTATTTGCAGCAATATGACCATGAAGGTTTGATTCACGCAGTCTCCTCTGAACAGTTGATGTCGAGATGTGTCAGTTACTTGAACTCTGTGAAGCATTTATTTGGGCTGCAATCTGAGGTGCAGTTAATTGCAGATTTCTGAGGCTGGTAACTCTCATGAACATATCCTCTGCAGCAGAGGTAACTCTGGGTCTTCCTTTCCTGTGGCGTTCCTCACGAGAGCCAGTTTCATCATAGTGCTTGATGGTTTTTGCGACTGCACTTAAAGAAACTTTAAAAGCTCTTGAAATGTTCTGGATTGACAGACATTCATGTCTTAAAGTAATGATGGACAGTCATTTCTCTTTGCTTATTTGAGCTGTTCTTGCCATAATAGGGCTATCTTCTGTATACCAACCCTACCTTGTCACAACACAGCTGGACTGTTTGGCTCAAACGCATTAAGTAGGAATTCAATTGCACAAATTAACTTTTAACAAGGCACACCTTTAATTGAAATGCATTCCAGGTGACTAACTCATTAATATGGGTGAGAGAATGCCAAGAGTGTGCAAAGCTGTCGTCAAGGCAAAGAATGGCTACTTTGAAGAATCTCAAATATATTTGGATTTGTTTAACACTTTTTTAGTTACTACATGATTCCATATGTGTTATTTAATAGTTTTGATGCCTTCACTATTATTCTACAATGTAGAAAATAGTAAAAATAAATAAAACCCATGAAATGAGTAGGTGTGTCCAAACTTTTGACTGATACTGTATATATTTAAAAAATTATAATACGAGCAAAGCGGGAGATGTAAGCAGCCCATGTGAAGTATTTCAGGGATCAATGAGCGGATTTCAACCTATGTGACATATGTGACCCACCAGGTCAAAGTCCTTGATTTGATTAGGAATCTCATCCACTGTTACATCCACTATTACATAGGGAGTGGCAGCATGGCAGCCTCACTCCATAAACTGGGATCAGTGAATACAACATGGCACTTGTGCAGTAATTAGAGCAGAGTGTTGGGTTTCTACTCGCCCCAGCCTAAAAAAAGAATGATGTCAAGGATTCTAGAAAGAAGCCGTGACAGAATGACACTTGCTCCAACAATTTCTATGGTAAATATAAAATTATGTTTGCCTGTTCAATGCATCTGTAATGCTTCAATGTCTCAAATATGAAACTAAAATAGACACAAAACTGAAATCAGGAAACTAAGAAGTCAGAAACTTGGTGGACAAGGGTCCTACTTTTACCACCTTACCCAATGGGCACAGATGTCTATACTACGTTGGTTAAACTTAATTTCATTGAAATGACCTGAAAATAACATTGATTTAACTAGAGTGTGCCCTGTAGGTACTCACTGTGTCCTTCATTAAGCTAACTGTGTGACACACAAACAAATTAAACCACATGAAAAACATTCATTTCCTACAGACATCGACTGTGGCCGTACAAGGGCTGTATTTTTACTGGACAAAAACTTGGTGGCTAAATTCTATGACCGTAGCTGTATACTTAATGCCTCACAGTCCACTGACACATAGCATTGCCGTGCAAATACCTATGCAATTCCAAATTCCTCGGCTGCGGAATGTGGAAGTGTGCAAACCTTTCCTTTAAAGAAATAGTGAGGGCAAGTCGGCTGCAATGATCTACCTCGGCTTGTTACGAGCTTTGGCGCGAAATGGAGAAGAGAGCAATCCGGGGCTTTTCTTCCTGTGTGTATTCAGAGCAAATGCAGCATGTCAAATAGGGGGATTTATTACTTCCCCGGCAAAAAAGTCTCCCGATGATGTGAACATGATTGGTCGACCTGGGCAGCCCTGCCCAGCTTTGCTCTGCTGTAGCACTAATTACCTCCGGAGCCCAATGGCATCCCAGTGAAGCCAAGGAGACCCCAAAGAGACCCCAAGACAAGGGAGTGACCAGTTTGATCGACAAAAGCCACATTGGAGGCTATGAGGAGAATGTGAAGCGCCCTAGGAGAGCTCGGGTCCCTGTCCATCTCCCTGATGCGTTTTGAGCCACTACAAAAGCGGCAGAGATGGGACTTTGTAGGAGTTCTGGGTTGCCAAGAGCGAACACCATGTTGCCTTGCCAAGTATTAAGAAAGAAGACAAGAAAATCCCCACAGCAGAGAAATGTCAACAAAACTGCAGAATAAAGGCCACATTCATCAGGCCCACAAAGAGATGTAGCTGGATGGAAATGGGGTAAAGAGGGGTGCATTATGTGCCTCTCATGCCACAAGCTTCAGAGTAGAGGTGTTTAAGTTAGGCCTCCCTTTTACATTCCCATAAAGGGGGAGGCAACCGTGACTCTGGGAAATACAGTTACCCCTTGCCTTTAATCTTTCATTCTCACTGTCATTCCATCCTCAAAACGTTGCCAACCAAATTAAAGCCACTCTAGGTGACTGTATTAATATCCTTTGTGTCTCAACAGCTGTCCATGCCAGAGTCTTTGTGGGCGACTTTACGCATTGCTGAATCTGTAATGTCTTGAAAGCCTGTTTCTAAAAGAAATCTCATTCACACATCTTTTGACCCCAAACCATTAATTTACTCAAACAGTCACAGAGTTGACTAAAATAACATTGTTAACAGTTATAGATGCCCTAAAATCTGTCAAATTCGTAACATATTTTCTTGGAAGCCACTCTTAAGCCTTAGTGAGAGGGCGTCTATTTACTATAAATTGGGTGCTATTCACACACATCTTCCCTCACTGTAAGAGTCAACTCTGTGACTGTAAGAGTCAACTCTGTGACTCTTACAGTCCTTTGCGCTACACTTCCTAGTACTTAGTGTTCGCTATAAGAAGTCTAAACATTGCTTCCTTGCATGCAACATTAGTCGATAGCTTTTTCTCCTCTGCAATCTAAAGTCAGAGAGGGCTTACCATGGCATATTGCTTGATGGGTGTATATTACATGGCTAGTACTACTGTATTTTCTCAAGTTTGGTATGACAGTGAAATTCAATGACACATTGTAGAACGGACTGGTGTTGTTTCCCAAACAGAATGTTCTTGAAGGAACACCTTAAGGGACTTTAGTTGTCCATACTGTATGTAAGACTGGCAGGGAGCCTAAATCAAATGACTCCACAAAGGTAGCTGAGGAGTAAGACACTCGGAAAGGGGTGGGCACTCTGATCTTCATTACAAAGCTATCAGCTTGTTTTATCTGCATTTATAGACTATGTGATGTGTGTCCATTCTCACCAGCCTGTGAATACATTCTCTGCCTCATCCCCTCTTCATGGAGGGGTTCTAGAGTTACCACACAACCACAGGGTGCTCACACATTCAGGTTAACCACTTGAACCTAAACCCCAACCATAACCAACCTTGACCAAGACACAACCTCCCTACTCTCAACCCACATGGAACCAACCACCTTAATCAAACCACTTGCTTCCTATCCCTCTTGCTATCCTATGTCCATGTGCTAATGGGTTGTAAAACAATAATGTTTGCACACTGTCTGATTCTCTACTGTCATGGGACAGGTACAGAGGCCAACCAAATACACTGCACCCACTGGACACGGCAGGTAGCCTAGTGTTTAGAGCATTGGGCCAGTAACCGAAAGGTTGCTAGAATGAATCCCTGAGCTGACAAGGTAAAAATATGTTGTTCTGATCTTGAACAAGGCATGAACCCACTGTTCTTCGGCCATCATTGTAAATAAGAATTTGTTCTTAACTGACTTGCCAGGTTAAATAAATAAAAACACAAAAGGGTACATCCATTTGAACTCCATCACTTTTTCACAACCTTCCATACATATTTGGCCATTGTAGAAATGCTCAGAGTGACTTTTTGGACCTGAATGACAAAATATTCAAGAGATAAAGTGAGCTCAAAATTGGCCCATTTTCCATACCCCACCATACCATGAGACATCCATGTCTTCATCACTGGAAAATATAAACGGTGGAGATTGATATCATTTAAAAGCTTACAAACAGGGTTGTCAAACTATTTGATCATTTCTGGAAAATAAATGTTAAATGTTTTAACCTTTAACGTCAATTTTGTAAAAAGGCATAAATGCAATTTTTTTCATATTCGCATATTATGTAGCTCATCTAAGGTTTTTGTGTTGTGCCCACAATCGGATGAGACACAACAGGCTCTTGAATATACGGTGTGTGTCATGTTTTGGCTCATAAATGTACTAAAATGGGAATACAATTGAAATTTCAACTTTCAAATGGTACCACAAAGATGGTTGGAGGTCCACACATCAGAGAATGTTGACTTGAATGGGAATATTCATTGTTTTAAATGAAACTGGCAATCCTCCACAGGAAACCTACTGAAATCATAGAAACATTGTAACGGTCCTGACCTGTTTTATGTTGTTTTTGTATGTGTAATTGGTCAGGGCGTTAGTTTTGGGTGGGCAGTCTATGTTATCTGTTTCTATGTTGGTTTTGGGTTGCCTGGTATGGCTCTTAATTAGAGGCAGGTGGTTTGCGTTTTCCTCTAATTAAGAGTCATATTTAGGTAGGGCGTTCTCACTGTTTGTTGGTGGGTGATTGTCTCCTGTGTCGTGTCGATGTATGTACCATACGGGACTGTTTGGCTGTTCGTTTTCGTTTCGATGTCGTCTGTTTCCTGTCCGTGAGTTTACGTGTATTTATGTAAGTTTATGTTCAGGTTTCGTTGACGTCGTTTTCTTGTTTTGTAAATTTGAAAGTGTTTTGTTTTTCGTGTTGCCATCATCGTCGTGTTAAATAAAGATGGCTTATTTCCCTACTGCTGCATTTTGGTCTGAAGATCCTTCTCTCCTCTCCTCGTCTGAGGATGAGGAGAGAGACAGCCCTAACAGAATCACCCACCACGCTAAGACCAAGCGGCAAGGGAGAACTCAACGGAGTAAGCGACAGGGCAACAAGGACTTCTGGACTTGGGAACAGATATTGAATGGAGAAGGTCCCTGGGCTAAGGCAGGAGAGAATCGCTGCTCTCAGGAAGAGAGGGAGGCAGCTAAAGCCCAGGAGCGGTGGTTTGAGGAGGCAGCAGGGAGACGTGGCTGGAAGCCCGAAAAGCCATGGGAACAGCTGGAGGCACTGAGGAGAGCAGAGGCTACCGGAGAGAGGAACCGGAGCTATGAGGGAACGCGTCTGGCACGGAAGCCCAAAAAGCCCGTAAGTAATTCCCAAAAATTTCTTGGGGGGGGGCTAGGAGGTAGTGGGCCAAGGGCAGGTAGGAGACCTGCGCCCACTTCCCAGGCTTACCGTGGAGAGCGGGAGTACGGGCAGGCGCCGTGTTACGCAGTAGAGCGCACGGTGTCTCCTGTACGAGTGCATAGCCCAGTGCGGGTTATTCCACCTCCCCGCACTGGTAGGGCTAGATTGGGTATTGAGCCAGGTGTCATGAGGCCGGCTCAACGCGTCTGGTCTCCAGTGCGTCTCCTCGGGCCGGCATACATGGCACCTGCCTTACTCATGGTTTCCCCGGTTCGCCTACATAGGCCGGTGCGGGTTATTCCACCTCCCCGCACTGGTCGGGCGACCGGGAGCATTCAACCAGGTAAGGTTGGGCAGGCTCAATGCTCAAGAGTGCCAGTACGTCTCCACGGTCCGGTATTTCCGGCACCACCTCCCCGCCCCAGCCTAGTACCTACAGTGCCTACACTACGCACTAGGCTACCAGTGCGTATCCTGAGCCCTGTTCCTCCTCCACGCACTCTCTCTGTAGTGCGTGTATCTAGCACGGTGCCTCCAGTTCCGGCACCACGCACTAAGCCACCTGTGCGTATCCAGAGCCCTGAACACACTGTATCTTCTCCCCCTACTAATCCTGATGTGCTTGTCCTCAGCCCGGTGTCACCAGTGCCGGTACCTCGCATCAGGTATAGAGTGGGCTTTGAAAATGCAGTGTGCCCTGTTCCTGCTCCCCGCACTAGTAGGAAGGTGCTTATCCTTAGCCCGGTGCCTCCAGTTCCGGCACCACGCACCAGGTCTACAGTGCGCCGTATCCGGCCAGAGCCATCCGTCTCCCCAGCGCCATCTGAGCCATCCGTCTCCCCAGCGCCATCTGAGCCATCCGTCTCCCCAGCGCCATCTGAGCCATCCGTCTCCCCAGCGCCGTCTGAGTCATCCGTCTGCCAGGAGCCTGCAAAGCCGCCGTCTGCCATGAGCCTGCAAAGCCGCCCGTCTGCCATGAGCCTACAGAGCCATCCGCCAGACAGGAGCCGCTAGAGCAGTCAGCCAGACAGGAGCCGCTAGAGCCGCCCGCCAGACAGGATCTGCCAGAGCCGCCCGCCAGACAGGATCTGCCAGAGCCGCCAACCAGACAGGATCTGCCAGAGCCGCCAACCAGACAGGATCTGCCAGAGCCGCCAACCAGACAGGATCTGCCAGAGCCGCCAGCGAGCCATGAGCAGCCAGAGCCGCCAGAGAGCCATGAGCAGCCAGAGCCGTCAGAGAGCCATGAGCAGCCAGAGCCGTCAGAGAGCCATGAGCTGCCAGAGCCGTCAGAGAGCCATGAGCTGCCAGAGCCGTCAGAGAGCCATGAGCTGCCAGAGCCGTCAGAGAGCCATGAGCAGCCAGAGCCGTCAGCCTGCCATGAGCGTCGAGAGCCGTCAGCCTGCCATGAGCGTCGAGAGCCGTCAGCCTGCCATGAGCGTCGAGAGCCGTCAGCCTGCCATGAGCGTCGAGAGCCGTCAGCCTGCCATGAGCGTCGAGAGCCGTCAGCCTGCCATGAGCGTCGAGAGCCGTCAGCCTGCCATGAGCGTCGAGAGCCGTCAGCCTGCCATGAGCGTCGAGAGCCGTCAGCCAACCATGAGCGTCGAGAGCCGTTCAGTCAGGATCTGCCTGAGTATATCAGCCGGGACCTGCCCCTTGTCCCGGTGCTGCCCCTTGTCCCGGTGCTGCCCCTTATCCCGGTGCTGCCCCTTGTCCCGGTGCTGCCCCTTGTCCCGGTGCTGCCCCTTGTCCCGGTGCTGCCCCTTGTCCCGGTGCTGCCCCTTGTCCCGGTGCTGCCCCTTGTCCCGGTGCTGCCCCTTGTCCCGGTGCTGCCCCTTGTCCCGGTGCTGCCCCTTCTCCCGGTGCTGGCCGTTCATTTAGGGGATGTGAGTTTTAGGGTGGTCATTGGGAGGGGAAGACAGAAGCGGGGAGTGACTATGGTGGTGTGGGGACAGCATCCAGAGCCTGAGCCACCACCGTGGTCAACTGCCCACCCAGACCCTCCCCTGGACTTTGTGCTGGTGCGCCCGGCGTTCGCACCTTGAGGGGGGGGGTTCTGTAACGTTCCTGACCTGTTTTATGTTGTTTTTGTATGTGTATATGGTCAGGGCGTGTGTTTTGGGTGGGCAGTCTATGTTTTCTGTTTCTATGTTGGTTTTGGGTTGCCTGGTATGGCTCTTGATTAGAGGCAGGTGGTTTGCGTTTTCCTCTAATTAAGAGTCATATTTAGGTAGGGTGTTCTCACTGTTTGTTTGTGGGTGATTGTCTTCCGTATCTGTGTTATGTTTTGCACCATACGGGACTGTTCGGTTGTTCGTTTCGTTTTGATGTAGTCTGTTCCTGTCCGTGAGTTTTACGTTAGTTATGTAAGTTCATGTTCAGGTTTTTTCGTCTACGTCGTTTTCTTGTTTTGTAATTTTGAAAGTGTTTGTTTTCGTGTTGCCATCGTGTCAAATAAAAGATGGCTTATTTCCCAAATGCTGCGTTTTGGTCTACTGATCCTTCTCTCCTCTCCTCATCCGAGGATGAGGAGAACGACAGCCCTTACAACGAGAGAAAAAGAAAACGTTTAATACATCTATTGAATAAAATGGGGATATGTGTATTTTAAAGGCTAGGTACTAAAACTAGGAAATTAAAACAGAAATTATGACTGAACATAGTTGAAAGACTAAGTTTGTGTAAAGGCACAGAGGTAAATTAAGGAGAGTAAACTCCACATGCATACATGTAAACTCATTCCCAGGTCAGGCATATATACGAGTGGGCATCTTTCCACAATAAAAATGGACAGAGCAGGGTCTGTTTGGGGCCTAGGCGGGTCAGTGCTGGCAGGTAAGAGAGAGATGAGGGAGACGAGGCTGCCCCAGAGACACAGCACAGAGGACACTCTGTTTCCCCCACAGCTAAGAGTCAGCTGGAATGCAGCACGGGATGGTGGGTAAGGTAACTTTCACTTCGCCACATACCTTATCAGGTAATTACAGAATTTGGGGAACCCCCTGCCAGCAGAAGGTCAATTTGGTGGGAATTGATTGAGCAGGGGTCAGAGATTGGTTTTATGGCTTGAGATGGAGATAGGAGGGCTTTTTAAATGGGTAGTTTACCCAGATCTGTGTTTGTTTGAGTGTTCCAGATATTCTTGGGTGAGAAGGTTGGGTGAGAAAAATAAAAAAATTCTTACTTTTTGCAAATCCAATCAGTTTTCCATGTTGGATTCAACGTCATCATATTACATTTTTTGTTGAAATGAAGTGGAAAAAAAGATGATTCAACCAGTGTTTACACCTTTGGTTAGTCATTCATGTGTTGATCACTCAACACAGCTTGTATTTCTGCCCCTTTCTACCCACTGTCTTCGAACTTTAGCCGTTGTTGGCAGCTCCTTGATTCTATGTTCCAGGCCAGGTTAGCAAATCCATTCACGTCAATGCTTCAGAAGGATCCTGTAAGCTCACAAATCCACCCGACTTTTCTCCTAGTCCAGATATTGCGAAACCCGTTTTGATTTTTCTTTTGAAAGATGTGCCCTCCATGAGATCAAGGTGTTTGGTGGTATTACACAACACTAGCATTCTATGGAAGCACTGAACACTAAGCCCTACACACATGGTGGAGGTGGGAGGAGGGGTTAGTAAGCCTTCCATTTTCTCCCTCTTCTTTGCTTACTGCAGTGCTGTATCAACATGTTGCTTATTGTCACTTCTTACACTGTAAAAAAATACTCTTTGGATCAACTTTTTAAAAATAAATTAAACTGAAATCATATAAAATGGTATTGTTCGTGTACACATATTTTGCAGATGTCATTCGCAGGTGCAGTGGAATGTTTCTAGCTCCAACAGTGCAGTAATACATTACAATAAAAAGCCTACTTTCAAAATAGTGGTTACAACTGGTGACAAGTAAATAAGTTAAGTTTCCTCAATTGAAAAAATAACATTGGTTGAAACCAAATACAGTATATGATTCAATGCCAACTGTAACAAACCTATAATTCAAGATGCAACCTATTTCTATTTGGTCAAACCTAATAAATAATTAACAATATTTCATGTAAATAGAACCCATTTTTACATCTTGTTCCAAGTTCACTTTTTACTTCAGAAATAACTATCTGGGCAAGTTTAAATAACTAATGCAAAAGACCAGATTAACTGGAATCACAATTACTCTCACGGGTGGGCAAAAAGAACAACCTCAAAGCCACGCCCCCCAAAAAGCCCCGCCTCCAACTATTATTCTAGGCTGCTGCCGCTGCTACATTGCACATAGCTTTCATTCAATTAAAAAAATCACATTCAAAGTAGTCAGACACATAATTTTCTATCATTCCAATCAGTAAAAGCAATTCAGATGAACAACAGCGGTGTCCCACTTTTTATAATGTAAATTGTCTGATGGTAGTAACTGGGATCAGCAACAACCAATATATGTTTGCACCAATGTTTGACGCATGGCGGATATATTTGTCAGGCACCCTCAGCTTAACCGTGTTATGACAGTAGACAGGCAAGAAAACAACTGAGCCAATGAAGCCAAAAAGATCAGTAAGTTCTGTCCCATCTCGCTGAGCCACACAGCGAAAGGTGTGTGTGTGTGTGTGTGTGTGTGTGTGCGCGTGCATGTTTGTTTGTGTGCATAGTGTTGGGGTGAGGCTGAAGAAGAGATCTAAAAATAATGCAGCATTCCTCAGGGAACAAAACACAGCTGCAACGTTGAATGATAGCATACAGCTATGGGGGAGATAGGGGTTAATGGGAAGGGCCAAAGACACTTTCACCAATGGCATGTTTCTGCACCTGACTCCTACTGTATGGATTTCATTAAGGGTGTCTTGTACATCCCATAGACAATGATAGATGACACAATTGTCTAGGAAGGTTCAATTGGGGATGGTTTGATTTGTTATGGGTTGTGAAGTCCTTACATAGGTACCCTTCAAGTGTTACTATCTGTTCTGCACCCTAGTTGGTATGAAGTATGTGGTATGAAAACGTTTGACAAACATAGATTTGGGGATGAAAGTCTCCCTTAATCTAACCTTTCAGGCACAGTGGGAGATATAAATGAGCCTACTTATCAAGTGGACGGCCAGAACAGAGCAGTTTGGTTGATTTAGTAGATGCACACTGATTGTAAATCTTAAGCATTAGCTTGCTGCCAGCTATAGCCCTCAGCCAAATCTAAAGAACACTACCTTGATTACACTTGAAAACACACAGGTATGTAGGCCAAAGGTGGTTCCTTTATTTGGTTTCCTCTGTAGGGCCAAATGAATGAATTAAAGAACGTTCATTAACATTTTTGCACCGGCAAGTTCAAAGGCAGCAACCGTAGGTGTCGAGCAAGGCTCCATTGATAAAATGTGCATAGTGCCATGCCAATATGTGAAGTGACAGTTTTCTAACTACTACTTCTACTATTTTCTATATGGTAAAAGAAGTTCACAAAATTCCAGATTACCCTTCTTCATTTCAGTTGAATGTATTCAGTTGTACAACTGACTAGGTACCCCCCCTTTCCCTTTCCTTTTCCTATGGGCTACCTCACGTGGTGAGTATCTCCCTCAACCCCCTATATATCCCTGGAATCCCCCTTGTCCTGAATCCTTCCTTCAATCTGCTCTGATTTATTCCCACCTGAGGGATGAAAGGAAGCGTTGGTTTGTGCTGTCTGTCTCTGATTGATGAAACTGGTAGTAAGAGCAGTGTGTGTGCGTGTGTTGTATTTGTCAATGGCATTGACTTACCTGTGATACAGTATTTCACTGTATGAGCAGAATACTTCTACATTAAACCACATTAACTGAATGCCACTGTACCTAACTAGTCCAAGAAGGTACATAGTGTACCAATGTAGCAATCTCTTTACGTAGTACTGTACTAGCCTAGTTAGGCCTATGTTATTGCAAAAATACACAAAAGAGCCATAAGTGAACCAAGAGCACATTCTTTGCAAAGCTTGTTCCAATACACGCTCATCTGGATCAACGTATGTTTTTTACACAGTCTTCTGCTTGGGCTTTGACATGTGGGGTTTGTTTTCCTGCTTGCCCGTTATCACTCTTAGGAATCTCAGCCAGAGCCAAGGTCTGTTCTGTGTTGCTTACAGCAGCGTGTGTTAGTCTGACTGACATCACAGCCAGTGTGCTCTAACGAAAGGAGGTTGGAAGGTTGGAAGCCAACCCCAAAACAAACACACACACACACACACTGACTTAATTTACACCTGTAACAACCTAACTCACACCTATGCCTATAACATGCAAACATAAAGATAATAGCATACATACAGATAATCACATACAGGTGCTAACTGTGTAACCTACGAAAGAGAAAAGGGATGCAACACAACATCACTACAGTGGATCACTACAAATCTATAATTATCTGTAGGCTGTTAGCTGATTACAACTGAATATGTACAGTAGGCACACTGCCACTTCTCCTGTATATGAATTCATTTGTACCACACACACCTACAATTATATGTTGTAGAGGACAACCCATAATACTTCACTCAAGCACAGCAGCTCACTCCCTTCCCTGTAGTATAGTTTAGTGCTGATAACAACCATTCTTGATTTAGGAGATCATTAACACTCAGCTTGAGTCTATTAGTGACTTATAGAGAAGTTTGCATTCTGCTCACATTTTCCAAATTACACTCAGACACCACTGATTTGTTTAACTACAAGAAAACAAGCCTAATTAGGGGACTAGCAACTAGTGTCCCATGGGTACTCATGCACCTCAGTCCTAAAAGCTTCATTGCCAACTGTACCAGCAAAGGCCCAGCAAATGTCGGAAAGCGAGACATGTGATTTTACGGCCCAACTATTTATCTTCCCTCGTTTATAGTCAGCCTAATCCCTCTTCATTGCGTCCATGGATGGAGAAATCAAGGGTGGTAATTGAGAAGGAAATAACAATTCCAACAGGTAAGACCTATGATGATGAAGGTTGAATTTGAGTTGTGTCACCAGTTGCAGCACCATACACTCTTAGAAAAAAGGGTTTGAAAATGGTTCTACCAAGAACAGTTTAGATCAGAAGAACCCTTTTTGGAAGAAATGGTTCTTTGATGACTCTTTGGAAGGCAAGAAGGGTTCTACATAGAACCATATATCATATTTCCCAGCATTCTCTAATGCAGGGAGATTTTCATAATAAAATGTTTGATACATTTTATGTTACACAAAGACGAATAACAAACTAGTCCAATCTGTTAGAACAGAAGTTGGATTTATTGCACCTGTTACTGAGATGATTGTTCCAGTTTAGATGATTGAGGCTCTAGGAATAACCCTCCAAAAAAAATAAAAAATGTAAAACCCTCCAGAGAGGGTTCCAGGTAGAACCATATACACAGGGTTCTTTGAAGTACCCTACATAGAGAGTTCTAGATAGAACCCTCTGCAAAGGGTTTTACCCAGCACCAAAAAGGGTTCCCAAATCGGGACAAGCCAAAGAACACTGCACCTTTTTTTCAAAGAGTGTATAATTTCCTAAGCGCAAACCTGATTACCTGATTACATTCACTGTGTTTAAAAGCACATGGCTGGATTTCTGCAGGCCAAAGCTAAGGACCCGCTTCCCGAAAATAAGAGCCCTTTGCGATTGAGTGACGACACATCCGACACGAGCATACAGTTGAAGTCGAAAGTTTACATACACCTTAGCCAAATACATTTCAACTCAGTTTTTCACAATTCCTGACATTTAATCCTGAGAGAATAATAGTAGAGAGAATTATTTTTCAGCTTTTATTTCTTTAATCACATTCCCAGTGGTATTTTGAGATTTATTTTAAACTGCAAAACCCTTACGCACCACTGCACTTTGTATACCAGGGTTGGCTGGCCTTCTCTAGTCACTCGTAGGCTCAGTCACTGGTATACTTTTATTTACAAAGCCATTTTGGGTTTACTACCTTTTTATTTGGGCATTTTTATTGTTCAGAAATGTGGTGGGTACTCTCTTCGTTCACTGGACTTTATCCTGCTAACTGTTCCAAATGTCCGAACTGAATTTGGTAAAAGGTCTTTTATGTACTCTGCGCCATCGTCTTGGAACACCTTACAAAATAATTTTAAACTGGAAGAACTTGTCCCGATTGGTGTTTTTAAATTTCTGATGAAGGATTTTGAGGCTGATTCCCTGACCTGTCAATGTTTTTAATTTGCTGTTTTTGATATTGTTATACTCTTGTGAATTCATGAATGGTTTTTACTAGATTACTTGTAGTTTTTCATGTTGTCTGTCTGTAATTTTTTGTAATGACTTGGTGCTGCCTATCTTGGCCAGGACGCTCTTGAAAGAGAGATTTTAAATCTCAATGAGCCCTTCCTGGTTAAATAAAGGTAAAAAAATAAAAATACAAATAATAAAAATAAAAAAATAAAAAAAAAAGTGGGTCAGAAGATTACATACGCTCAATTAGTATTTGATAGCATTGCCTTTAAATTGTTTAACTTGGGTCAAACGTTTCGGGTAGCCTTCCACGAGCTTCCCACAATAAGTTGGGTGAATTCTGTCCCATTCCTCCGGACAGAGCTGGTGTAACTGAGTCAGGTTTGTAGGCCTCCTTGCTCGCACAAGTTTTTTCAGTTCTGCCCACAAATTTCCTATAGGATTGAGCTTTGTGATGGCCACTCCAATACCTTGACTTTGTTGTCCTTAAGCTATTTTTCCACAACTTTGAAAGTATGCTTGGGGTCATTGTCCATTTGGAAGACCCATTTGTGACCACGCTTTAACTTCCTGACTGATGTCTTGAGATGTTGCTTCAAAATATGCACATTTCCTTCCTCATGATGTCATCTATTTTGTGAAGTGCACCAGTCCCTCCTGCAGCAAAGAACCCCCACAACATGATGCTGCCACCCCAGTGCTTCACGGTTGGTATGGTTGTCTTCGACTTGCAAGCCTCCCCCTTTTTCCTCCAAACATAACGATAGTCATTATGACCAAACAGTTCTATTTTTGTTGCATCAGACCAGAGGACATTTCTCCAAAAAGTACAATCTTTGTCCCCATGTGCAGTTGCTATCTGTAGTCTGGCTTTTTTATGGCGGTTTTGAAGCAGTGTCTTCTTCCTTGCTAAGCGGCCTTTCAGGTTATGTCGATATTGGACTCGTTTTACTGTGGATATAGATACTTGTGTACCTGTTTCCGCCAGCATCTTCACAAGGTCCTTTGCTGTTGTTCTGGGATTGATTTGCACTTTTTACACCAAAGTATGTTCATCTCTAGGAGAAAAAACTCCTTCCTGAGCGGTATGACGGCTGCGTGGTCCCATGGTGTTTATAGTTGCGTACTATTGTTTGTACAGATGAACGTGGTACCTTCAGGCATTTGGAAATTGCTCCCGAGGATGAACCAGACTTGTAGAGGTCTACAATTTCTTTTCTGAGGTCTTGGCTGATTTCTTTTAATTTTCCCATGATGTCAAGCAAAGAGGCACTGAGTTTGAAGGTAGGCCTTAAAATACATACACAGGTACACCTCCAATTGACTCAAATTATGTCAATTAGACATTTAGAAGCTTCTAAAGCCATTACATAATTTTCTGGAACTTTCCAAGGTGTTTAAAGGCACAGTCAACTTAGTGTATGTAAACTTCTGACACACTGGAATTGTGATAGAGTGAATTATAAGTGAAATAATTGGCTGTAAACAATTGTTGGAAAAATGTATTGTGTCATGCACAAAGTAGATGTCCTAACCGACTTGCTAAAACTAGAGTTTGTGGTTGAAAAACGAGTTTTAAAGACTCCAACCTAAATGTATGTAAACTTCCGACTTCAACTGTATGTACAGTATGATTGCCATTGTGTTCTGTAAAGGATGTGAGTGTTCTATATTTGTAGACAAACAGCATTCAGCATTTTCTCTGGTGCTGAGCGTAGAATAAGAGAACAAAAACTTGAAATTTGGTCAGGCTCAAGAAAATAAACTTTGAAATCAGTGAATTGAGAGGGCAGTATGAACTAGAGAAGGGATTCAAAGCACAGGTCTGTGACCACATTCCTCTATTCATTCCACTTATGGAGCCATGGACAACAAAGCAGTCCCTGTTATCCCTACCCCATCACCCCTCCTTACCTTGACCCTTTCCCCTAACCCACTTCTCTGCCCATCGCCCAGACACTGCCTATTGCAGACTACCACAATGTCGCAGCAGCACTCTTCATGGCCTTTGTCTAAAACACACTTGTTGTGTTTATTTGCATGTTGCATTTATATGCTTGTTCAGTATAGCTAGATAGCTACTCTACTGGTACAAAAATTGGACTGTATGGTGTATATATATTTAAAAGTTTACAATATTCATCTATGGCAAAGAAACGTATATGTTTCCCCTTTCATCTGTGTCTGGTGTTAGCTAGTTACAGGCTAGGTAGGAGTTCAACCAGCATGGAACAAAAGGGGGAAGGGTCGTTCAAAACTCAGTTGTCATGTCAACACTACTGTCAGTGCTGCTGTGAATCGCATCACGAAAGACATGCCAAACTGGAAATGTCATTCTCTTCATGGTGATGTATCCTGAAAAGGTAGACAAATGTAATATCCTCCTTTGCATGTTTGGATATTATTCTACACACTGGCTATTATTCTAATGAGCTCTGTCTCCAAACAAGACGTCTATAATTCCCAAGTTTGGGCATCACAGTAGAGCACAGCACAGTAGAGTAGTTCAGTACCTGTAGAGCACAGTAAAGAAAAGTAATGTCAGGGGTGAAAGTAGATTTCATTTCTTTCCGGTATGGAACCTACTATGTGTGCACGTGGGTGCATCCAAAAAGTGTATGGGCCTAACAGGCCCGGCCATGGACGTTCTGCCATCCGAGGAGAGACATAAAATTGCCTCCCCCTCCTGTACCTGCTAAACTACAATAGTGTCCCGCAGGGGTCGGCAACAAGTTTGGCTGGGGCCAATTTTTTTCTCAGCTCATGTTCAGCAGAACAGAACATAATAGCAGCCCAATTCATAGGCCTACACTACAAATTAAACACCATTTTTATCACATCTGGTTAGTAAGCTATATAATATGTTCAATGTCAGTAACATATCCTAATATTTTCAATTGGATTACACTGATAAAATTTCCAATGGCTTATTAAATGTGTTTTTTATATCCCGTTGTGCGTTGATTGGGGAAAAACAGCGTGCAATCAAGAGAAACGTGTTGCTCTGAAAAAGTCTCAAAAGAAAGGTGGGTGATGAAAATCAAAGTTTCAGGGAAGAATGGACAGAGAAATAGGCATTCTTATCATATTTCTCCAATGTCAAACCAGAGTGTCTTATTTTCAACGAAACAGTCGCTATTTGCAAATTAATAAATATTAGACATCCTTATGAATCTAAGCATGACACTTTCAAAAGTGACCTTTCCACCCAGACAGAGACTCAACCAATGCATAAGAATGTAAGCTTCAACTGCTGTCTACTTGTCTGTTGCGTATCCCAACAACAGAAGTGTTTCCCTAAAAGCTGCCTGGGTTTAAACATCTCTTTTCAGAAAGTGAAAAGTTCAATTAATAGGGACAGAATAGCAAAGTAAATGTTTAGACTCCTCAAATATTGACGGCTGCAGCTCAGATTTAGAATATCATAGAAACTAATCAATATATCCCCATATGCATGAGAGTTACGTCTTTTGTGAGGAATTTATAACTTGTTTCTAGCATAATGCATCACAGAGTTAAGCATTGTTATAGAACACTTTATAATATCTGGATCCTATTTATTAATTTATTCTAAATATAAAGCTAACAATAGGTATCCTTTTTGCCCTTTTCTTTAGCAAAGGGTAGGCTATGGCATACCCGCACTCAATTCAAGCCCTGGTTCTAACAAAACACACCAAGCTCTTCCCAGACACGGGGGTATTGTGGAGTGCATAGTGACAGTACTGGAGAATTTTATGGATAAAAATGTGACCTGCTGGAGGTTATTTTGCAGGGCGCTGGCAGTGCACCTCCTTGCACAAAGGCGGAGGTAGCGGTCCTGCTGCTGGGTTGTTGCCCTCCTACGGCCTCCTCCACGTCTCCTGATGTACTGGCCTGTCTCCTGGTAGCGCCTGCATGCTCTGGACTCTACGCTGACAGACACAGCAAACCTTTTTGCCACAGTTCGCATTGATGTGCCATCCTGGATGAACTGCACTACCTGAGCCACTTGTGTGGGTTGTAGACTCCGTCTCATGCTACCACTAGAGTGAGAGCACTGCCAGCATTCAAAAGTGACCAAAACATCAGCCAGGAAGCATAGGAACTGAGAAGTGGTCTGTGGTCACCACCTGCAGAATCACTCCTGTTTTGGGGGGTGTCTTGCTAATTGCCTATAATTTCCACCTTTTGTCTATTCCATTTGCACAACAGCATGTGAAATTTATTGTCAATCAGTGTTGCTTCCTAAGTGGACAGTTTGATTTCACAGAAGTGTGATTGACTTGGAGTTACATTGTGTTGTTTAAGTGTTCCCTTTATTTTTTTGAGCAGTGTATATTTCACCTTTATTTAAACAGGGAGGCCAGTTGAAAACAAGTTCTGATTTACAACTGCGACCTGGCCAATATAAAGCAAAGCAGTGTGAGACAAACAACAACACAGAGTTACACATGGAATAAACAAATGTACAGCCAATAACACAATAGAAAAAGTCTACATACAGTGTGTTCAAATGGTGTAAGAAGGTAAGGCAATAAATAGGCCATAGTAGTGAAGTAATTACAATTTAGCAAATTAACACTGGAGTGATAGATGTGCAGATGATGATGTGTAAGAAGAAATACTGGTGTGCAAAAAAGTAAATAAAAACAATATGGGGATGAGGTAGGTAGTTGGATGGGCTATTTACAGATGGGCTGTGTACAGCTGCAGCGATCAGTAAGCTGCTCAGATAGCTGATGCTTAAAGTTAGTGAGGGAGATAATTCTCCAACTTCAGCCATTTTTGCAATTCGTTCCAGTCATTGGCAGCAGAGAACTGGAAGGAACGGCGACCAAAGCAGGTGTTGGCTTTGGGGATGACCAGTGAGATATACCTGCTGGAGCGCGTTCTATGGGTGGGTGTTGTTCTGGTGACCAGTGAGCTGAGATAAGGCAGAGCTTTACCTAGCAAACACTTATAGATGACCTGGAGCCAGTGGGTCTGGCGACGAATATGTAGAGAGGGCCAGCCGACGAGAGCATACAGGTCGCAGTGGTGGGTGGTATATGGGGCTTTGGTGACCAAACGGATGGCACTGTGATAGACTGCATCCAGTTTGCTGAGTAGAGTGTTGGAGGCTAGTGATGCTAGTTGGGCGGGCGGGTGTGGGCAGCGATCGGTTGAAAAGCATGAATTTAGTTTTACTAGCGTTTAAGAGCAGTTGGAGGCCACGGAAGGAGTGTGTATGGCATTGAAGCTCGTTTGGAGGTTTGTTAACAGTGTCCAAAGAATGGCCAGATGTATACAGAATGGTGTCGTCTGCGTAGAGGTGGATCAAGGAATCACCCGCAGCAAGAGCGACATCGTTGATATATACAGCGAAAAGTATCGGCCCAAGAATTAAACCCTGTGGTACCCCCATAGAGACTGCCAGAGGTCCGGATAACAGGGCCTCCGATTTGACACACTGAACTCTACTTGAAAAGTAGTTGGTGAACCAGGCGAGGCAGTCATTTGAGAAACCAAGGCTGTTGAGTCTGCCGATAAGAATCCGGTGATTGACAGAGTCGGAAGTCTTGGCCAGGTCGATGAAGACGGCTGCACAGTACTGTCTTTTATCGATGGCGGTTAGGATATTGTTTAGTACCTTGAGCGTGGCTGAGGTGCACCCGTGACCAGCTCAGAAACCGGATTGCACAGCGGAGAAGGTACGGTGGGATTCAAAATGGTCAGTGATCTGTTTGTTAACTTGGCTTTCGAAGACTTTAGAAAGGCAGGGCAGGATGGATATAGGTGTGTACCTGTCCCACAGGTGTGATGTTCGGATGTACCAATCCTGTGCAGGTGTTGTTACACGTGGTCTGCCACTGCGAGGACGATCAGCTGTGCGAGGACGATCAGCTGTCCGTCCTGTCTCCCTGTAGCACTGTCTTAGGCGTCTCACAGTACGGACATTGCAATTTATTGCCCTGGTCACATCTGCAGTCCTCATGCCTCCTTGCAGCATGCCTAAGGCATGTTCACACAGATGAGCAGGGACCCTGGGCATCTTTCTTTTGGTGTTTTTCAGAGTCAGTAGAAATGCTTCTTTAGTGTCCTAAGTTTTCATAACTGTGACCTTAATTGCCTACTGTCTGTAAGCTGTTAGTGTCTTAACAACCGTTCCACAGGTGCATGTTCATTAATTGTTGGGAAACAGTGTTTAAACCCTATACAATGAAGATCTGTGAAGTTATTTGGAATTTTACGAATTATCTTTGAAAGACAGGGTCCTGAAAAAGAGGCATTTCTTCTTTGCTGAGTTTATTTCCAGCCTCCAAACAGTGGTGATTGGAAAGAGACATCTGTTACACAAAACACCAAAATGTGTAATGACATTATGCAATTGTCATTAAGCCAGAATGAATGTCTCCACTGCATAGCGCAGGCTATACAACTCGTTTTCAAGTCCATTCACTAATTGTTCATGCCTCTGACATGCGGTAATGATACATAGTGGTGTAACAGCCAACAGTTTTCTTGACATTTTGTTTTCATTATTGTGATAGGCTCATATTTTACAGGTACTGCATACCCCCTCTACTTATTTTGCCTGGAAGCCGTACCGGACCGTAACACCTTACTTTCACCCCTGAGCAAAGTGTAGTTCAGTACAGTGCAGAACAGTACAGTATAGGAAAGTAGAGTATAGTACAGTCCAGTAGCGTAAAGTTGAGTATATTACATTATACTGTACTCTACTCATGTGTGCTCTACTGTACTGTACTGTACTGAACTATACTCTACTTTTATTTACTCTACTGTCCTGAACTACACTCTACTTTCATTTACTTTTCTTTACTGTACTGTACTGTGTTGTACTGTGGTCTACTGCAACTGTGGTTTGTGACTACTATAATTTTCCATTGTGGCCAATTTAATTGCAGTCATTCTTTTATAGATTTTTCGTTCACTCTATTACCAAGTTGGCACGTTTTAGTCACTTAATACTTCATAATTCATAAACAAAATTGTTATCAGTAAAAACACTATACCTAATTGGTAGGTTTACCTTTACTTATTACTTGTGTTAACTTTCATTATCCTCCCTCCTTCCTTCTTTCATGAGGGAGATAAATTAGAAATTAGTTTAAAGATATGTGGGTTTTGGGAATAGAATGACAAGAACTAAGCAATATTTCTTAAACTTACAGAAGGCAAATGATTTCTGCACAACTAAATATAATTGTTGATATTTGTTGGCAGGGGCCTTACTTCAACACTATTGTGTATTGATGTATTTATTTTTCTAATAACTTTTAAGATATTTTCTAGTAAAAATAATGTATGATCTCTTTTCCATCTGTATGACCAAAAATCAAAGCATTTGCTTTCCATCGGATGGAAAATGGTTGAAAAACATATCTATGCCTTAATTTCCCGAAAATATACTCTTACACAGAAAATTCCTGTGTTAAATTAACACTGAAAGTGTTGACCCGTATAGACACAGTGTTGAATTAACACACTGCTGAGTGTAAAGCTTTATTTGCATATATCCCAAAGTGCCTTTTTTAATATATATATATTTTATAGAATTTTAAAACATACAATCTACCTGCAGTGAAGCCGCTCAACATATACGTTATATCACAGTGTTGTAATAGTAGAATGCATAAGGAGCAATTTTGGAATTGGGTAGTGCATCGTCAGTTCCTCTTGTCATGTTAGTCATTGCATACTGTGCATTCAGAAAGTATTCAGACCCCTTGACTTTTTCCAGATTTTGTCACAGCCTTATTCTAAAATGGATTAAATCATTTTTCCCCCCTCATCAATCTACAGACAATACCCCATAATGACAAAGCAAAAAAATATTTTTTTAAATGTTTGAAAATGTATAAAAAGAAACAAACTGAAATATCACATATACATAAGTATTCTGCCCCTTTACTCAGTACTTTGTTGAAACACTTTTGGCAGCGATTACGGCATTGAGTCTTCTTGGGTATGACGCTACAAGCTTGGCACAAGCTTGGCACTGTATTTGGGGAGTTTCTCCCATTCTTCTCTGCAGATCCTCTCAAGCTCTGTCAGGTTGGATGGGGATCGTTGTTGCACAGCTATTTTCAGGTCTCTCCAGAGATGTTCGATTGGGTTCAAGTCCGGGCTATGGTTGGGCCACTCAAGGACATTCAGACACTTGTCCCGAAGCCACTCCTGCGTGGTCTTGGCTGTGTGCTTAGGGTCGTTGTCCTGTTGTAAGGTGACCTTCGCCCCAGTCTGAAATCCTGAGCGCTCTGGAGTAGGTTTTCATTAAGGATCTCCCTGTACTTTGCTCCATTAATCTTTCCCTTGATCTTGACTGGTCTCCCAGTCCCTGTTGCTGAAAAACATCCCTACAGCATGATGCTGCCACCACTATGCTTCACGGTAGGGATGGTGCCAGGTTGCCTCCAGACATGACAATTGGCATTCATGCCAAAGAGTTCTATCTTGGTTTCATCAGACCAGGTAATCTTGTTTCTTATGGTCAGAGTCCTTTAGGTACCTTTTGGGAAACTCCAAGCAGATATTTTTTGGTGCCCTTCCCCAGATCTGTGCCTTGACATAATCCTGTCTCAGAGCTCTATGGACAATTGCTTCGAACTCATGGCTTGGTTTTTGCTCTGACATGCACTGTCAACTGTGGGACCTTACATAGACAGGTGTGTGCCTTTCCAAATCATGTCCAATCAATTGCATTTACCAAAGGTGGACTCCACAATCAAATTGAAGAAACACCTCAAGGATGATCAATGGAAACAAGATACACCTGAGCTCAATTTCGAGTCTCATAGCAAAGGGTCTGAATATTTATGTAAATAAGGTATTTCTGTTAATTTTTTGTAAATTTGCTAACATTTCTAAAAACCTGTTTCCGCTTTGCCATCATGGGGTATTGTGTGTAGATTGATTTTTAAAAAGTTATCAATTTTAGAATAAGGCTGTAATGTAACAAAATGTGGAAAAAGTCAAGGGGTCTGAATACTTTCTGAATGCACTGTACCTTAGAGAGCTTCTATAGCTGTCAGAAATGTCCAGAACAACTCGCACATGTCAGCTAAAGTTATTTTTGTGGCTTTTTAGCCCATAGATATTGTTGTAATTTTTGTGTCACTCAAATATCACATGAATACACATTAGACATGGCACAATGTATAGAATTGCAGGAAATAAGCTTTAAACCTGCAAAATTCTCTTCAACAACAACAGAGGTGTGAACAGTTTGTCATAAACAGTGCTTGTGCCCATAGAAATACACTACATGACCAAAAGTATGTGGACACCAGCTCGTCGAACATCTCATTCCAAAATCATGGGCAATTATATGGAGTTGGTCCCCCCTTTGTTGCTATAACAGCCTCCACTCTGAGTGTTGCAACCTAGAACAGATTATTTTTATGCGCTACGGGCTTCAGCACTCGGCGGTCCCGTTCTGTAAGCTTTTGTGGCCTATCTCTTTCATAACAATTCACTCTGTATGTGATGAATTAACAATCATTGGTTTAAAATAACCCCAGGGTTGGTGTTAATAACCAGAGTTGAAGCAAAACCAAGACCATCATTATTATATTTCCCAGCATGCTCTATTGCAGTTGATTTTAATGAATTGTTTCAATATGTATGTTTTTGGATTGATTAATTAATCTTATGCTTCTCAAATATAAATTACATACATTTTCGAAACTAATCCAATATGTTACTTGGACTTACTGCACCCGTTACTAAAATGGTTGTTCCAGTTTAGATAGTCTCATATTGCAACATCCCAACTTTGGCAGTTATGATAAATGCAGGTTGTGGGTGAATACATTGTTGAAGGTTGGATATCCACACTCTGGCTGAATTTCTATAGGAATTATACATCTCTTTGAAATAATTTGACAGATTCCGTGAATAACCTTACATGTGGGGTTGTTTGAATTTCCCAAACATGAGTTAATTTAAACATCAATTGGGTTTTCATTCACTTTTATGCTGGGTTGACCAAGCAGCTGGGTATTTTTATATGTAATCCATAGGTTATTTTCAGGATGTGTGTCTTATTAGGGGCATGGCATTTAGATTGTTATTGTTGGCCACCCGTGAGAGTAAATATCATTCCTGGTGATCATGTTACATTTTTCATAAATATTACTGCAAATTACATATTCTAATACAAAAATATTAAAAGTCCCTGACAGTCATTTTAATTCTCATGTAAAATAGCCTTTTGAGTGACTGAAATATCAGTTCTGTTTTGGGGTGATAGAAGTGTTAACTTAATTAATTGTTTTACGTTTTTTTAAGGTCAAAATACCAGGAAGTTTGAAAAGACAGGCCAAGTGGGTGGGAAGCTCATATTCATGAGCTTGCCTTGACTGGCAGCTCTTTGAAACGCCTACGTCAAGAAACTTGAATGGAGTGAACAGTGCTGCAGTGAAATCCTCTCACACAAAGCAACTCAAACATTGAAATTGCATCAATGATGTCAATTTTATCATACATCTCCCGTTTGGCATGTATTTTGGAATGTGGTTTACAACAGCACTGACAGATGTGTTGACATGACAACTGCGTCAGAGTTTTGAACGACCCCCTTTTGTTCCATGCTGGCTGAACACCTACCTAGCCTGTAACTAGCTAACACCAGACACAGATTAAAGGGAAAACATATAAGTATCTTTGCCATAGATGAATATGGTCAACTTTAATTATATTTGCTGACACCCTACAGTCAAATTTTGGCACCAGTAGAGTAGCTATCCAGCAATTTAAATCACACCTCACGGCAAACACGCCTCCTCCGATGTTGGTTACAAGGCGGTACGTATTTTAATCATGTAAGAGAATATCATGTTACCATTGGTGTATTAATATGACAGTTAGGGTGGTCAAACTTTACAAATGTAGAAGCAACCGTCATTGTCATACTTTGATCTGGGATAATCCAAATATTATCCAATTTCATGAAAAACATGACTTTCTGTTCATGACCATTATTATTTACATAATGCTGAAAAGTGGTTAATATCCCATTGGGGATATCACATAGGCTTTTAATGAGCTCATACACTTCTCTAAGCTTATTACAGCTACAAAAATGTAGGCGCTTGACAGAACAGATGAACCGGAATGACATTTAGGTAGTTTCACGAGCCAATGCTAACTATTGTTAGAGCAATGACTGGAAGTCTATGGTATCTACTAGCATGCTAGCAGTTACCATATACTTACAATCATTGTGCTAACGCTAGTTAGCAATTGCGCTAACGCTAGTTAGCAACTTCCTTCAAACTGCACATTGAGACATAAAAATGGTGTCCCTGAGTTCATCTTACTCTGGGTGAGTAGATAAAGGGCTTCAGTTCCAAAACCCTGAACTATCCTTTTAATGTATCACTGTTCCAGTGTCTATACAGGTTCATACTTTCAGTGCTAATTGAAGACTCCGTGTTGATTTAACACTGGAGAATTTGCTGTGTAGCTTTCCTTTGACACCAAATTTGATATGCTCCTATTAACCTCATGTTGGTGCTCATGGGTTTACATTGAAATGACCCAAGGCAGTCTTGTCTTGACTGCCTGTCTAGAGACAATAATATTTCAGAACAATAATCCATTTCAGAACAGCATAGCCATAGACCAATTGACTACAAAGTAACCTGACAAATAAAGGTTAGACCATATTATTGTCTAGCCTACTGTAGTTATTTGCCCTGAACTTTAGTCACAGTTACTATCGGCTACCAGCCAGTGCTGAACCTTGGAGAGTGCTGCCCTATGTACATAGTCATTGGTCACTTTAATAATGTGCACATATTGTTTTACCCACTTCATATGTAATATACTGTATTCTAGTCAAGGATCATCCTATATAACTACTGCTGTAAACACCTTTTATATTAATATACTGTCCATAATGTTTATAGACACCATTATATACATATGCTGCTCTTTTATTTTTTGCTTTAGTTTATTTAGTAAATATTTTTTTTAACTCTTGTTTTTCTTAAACCCGCATTGTTGGTTAAGGGCTTGAAAGTAAGCATTTCACGGTAAGGTCTACAACTGTTGTATTCGGCGCATGTGACAAATACAATTTGATTTGATTTGACACTGATGTTCCCGGACTCTGACATTGCTCGTCCTGACATTGCTGAATACCTTTCTTTTTATTTTGGGGATTTGTGAGTATTGTTTTGTATTATTAGGTATTACTGCACTGTTGGAGCAAGAAACACAAGCATTTCGCTGCACCTGCGATAACATCTGCAAAATATGTGTACATGATTTTATTTGGTTACTTTCTAGTCAATTGGTCTATGCTGTTCTGAAATTGATTTTGCAATATCTCTCTGTGTTGATGTGATATATTAGATTTTTTTTTACAGATTAGCTAGAATGAATGAGGGTTTCAGTGACTCCCAAAAAACAGTAATGGAGTGAGATGAATATACGAATTTGGTCATAATATGTTCAACTTGCATCACAGGCATCTATCAGCATGACATGTTTAGTTTCATGTTAAATCATTCTGGTTACAAAGAAATGTCATGTTTGGTCACCTTGTATTGTGTCAATGAAGGCGTTATTACTCCTTAGGTTTAAACTGTATGCGACTATCACTCGATGTGTGGCTTGAACAGCTGTCACGCTGCCGCAGGTAGACACATGCAGAACTCCGCCTGCTTCGTTAAATGCATTGTCAAATTCATAACGTGCTATGTTCTTTTCCTGCTATAGTTTAGAAACTCCCGCGTTCAGTATGGAAATGGGTCCTACCTTGTTCAACAGTTTCTTATCCTCTTTATTTTTCTCATGTTCGCCAAGAGGCATTTGCAGGAAGTCGTCTTCACAACAGATGAAACTCACTGTGCATCCCATCCAGGCAAATTCAGATCAGAGTCTCGTGGACCCATTCAAATACGTGATATTTCAGAGCTATGCGTTCCAATCTGGATAGTGAATTCTCTCTCGCAGACACTTTAAACTACTCACGCATGTAAAAAAAAAAAAAAAAAAAAAAAAAAAAAAAAAAAAAAAAAAACTCCGTTGCTGTGCTCTTGCCCCCAAATGACGAAACAAGTCAAACTGGACGCAATATCGCTAGCACTTCTATAAAACAGTTATAAATTATATAAACAAGTCATAATTTCGATGGGCTGGCTCTGAATTTCTCAATTCATGTCTTGCACCAAACTTCCCGTTTTCCACTTAGTAGGAAGAAGCAGGATATTTTAGTCAAGTGAAAAAAAAGGAAACACGACTCTTGAGCACTGGGTAGTAGTTTATTTGAATGGCAGAGCGACAGATAGACAGACAGATAGCTAGCACTGTAACAAAATGTATACAGTTAGCTACTGTAATTCTGTATTACAGTAATGTATTGTGGGGGCTCAATGGCATTCAGCTACACTGCTGTAAATGTACAATATAATTATACAGTAAAGTACTGTATTACCTGTTTTGCAGTTTTTTTTACAGCAGCATACTGTGAATTATGGTGCACTGTCGGAAAATGTTATGGGTGGCGAAAGAATCACTGGCTCATTAACATACTTTTATGCGTGCCTTGTCAGAAGCTATATTTGTTGCACCCATCAGTAGAGAATGCTATACCCCACAGAATACACTACCATATCTTATTTTTGTGTATTGGTCCTATAAATCTACAAAGACTTACTATCTACTGTTCTGCCAGTAATTTACTGTAATTCAGTACCACCCTCACAGAATATTGCACCATACTGTAATTTTGGAGCACCAAAAATCTTTTGTGGGTGCATGGTATTGTTGTGGCTCATTAATTCATTTTGCATTGTCCCTTGTAAGAGGCTATACTTGTTGCACCCGTTAGTGAGAGTGCTGTACCAATTTAATGGATATGTGGTAGTAGTTCCATAATAATTAAATGTATATAGGGTATAAATCAGAGTGGTAGTAAGTCTCAAACCTTTAATGGTTAAATGTTTAGCCATGTCCTTTTGGTCTGTTTTGCCCTGTAGTCACTGACAGTTTTGAAGCCTTTTTTAAGACCTCTACAAGTGCAAGTGATATAAAACACCAACTATTCCTAAACATGCTGTAATATGCAAATACTTAGCAGCCAACCTGCTTGCACTAATCCCATGTAATTACAGTAAAACAACAACGATTACAGTAGTATTTACTTTCTTACAGTATAGTAGGCTAATTTTACAGTCTTGTAATGTGTCGTTGCTCTACATTTTCCAGTAACTTATAGTAAGCTGGTGGCAAGTTACTGTGAATATTAAAGTAACATACTATGCACTAGCCAGAGATGGGAAAAGATATAAAACATACAAAAGGTATCTTGTTACCAATACAGGATATTTTTTTTTTTTTTTTTTTTTTTATTTAACCTTTATTTAACCAGGTAGGCAAATTGAGAACACGTTCTCATTTACAATTGCGACCTGGCCAAGATAAAGCAAAGCAGTTCGACACATACAACAACACATAGTTACACATGGAGTAAAAACAAACATATAGTCAATAATACAGTGAAAAAAATAAGTCTACAGTATATACAATGTGAGCAAGTGAGGTGAGATAAGGGGGGTGAAGGCAAACAGATATATGTATAAATAAATAAAAATATAAAAAGGCCATGGAGGCGAAGTGAGTACAACACAGCAAGTAAAATAAAAACTAAAAAAAACACTGGAATGGTTGGTTTGCATTGGAAGAAAGTGCAAAGTAGAGACAGAAATAATGGGGTGCAAAGGAGCAAAATAAATTAATAAATAAATACAGTAGGTAAAGAGGTAGTTGTTTGGGCTAAATTGTAGATGGGTTATGTACAGGTGCAGTAATCTATGAGCTGCTCTGACAGCTGGTGCTTAAAGCTAGTGAGGGAGATAGGTGTTTCCAGTTTCAGAGATTTTTGTAGTTCGTTCCAGTCATTGGCAGCAGAGAACTGGAAGGAGAGGCGTCCAAAGGAAGAATTGGTTTTGGGGGTGACTAGAGAGATATACCTGCTGGAGCGCGTGCTACGGGTAGGTGCTGCTATGGTGACCAGCGAGCTGAGATAAGGGGGGACTTTACCTAGCAGGGTCTTGTAGATGACCTGGAACCAATGGGTTTGGCGACGAGTATGAAGCGAGGGCCAGCCAACGAGAGTGTACAGGTCGCAGTGGTGGGTAGTATATGGGGCTTTGGTGACAAAACGGATGGCACTGTGATAGACTGCATCCAATTTATTGAGTAGGGTTTTGGAGGCTATTTTGTAAATGACATCACCGAAGTCGAGGATTGGTAGGATGGTCAGTTTTACAAGGGTATGTTTGGCAGCATGAGTAAAGGATGCTTTGTTGCGGAATAGGAAGCCAATTCTAGATTTGACTTTGGATTGGAGATGTTTGATGTGGGTCTGGAAGGAGAGTTTACAGTCTAACCAGACACCTAGGTATTTGTAGTTGTCCACATATTCTAAGTCAGAGCCGTCCAAAGTAGTGATGTTGGACAGGCGGGCCGGAGCAGGCAGCGATCGGTTGAAGAGCATGCATTTGGTTTTACTTGTATTTAAGAGCAGTTGGAGGCCACGGAAGGAGAGTTGTATGGCATTGAAGCTCGCCTGGAGGGTTGTTAACACAGTGTCAAAAGAAGGGCCAGAAGTATACAGAATAGTGTCGTCTGCGTAGAGGTGGATCAGAGAATCACCAGCAGCAAGAGCGACATCATTGATGTAAACAGAGAAGAGAGTCGGTCCAAGAATTGAACCCTGTGGCACCCCCATAGAGACTGCCAGAGGCCCGGACAACAGACCCTCCGATTTGACACACTGAACTCTATCAGAGAAGTAGTTGGTGAACCAGGCGAGGCAATCATTAGAGAAACCAAGGCTGTCGAGTCTGCCAATGAGGATGTGGTGATTGACAGAGTCAAAAGCCTTGGCCAGGTCAATGAATACGGCTGCACAGTATTGTTTCCTATCGATGGCGGTTACGATATCGTTTATGACCTTGAGCGTGGCTGAGGTGCACCCATGACCAGCTCTGAAACCAGATTGCATAGCGGAGAAGGTGTGGTGTGATTCGAAATGGTCGGTAATCTGTTTGTTGACTTGGCTTTCGAAGACCTTAGAAAGGCAGGGTAGGATAGATATAGGTCTGTAGCAGTTAGGGTCAAGGGTGTCCCCCCCTTTGAAGAGGGGGATAACCGCAGCTGCTTTCCAATCTTTGGGGATCTCAGACGACACGAAAGAGAGGTTGAAGAGGCTAGTAATAGGGGTGGCAACAATTTCAGCAGATAGTTTTAGAAAGAAAGGGTCCAGATTATCTAGCCCGGCTGATTTGTAAGGGTCCAGATTTTGCAGCTCATTAAGAACATCAGCTGACTGTATTTGGGAGAAAGAGAAATGGGGAAGGCTTGGGCGAGTAGCAGAGGGGAGGGCAGTGCTGTTGTCCCGGGTAGGGGTAGCCAGGTGGAAAGCATGGCCAGCCGTAGAAAAATGCTTATTGAAATTCTCAATTATAGTGGATTTGTCGGTGGTGACAGTGTTTCCTATCTTCAGGGCGGTTGGAAGCTGGGAGGAGGTGTTCTTATTCTCCATGGACTTTACGGTGTCCCAGAACTTTTTTGAATTTGTGTTGCAGGAAGCAAATTTCTGCTTGAAAAAGCTAGCCTTGGCTGTTCTAACTGCCTGTGTATATTGGTTTCTGGCTTCCCTGAAAAGTTGCATATCACGGGGGCTGTTCGATGCTAATGCAGAACGCCATAGGATGTTTTTCTGTTGGTTAAGGGCAGTCAGGTCAGGAGAGAACCAAGGGCTATATCTGTTCCTGGTTCTAAATTTCTTGAATGGGGCATGCTTATTCAAGATGGTGAGGAAGGCATTTTTAAAAAATGACCAGGCATCCTCTACTGACGGGATGAGATCAATATCCTTCCAGGATACCCCGGCCAGGTCAATTAGGAAGGCCTGCTCGCTGAAGTGTTTCAGGGAGCGTTTGACAGTGATGAGTGGAGGTCGTTTGACCGCTGACCCATTACGGATGCAGGCAATGAGGCAGTGATCGCTGAGATCTTGGTTAAAAACAGCAGAGGTGTATTTGGAGGGCAAGTTTGTTAGGATGATATCTATGAGGGTACCCGTGTTTACGGAATTAGGGTGGTACCTGGTAGGTTCATTAATAATTTGTGTGAGATTGAGGGCATCAAGCTTAGATTGTAGGGTGGCTGGGGTGTTGAGCATGTTCAAATTTAGGTCACCTAGCAGCACGAGCTCTGAAGATAGATGGGGGGCAATCAGTTCACATATAGTGTCCAGAGCACAGCTGGGGGCAGAGGGTGGTCTATAGCAGGCGGCAACGGTGAGAGACTTGTTTTTAGAGAGGTGGATTTTTAAAAGTAGAAGTTCAAATTGTTTGGGAACAGACCTGGATAGTATAACAGAACTCTGCAGGCAGTCTTTGCAGTAGATTGCAACACCGCCCCCTTTGGCCGTTCTATCTTGTCTGAAAATATTGTAGTTGGGGATAAAAATGTCTGAATTTTTGGTGGTCTTTCTAAGCCAGGATTCAGACACGGCTAAAACATCCGGGTTGGTAGAGTGTGCTAAAGCAGTGAACAGAACAAACTTAGGGAGGAGGCTCCTAATGTTAACATGCATGAAGCCAAGGCTATTACGGTTACAGAAGTCATCAAAAGAGAGCGCCTGGGGAATAGGAGTGGAGCCAGGTACTGCAGGGCCTGGATTCACCTCTACATCACCAGAGGAACAGAGGAGAAGTAGGATAATGGTACGGCTAAAAGCTATGAGAATTGGTCGCCTAGAGCTACCAGAGCAGAGAGTAAAAGGAAGTTTCTGGGGGCGATAAAATAGTTTAAAGGAATAATGTACAGACAAAGGTATGGTAGGATGTGAATACAGTGGAGGTAAACCTAGGTATTGAGTGATGATGAGAGAGATCTTGTCTCTAGAAACATCATTGAAACCAGGTGATGTCATCGCATATGTGGGTGGTGGAACTGCAGGGTTGGATATGGTATAGAGAGCAGGGCTAGAATCTCTACAGTGAAATAAGCCAATAAACACTAACCAGAACAGCAATGGACAAGGCATATTTACATTAAGGAGAGGCAAGCTTAATCAAGTGATAAATAAGGGTCCAGTGAGTAGAGGTTGGTTGGGGTCGTGGCGATCCAGACAGCTGGCCGGGTATATGGCTATCGGTAGCAGCATAGGATGGAGGTCTGTTTGTAGATACCTCGTGCGTTTCCGTCGGTAGGTTCCGTGTAGTGGGGTTTTGTTCAGATAGCAGCCGATAAGACAGCTAACGATTAGCGGGCCTCAGATGAGCGTTCAGGTAACGCCGGGACGGAGGTGCCGGTTGGATAAATCCCTCGGGCAGATAACGTCGGCAGTCAGTCGTGAAGGCCCGGTGGGGTTCCGTATCTGCAGCAGCAACAAAGAAGCGGGTCCGGATGGTGATGGAACTCCTCAGCTGGCTAGCTCCAGCATGATTTGAGTTAGCTCCGGGGTCGACGTAAGCCAATAGTCACACGGTATGCAGCTAGCTAGCTGCGAAATCAAGGTGCACGTGTCCAGAGGCTGCGGTTGGAATCCGGGGAAACTGAGAGAAAAAAAGTCCCGGAATGCTCCGGTCCGAGTCGCGTTGCACAAAAGTGCCGGTAGATTATCGAGCTAGAGGAATAGCTGATGACCGCAAAAACGTGGGCAGCTGAAACACCAACGCTAGCCAGCAAACCGGCTAATTTCGGGGCAGCTACAGATTAGCTTCTGGCTAGCTATCGGAGTAGCTTCTGGATTAGCTTTCAGGCTAGCTTCTGAATTAGCCCCTGGCTATCTTCCACGATGGATTTTCAGATTGAGGTAAATAGTACTTATTGTAATTGGTGAAGCGGGTTGCAGGAAAGCTTTTGCAGGAAAGCTTTTGTAGTTGAGTTCTTGGATAATAAAATAAATAAAAGATATGTGAAGAAAAGGTGTAAATATATATATATACAGGACACGACACGACAACACGGAAAAATACGTCTGAACTGCTAAGCCACCTTGGTGGAAACACGTATGAATTAATTAAAATAACATGCAAAACAGGAAAGTCAATTATTTTGCTAAAAATGTGGGGTTCAAAACAGGTGGAGCTCCTGCCCTGAATGAGGTAGTATATAGAGAGGTATATATAGTATATAGAGATTTTGAAGACCAATGCATCGTTAACTGCAACAACATTCTCAGAAATGTTTTACTTGCTCTGACTGTGATATGTCACAAGGCCGCTGGGCCGGACGGAATACCAGGGTGTGTTCTCAAAGCATGCGCAAACCAGCTGGCAGGTATGTTCACAGACTTGTCCCAGTCTGTAATCCCAACATGTGTCAAACTGACCACCATTGTCCCTGTTCCCAAGAGCTCCAAGGTAACCTAAATGACTATCGCCTTGTAGCACTCACATTTGTAATTATGAAGTGCTTTGAAAGGTTAGTCATGACACACATCAACACCATCATCACAGACACCTTAGACCCACTCCAATTCGCATACTGGCCCAACAGACACACAGATGATGCAATCTCAATTGCACTTCACACTGCCTTTTCCCACCTGAACAAGAGGGGAAATAACTATGTGAGAATGCTGTTCATAGACCAGCTCAGCGTTCAACACCATAGTCCCCTCCAAGCTCATCACCAAGCTAGGGACCCTGGGATAGAACCCCTCCCTCTGCAACTGGATCCTGGACTTCCTGACAGGTTGACCCCAGCTGGTGAGGGCAGGCAACAACACCTCCGCCACGCTGACCCTCAACACGGGGGCCCCTCAAGGGTGTGTGCTTAGTACCCTTCTGCACTCCCTGTTCACCCACAACTGCGTGGCCACACACGACTCCAACACCATCATCAAGTTTGCTGACGACATGACGGTGGTGGTCCTGATCACCGACAACGATGAGTCAGCCTACAGGGAGGAGGTCAGAGACTTAGCAGTGTGATGCCAGGACAACAACCTCTCCCTCAACGACAGTAAGACCAAGGAGCTGATTGTGGACAATCAGAGAAAAAGTGGAGCGACGGGGCTGTTGTGAAGCGGGTTGAGACCTTTAAGGTCCTTAGCATCCACATCACCTAGGATGTAACATGGTCCACAGTCATAAAGAGAGCACAGCAGCACCCTTCCCCTTCATGAGGCTGAAAATAGCCAGGTTGTAGTTGTAAATGAGACTTGTTCTCAACTGGCCCACCTGGTTAAATAAAGGTGAAATAAAAAATAAAACAAATATTTGGCATGGGACATCAGATCTTCAAAAACGTTCTACAGCTGCACAATCGAAAGCGTCTTGACTGACTGCATCACCGTTTGGTATAGCAATTGCACCGCCGTTGACCACAAAGAGCTACAAAGGGTGGTCCGGAAAGCCCAGTATATCACTGGGGCCGAGCTCCCTGCCATCCAGGACCTATATAAAGTATCAGGCAGTGTCAGAGGAAGGCCCGAAAAATGTACAAAGACTCCAGCCACCCAAGCCATAGACTGTTCACTCTGCTACCATCCGGCAAATGGTACCGGAGCCTCGGCTCTCGGACCAAAAGGCTCCGAGACAGCTTCCACCCCCAAGCCAGAAGACTGCTAAATAACCTGACTACTAAATAGTCAATTAATGGTACCCATACTACCTGCACTGACTCTATCTTCCACTGACCCATGGACACTCACTAGACTTTATATACACACAACATATACACACACTTACTCAGACACACTACACTGTCACTACCACACAAATCCCTCACACATTCAAATACTACATACGCACACACACAAATAACACACACGCATACTGACACAACACACATCATTTGCTGCTGTAACTCTGTTTTTTATATTACTCTTATTATCTATCCTGATGCCTAGTCACTTTACCCTGCCTTCATGTACTGTACATATCTACCTCAAGTAACTCGTACTTATGCACATTGATGTGGTACTGGTACTACCTGTACTGTATATAGCTCCACTCGTGTATTTTATATTATTCCTCTTGTATTAGTTACTATTTTATTTGTTATTATTATTTTTTTAACTTTGCGTTGTTGGGAAAGGTTCATAAGCAAGCATTTCACTGCAAAATGTACAACAGTTGTATTCTGTGCATGTGATAAATAAAATATGATTTGATGTGTTTTTTTATCAACCTTAGATGAAAGCACTGACTGACTAAGTTGCTCTGGATAAAAGCGTCTGCTAAATGATAAACGATAATGGTAAAAAAAAAAAGAATTGCCATGCACACTGCTGGGTATTATTCTAATGAGTTCCACCCTCAAAGAATTATTTTTTTTTTAAATCAAATTTGGCCTTATTTGGGGGGTGGTGGTCATGAGAATAATACCCAGCGGTGTGCTTTGCAAGTGTTAATTTTCACATTTACATTTGTCATTTAGCAGACACTCTTATCCAGAGCATCTTACAGTCAGTGTATTAAACTAAGGTTAACAAGGAAATACCACAGTCATAGCAAGTAAAAAGATTATGTTACCATTACTGAGAATGCTGTAGTTAAGCGGGCTACTTGCAAGTATATATTTGTATTAGAAAATACAAAAATACATGTATTCTAATTAAAATTATACAAAAGAGGTATATGTGTAATGGGCCATGGACACAGTTGCTATGGAGCTGGAGAACTGCACAGTCAAATGGGAGCTATTTGAGAGGGTGTTGTTTCTGGATTTGGCCTGCACTGGTTTACGAGCCCTCCTTCTCTCACCATCATCTCTCTCTGCTCAGGGCCTGGGTCCTGTTCAGTAGGTGGACATATTTTTTAAACAGGGAAGTGCTAACAGAACTTGACCAATAAGAACACCGATTTTTGCTTTCTGTTGCAAAACATTTTGCTACATTGTGTTCTACTGAACACTGCCCAGAATTCCTTACATTTATGCGTCCCAATCCTCATGCAGAGGCCAGCAGAGCAGATCCCTCCACCTGATTCAAACCAGCTTTCCAGGAATATCCAACATAATATTCTACAAAGTCCCACATGGCATGGACTTGATCAGAAACTTTCACAGAGGAATTTGTGGATGGTTGGGTTACGGGGATGTTTCAAGAGAAAACACACCAGTGCCTGCATGAGGATTACCGGTATCTTAATATCAGTGGAGGCTGCTGAGTGTAACGATCCTCTTCGTCTGATGAAGAGTAGTCAAGATCGGACCAAAACGCAGCGTGGTAAGTGTCCATGTTAATATTTATTTTAACTCAAAACACTAAGACAAAATAACAAAAAAATGACCAACACGAAACAGTTATGTCTGGTGCAGACACATAGACAGAAAACAACTACCCACAAAACCCATGTGGGCAAGAGCTACCTAAGTATGGTTCTCAATCAGAGACAACGATAGACAGCTGCCTCTGATTGAGAACCACACCTCCAACCAACAAAGAAATACAAAACATAGAACACAGAACATAGAATGCCCACCCCAACTCACGCCCTGACCAAACCAAAATAGAGACATAAAAAGGATCTCTAAAGTCAGGGCGTGACACTGAGGGGAGGACGGCTCATAATGATGGCTGGAACAGAACAAATGGAATGGCATCAAACACACAAAAGTCCTTTCCTTTTACTGAATTAATTCCTCCTCTGCTAAAGATGCCTTCAGAGGAGGTCTTTGAGGATTTTACATTTTTTAAAGTTATTATATACAGTTGAAGTCGGAAGTTTACATACAATTAGGTTGGAGTCTTTAAAACGCGTTTTTCAACCACTCCACAAATTTCTTGTTAACAAACTATAGTTTTGGCAAGTCGGTTAGGACATCTACTTTGTGCATGTGTCACGGCTGTCTTCCTCTGAAGAGGTGTAACAAGGATCGGACCAATACGCAGCGTGGTAGGTATCCATGTTTTAATATCGAAAACTGAACTATGAACACCAATACAAAACAATAAACGTGAACAAACCGCAACAGTCCCGTGTGGCACAAACACTGACACAGGAAACAATCACCGAACAAACAAATAGTGAAAACAGGCAACCTAAATATGGTTCCCAATCAGAGACAATGACAAACACCTGCCTCTGATTGAGAACCATATTAGGCCAAACAATAAACCCAACATAGAAACACATAACATAGAATGCCCACCCAGCTCACGTCCTGACCAACTAAACAAAGACTGAACAAAGGTAATAAGGACAGGAACGTGACAGTACCACCCCCCCCCCCCCCCCCCCCCAAGGTGCGGACTCCGGCCGCAAAACCTGAACCAATAGGGGAGGGTGTGGGCATCTGTGTGGGCATCTACGTGGCCCCCACTCCACCATCGTTAATCCCCGCTTCCGTGGCCTCCTCCTAATGACGACCCACCAAAATAACCCCGCTGTACTGATGGGCGCCTCTGGACAGAGGGGCGGCTCCGGACTGAGGGGCGGCTCATGACTGGAGGGCGGCTCATGACTGGAGGGCGGTACAAACACTGACACAGGAAACAATCACCCACAAACAAACAGTGAAAACAGGCAACCTTAATATGGTTCCCAATCAGAGACAATGACAAACACCTGCCTCTGATTGAGAACCATATTAGGCCAAACAATAAACCCAACATAGAAACACATAACATAGAATGCCCACCCAGCTCAAGTCCTGACCAACTAAACAAAGACTGAACAAAGGAAATAAGGTCAGGAACGTGACAACATGACACAAGTCATTTTTCCAGCAATTGTTTACAGACAGATTAATTCACTGTATCACAATTCCAGTGTGTCAGAAGTTTACATACACTAGGTTGAATGTGCCTTTAAACAGCTTGGAAAATTCCAGAAAATGATGTCATGGCTTTAGAAGCTTCTGATAGGCTAATTGAAATCATTTGAGTCAATTGGAGATGTACCTGTGGATGTATTTCAAGGCCTACCTTCAAACTCAGTGCCTCTTCGCTTGACATCATGGGAAAATTAAAAGAAATCAGCCAAGACCTAAAGAAAATAAATTGTAGACCTCCACAAGTCTGGTTCATCATTGGGAGCAATTTCAAAACGCCTGAAGGTACCACTTTCATCTGTACAAACAATAGTATGCAAGTACAAAAACCATGGGACCGCGCAGATGTCATACCGCTCAGGAAGGAGACGTGTGCTGTCTTCTAGAGATGAACATACTTTGTTGCGAATAGTGCAAATCATTCCCAGAACAACAGCAAAGGAACTTGTGAAGATACAAAAGTACAGGTACAAAAGTATCTATATTCACAGTGAAACGAGTACTATATTGACATAACCTGAAAGGCTGCTCAGCAAGGAAGAAGCCACTGCTCCAAAACTGCCATAGAAAAGCCAGACTACGGTTTTCAATTGCAATTGCACATGGGACAAAGATCATACTTTTTGGAGAATTGTCCTCTGGTCTGATGAAACAAAAACAGAACTGTTGGCCATAATGACCATCGTTATGTTTGGAGGAAAAAGGCAGAGATTTGCAAGCCGAAGAACACCATCCCAACCGTGAAGCGCAGGGGTGGCAACATCATGTTTTAGGGGTGCTTTGCTGCAGGAGGGACTGGTGCACTTCACAAAATAGATAGCATCATGAGGGAGGAAAATTATGTGCATATATTAAAGCAACATCTCAAGACATCATGAGGGAAGTTAAAGCATGGTCGCAAATGGGTCTTCCAAATGGACAATGACCCCAAGCATACTTCCAACGTTTTGGCAAAATGGCTTAAGGACAACAAAGTCAAGGTATTGGAGTGGCCATCACAAAGCCCTGACCTCAATCCGATAGAAAATTTGTGGGCAGAACTGAAAAAGCGTGTGCGAGCAAGGAGGCCTACAAACCTGACTCAGTTACACCAGCTCTGTCAGGAGGAATGGACCAAAATTCACCCAACTTATTGTGGGAAGCTTGTGGAAGGCTACCCGAAACATTTGACCCAAGTTAAACAATTTAAAGGCATTGCTACCAAATATTAATTGAGTGTATGTAAACTTCTGACCCACTGGGAATGTGATGAAAGACAAAAAGCTGAAATAAATAATTCTCTCTAATATTATTCTGACATTTCACATTCTTAAAATAAAGTGGTGATCCTAACTGACCTAAAACAGGTAGTTTTTACTGGGATTAAATGTCAGGAATTGTGAAAAACTGAGTTTAAATGTATTAGATATGGTGAATGTAAACTTCCGACTTCACCTGTATCTCAGGAAGACTGAAACGGGTTTCCCTCAAGAATTTCCCTGTATTTAGCACCATCCATCGTTCCTTCAATTCTGAACAGTTTCCCAGTCCCTGTCATTGAAAAACATCTCCACAGCATGATGCTGCCACCACCATGCGTCACTGTGGGAATGGTGTTCTCGGGGTGATGAGAGGTGTTGGGTTTGTGCCAGACATAGTTTTCCTTCATGGCCAAAAAGCTCAATTGTATTCTCATCTGACCAGAGTATCTTCTTCCATATGTTTGCGGAGTCTCCCACATGCCTTTTGGCAAAAACCAAAAGTGTTTGCTTATTTTTTTCTTTAAGCAATGGCTTTTATCTGGCCAATCATACGTAAAGCCCAGCTCTGTGGATTGTATGGCTTAAAGTTGTCCTATGGACAGATACTCCAATCTTCACTGTGGAGCTTTGCAGCTCTTTCAGGATTATCATTGGTCTCTTTGTTGCCTCTCTGATTAATTCCCTCCTTGCCTGGTCTGTGGGTTTTGGTGGGCGGCCCTCTCTTGGCAGGTTTGTTGTGGTGCCATATTCTTTCCATTTTTTAATAATGGATTTAATAGTGCTCGTTGGGATATTCAAAGTTTCTGATATTTTTTATAAACCAACCCTGATCTGTACTTCTCCACAACTTCGTCCCTGTTTGAAGAGCTCCTTGGTCTTAATGGTGCCGCTGCGTGGTGGTGCCCCTTGCTTAGTGGTGTTGCAGACCCTGGGGCCTTTCAGAACAGGGTTATATATACTGAGATCACGACAGATCATGTGACACTTAGATTGCACACAGGTGGATTTTATTTAAGTAATTATGTGACTTCTAAAGGTAATTGGTTGCACCAGAACTGATTTAGGGGCTTCATAGCAAAGGGGGTGAATACACACGCACACACCACTTTTCCGTTTTTAATATTTTATAATTTTTTAAAACAAGTAATTTTTTCCATTTCACTTCACCAATTTGGACTATTTTGTGTATGTCCAGTACATGAAATCCAAATAAAAATCTATTTAAATTACAGGTTGTAATGCAAGAAAATAGGAAAAACGCCAAGGGGGATGAAGACACTTTTGCAAGGCACTTGTTGGTTTCGGGGTAAACTTTTAACATTGTTATAAGCATAAGCATAGTATATAAAGTAGTGGAAGAGTATATGTCTTTGTCTGAATTATACCTGTAACGACCCTTTGGGAAGAATTTAACTTGGTTAAGCTTCTCTAGTGTTCGTGAGTTATTTACTCTGAAAAATTGGAACCCGCCTCTCATGAAGTGAAGTTTCAACTAAAGGAAAACACTGAAAAAGAATGATCCTGGTTGGGCTCCCTGTGTCACACATACGAGCTGCTGTTGTTGTGACTTTGTCTGAACCACTCCGCGTGTTAGAAACACCCCAGCAGTCGCCCCATACCACATCATTTACAGCTCACAGTAAATGACCCAGCCATGTGTTTACGGGTTACCATGGAAACCGGGGTATTGACAATCAACAGCATTCCACAACCCCGCTTATCTCGACTTTGGGCCTCGAATCGACAGCCAGTCAAGTAAAAGGTGGATGGGTGTGTGTCTTGTTTTCCTGCAAACCTGTCTGTAAACTACAGAGTAACACAGTTCCCTTGTTTGTCACACCAGACAGGACGCAGTGTTGAAATCATATCAGCATATATATATATATATATATATATATATATCTATATATATATATATATATATATATATATATATATATTTTATCCCTATCACTTATCTAGAGCAAAGATTCCTGAACAATGGGCATTGGACTAAATGGTGGCTGTTATGTCCGTAAACCTGAGTTGTTTGGAGGTTGGATGAATAGGGTTTTCTCCTCTGTTGTTGCAGTCCTTTAGAAAACCGTACTTTGGCTCCTGACGGTGTCATCATGGAGTCTCAGACTTATCTACCTGGTGGATGTTCCCTTCACCTCTTGCACTAGGGGATTGATATGGCTGGCTCAGTAAGAGTTGTCCTTAGCATTAGATGTTAGATAGTCATTCTAAACATTTAAAAAATATGAGACTCCAGATTTTCTGCCCCCCTACAGTATTTTCCCAGCTAATTGTCACGCCCTGATCTGTTTCACCTGTCCCTGTGATTGTCTCCACCCCCTCCAGGTGTCGCTTATTTTCCCCAGTGTATTTATCCCTGTGTTTCCTGTCTTTCTGTGCCAGTTTGTCTTGTATGTTTAGTCAAGTCAACCAGTGTGTTTTTCCCGTATTCCTTTTCTATTCTCTTTTGCTAGTCTTCCTGGTTTTGACCACTGCCTGACTCTGGACTACTTTTCTGCCTGCCCTGACCTTGACTCACTCTGCCTGCCCTTTGGTACCTTTTGGACTCTGAACTGGTTTTGACCTTTTGCTTGTACACGATCATTCTCTTGCCTACCCCTTTTTGGATTAATAAACATTGTAAGACTCCAACCATCTGCCTCCTGTGTCTGCATCTGGGTCTCGCCTTGTGCCTTGATAGCTAATAGCGCAATAGATATTTTCAGTGCTTAATTTAAGCCGGATCCTGGCATTTCCCCGTTTTGGCCTATTTTGTTCCGGAACCTCATGGCATGAAAATGTTTCTCTTTTTGCAATGTAAAAATTGTAATAAAAACTATCAAAGTTCATTCAAGTTTCCTCTTTGTTAATTCTCCTGTCCTCCCCAAAAAACACGTCATGTGAAAAATGTGATTTTTAGCAAGGACCTGATATTCTAAGAGTTGATTCCGGTTGGGCCGGCCCAGGTTAATGGTTTGCACAACATTGGAACCTAGGCCTATGTTGGAGACCAACGCGTGGCCATGGCTGTGTGAGAAGCACACCTGTATCTCTCACAGAACTACAATGAGATTCACTTTCTATGATGTCTCTCCTTCTCTCATATCTCCAGCGTTGCACTTCATTTATTTCCTTTTAGAATCATAGCTGCGCGAAGGGTTCTGGAGGAGCTGCAGCACCCCTGATGAATTGAAATACATTTTCCAAAGTTATAGAATTACTGCTGTCTGTCATAAATAAATTAAATAATTCCGAATAGCCTACTGCACCATGAGAAGGCCTATAATTGAGCCACAGAGGATCAATAGCTTTTTTTATTATTATTGCCTAGCTGTGGATTGTGTGTAGCCCAATAACAAGGCATAGCCTACAGTCTGGAATGTGCAGCAAATCTGTCAGTGAACAGCATGCAGACAAAACAGGCCTTTCGCAGTTTTTCAAATGCAATTGCGGGAAAACACAGAGAAGAAAAGAGAAGACTCTTATCTGTCTGCTGTAGGCTACAAAAATATTTGATCAACTTCCAAATATTGTTTTACAAAGTAAAACAGAGAGATAGGCTTTTGGCATGAGTGCATCGGCCATCACCGGTGAGTGAGTGGTGCATCGTTGGGTGAGTCTGTGAAACTGGAAAGCATTTTAGTAACATAATTTCCTACTCATATTGTAGACTACAATATGTCTCCACACGCCAGGTCTAGTCGATTTATTAATGGATTCAAGATAAGGTTGTTTTTATTGATCTCAAATTGTCAGTTTGTCAGTGTAGCCTGTTATTTTGATAATAAGTGTGTTATTAAAAGTAGAATTGAATGAAATGCGTTTAGAAAAGGCCACATTTTTCCCTGGATCCGAGGCTACTCAAAATGTTCCCCATGTGTGCAACTTCTGGAAGTGCCTCTACTCTAATGCTCTATGCCACTATGCAAATGTAATGATATGCATGCAATGCTTAATTATAAAGGTACTTTTTTTCTCAAGCGTTCTGGTAGCTCAGAGCTCCCCAGGTCACATCCCGATCATGCTCACTTTTTGATCCGGCACCTCCTGATTTACAAATTAAGCACTGGATATTGTGGACCACAAGTTGTATAATTGCCATGGTAACACTTGCTCTATTATAGGACAGTCCATTTTAGAAACAATTTCAAACTCCTGCAATAAACCAACAGAGTAGCCTTCAATATGTTTTTACAATGCTCCTATTCTCTAAGGGAAAACGGGACAAGGACTCGCCCATTTACAACTTTTCCAACAACTCTAGTGTAGTAGCCCAAATACTTGTAAATGAGCATCAGTTCCATATGTTTGTGTGAACTATCAACTTGATTGAGGAGCACTCTGCAGTCGTCTTCCCTGGACCAAAGTGCTGGTCATCTGGTTGCTATTGATGCTCAATCGACCTTCTGGAGCTCCTGCAGTCTTGGCCTATAGCCTCTAGCTGTTTATACAGATGGTGAGATGGGGAGTGAGGATAAAAGCCACATACTTCCTAAACTTCTTTCATTTTGATTTCTGAAGGGTTTTTCTGAAGGGTTTGAGGGGAAGATATAGATAGGACTAGACACATTTACACAGTTTTCATTGATTTGTGTGCATGATGGTCAAACTACGTTTTATGAATAGTCCGATGTCATCATTTGAGTAAGAGTACTTTCAGTTGCTACTATACAGTAGGCTAAAATGACTCTTTCCTCTACCACCTGATTCCAGAACTAAAATTGGCTTGCCAGCGCTTATGGGCCTGGGATCTGTTGCCAACTGAAAAGGTAAGTTGCAATCCCCTTCCCTCTTAAAGTCAGCCATAGCCAGGCCCTTGAAACATCTTTCAAGGACTGTGGTGCCCAAACTCTAAACTTCTTCCTCTCCCTAAAACTCAGGAGGTTACAGTAATCCCTTCATGTGTTTTTAAGGACCAGGGTGTACTGAAGCTTCCCTGTGGCAGTTCGGAAATACCAATGGCTATTCAGGTAGAAAAAAAGCTGGAAATTCTTATTACATTGACCTTGACCTTGACCTTGTTCAGAAATACATCATGGGAGACGAAGTTGGGAAACTAACTTACTCGACAACATCTCTCCATTGCACTCTGTTCTGGAATATCTTTTCATTCTTGTTCGGGATGCCAAAACTTTTGGTGTCTGCTTCAAGCTCTCGTCTCCAGGTGTTTTATGGGTGCCCTCTCTTCCATTTCCCTGTTTGGAAAAGGGAACCTTAATTAATTAACTGTCTCATCATAGACTCCCCTTGTAGAGACCAGTGATATCTCTGGGAAGTCCCCAAGTATACCCGTGTACGTCAATTTGATGTTATAAAGACCTAGAAGAAAGCATACCGACATTTCACTCTTTGGGAATAAGATTTTAAACATAACAACGCTTACTATAATCATAGACATTAATGGACATTTCTCTTTGACTGAGCCCCTCTTTGCGAAATAGAATGAACCCCAATCTGAAAATCACAGAATGTCGAGTTGCATCCCCAAAGAGCTAAGCAAGGCAGTCTGTTTCATATTAGGTCTTTGATCGTATCTCTTTGTCTTGGAGGGAAATAAACCAGTTTTGATGTAGCATACGAGTGAGAAGTCAAGCTTCATATTTTCTAATGGTGCCTTCACGTCCCCCATAACAATGTCAGGAGCATGACTGACTGTATGTAGGGACAAGCCTGCTTTCTCCAGTTTGTTGCAACGACCTTTGGTCTACACAATGATTATATAGAACAAAGACTACCAGTACAACTGAAGGTATGTCATTTTACTTTGAATAATGGCTATAGAAATATATAGTCCCAGCCAAAAGTTTGGACACACCTATTCATTCAAGGGTTTTTCTTTATTTTTTATTTTGTTTCTACATTGTAGAATAATAGTGAAGATATCAACACTATGAAATAACACATATGGAATCATGTAGTAATCAAAAAAGTGTTAAACAAATCAAAATATATTTGAGATTTGAGATTCTTCAAAGGAGCCACCCTTTGCCTTGATGACAGCTTTGCACACTCTTGGCATTCTTTCAACCAGGTTCACCCTGAATTCTTTTCCAACAGTTTTGTAAGAGTTCCCACATATGCTGAGCACTTGTTGGCTGCTTTTCCTTCACTCTGCGGTCCAACTCATCCAAAACCGTCTCAATTGGGTTGAGGCCGGGTGATTGTGGAGGCCAGGTCATCTGATGTAGCACTCTCCTTCTTGATCAAACAGCCTTTACACACCCTGGAGGTGTGTTGGGTCATTGTCCTGTTGAAAAACTAATGATAGTCCCACGAAGCGCAAATCATATGGGATGGCATATCACTGCAGAATGCTGTTTTAGCCATGCTGGTTAAGTGTGCCTTGAATTCTAAATAAATTACTTACAGTGTCACCAGCAAAGGACCCCCACACCATCACACCTCCTTCTCCATGCTTCACGGTGGGAACCACACATATCATCCATTCACCTACTCTGCATCTCACAAAGACACGGTGGTTGGAAGCATAAATTCAATTCAAAATTGGACTCATCAGACCAAAGGACAGATTTCCACTGGTCTAATGTCCATTGCTAGTGTTTCTTGGCCCAAGCAAGTCTCTTCCTCTTATTGGTGTCCTTTAGTAGTGCTTTCTTTGCAGCAATTCGACCATGAAGGCCTGACTCACACAGTCTCCTCTGAACAGTTAATGTTGAGATGTGTCAGTTACTTGAACTCTGTGAAGCATTTATTTGGGCTGCAATTTCTGAGGCTGGTAACTCTAATGAACGTATCCTCTGCAGCAGAGGTAACTCTGGGTCTTCCTTTCCAGTGGCAGTCCTCATGAGAGCCAGTTTCATCATAACGTTTTCAAAGTTCTGGAAATGTTCCATATTGACTGACCTTCATTTCTTAAAGTAATGATGGACTGTCATTTCTCTTTACTTATTTGAGCTGTTCTTTCCATACTATCTTTCCATACTTTCCAAAAGACTGGATCTTTTAACAAATAGAGCTATCTTCAGTATACCACCCCATACCTGTCGCAACAAAACTTATTGGCTCAAACACATTAAGGAAATAAATATATTCCAGGTGACTACCTCATGAAGCTGGTTGAGAGAATGCCAAGAGTGTGCAAAGTTGTCATCAAGGCAAAAGGTGGCTACATTAAATAATCTAAAATCTCAAATATATTTTGATTTCTTTAACACTTTTTTGTTACTACATGATTCCATATGTTTTATTTAATCGTTTTAATGTCTTCACTATTATTATACAATGTAGAAAATAGTACAAATAAAGAAAACCTCTTGAATGAGTAGGTTTGTCCAAACTTTTGACTGGCACTGTAGCCCTGAGGTGAAATCAGTTTAACTAATGATGAAAGGTGTTTTTGGGGTCATCTGGGTTCACTTAGTCACAGTGACACAAGCTGAGGCAATGTGGTTTATCAGGCATAGTGTTGCTGCATGTTGTGGCATGATGGTGAGCATGCTGTTGAACTCTAACCTTGCATGTGAAGGCTATCCAATTGACTCCACACACTATATCTCTATGACATACAATATTGATGGTCCTCAGCCTGCCTTAAACATCCACTCTAATCATTATGCACCCATATCTGTGCCAAATCAACATGTATGTATTACAGAGAGAGCTGGGCTCCCTGATCCCAGGTTGTGGAGGGTTGTTAAGGTATTTTGTTATCTCTAGCTGCTCTCCTTTTGCTTGTTGATTGAGGTCGCATCTGACAATAACATCAATGAGTATACGGACTCAGTCATGGGGTTCATCAGCTCGGCCCAACGTAATTACATCCGGTCGGATTTCGGGGGATATGGATGAATACAAAAGGACAAGCTACGACGTGAGACAAGTGGCAAGGATTACAAACCATCACGGACTACAATGGGAAAACCAATTGCGCGACGAACACCGATGCTTCTTTCCCAGACGAGCAAAACACTTTCTATGCTCACTTCTTTCTATGCTCACTTTGAGGTAATCAACATCAACCCTCCTACGAGGGCTCCCGCTGATGTAGAGGAATGTGAGCTCTCAATCTCTTTTGCCAACGTGAGTAAGACTTCAAGCGTGTGAATACTCGCAAAGCAGCCGACCTAGGCGGTATCCCCAGCCGAGTCCTCAGAGCATGTTCAGACCAACTGGCTGGAATGTTCACAGACATATTCAACTTCTCCCTGTCCCAGTCTGTGATCCCCACATGCTTTAAGATGTCCATCATTTTCCCTGTACCTGAGCAAATTGAGGAAACCTTCCTATCGCCCTGTAGCACTCACTTCTGTCATCATGAAGTGATTCGACAGGCAGGTCAAGGACCACATCAGCTCCACCTTACCTGAAACCTGGACCCACTCCAATTTGCATACCCTATAGATCCACGGATGACGCAATCGCCATTGCTTTACACACTGCCTTATCCCACCTGGACAAGAGGAACACCTATGTGAGAATGCTGTTCATCGACTACAGCTCAGCGGGTCAACACCATAGTCCCCTCCAAGCTCTACAATAAGCTCAAGGCCCTGAGTATGAACACCTCCCTCTGCAACTAGATCCAGGACTTCCTGACAGGCAGCAGACCCCAGGTGGTGAGGGTAGGCAACAGCAACTCCGCGACGCTGACCGTCAGGGGTGCGTGCTCAGCCCCCTCCTGTAGGGGAGTACGCCCCTATTGTCATTAATGGGGCTGCAGTGGATAGGGTCAAAAGCTTAAATTTCCTCGGCACGCACATCACAGATGACCTGATATGCTCCAATCACACCTCCGTGGTGAAGAAGGAACAACAGCGCCTCTTCTAACTCAGGCGACCGAAGAAATTTGACATGGGCTCTCGAGTCCTCAAAAAATTGTACAGCTGCACAATTGAGAACATCTTGACTGGCTGCATCACCGCCTGGTGCGGCAACTGCACTGCCCTTAACCGGAAGACTCTACAGAGGGTGGTGCGGTCCAATATATTACTGGGTGCGAGCTCCTTTCCCTAAAGGACTTCTACTCCAGGAAGTGTCTGAGGAAGGCTGAAAGATCATCAAGGATTCCAGTCACCCAAGCCACAGACTGTTCACTCTGTTACCTTCTGGCAAGCGATATCGGATCACCGGGTCTCAGACCAACAGGCTCAGAGACAACTACTACCACCAGGCCATCAGACTGTTGAACAGCTGTCATTAAGATGTTGTAGATGTTGGCTCTAAGTGCCTTTCTTCAAAGTCTGACGTGTCCATCCCCCTACCTGTTAACAGTCATGGATTGATCACCCTCAGCGGGTCGTAAAAACCGGATGCATCTGGTTTTAAGGGGAAATGAAAATATAGCCTTCGACGCGACTTCCGCTTTGAGACGTTAACAAGTCGACCCTCCATCTTAACTCCTCCTCCACATTTACTGGATTGGTTGAACAGTGCAGAAGAGAACCTCCAACAGTTTTTTTATGCTCGTCAGGCCAGAAAGAATGAAATACTGCCTCGTTAGGATATGGATAGATTTTCTTTTATGTTTGGGTGACAACAACAGACTCACCTCTGCTTCTGCACATTAGATGCCACGGTTCAAGTCCCCAATGCAGCTCTCTCTTTCTCCCACTAAAATAGGAATTTCTCTGTGAGCTGTGAAGAGAACAATTTAAAAAAATTAAAATAGGTCAGAAAAAACACATACGAATACATACAGTACAGATAATCACGTAGCAAACAAGATAAGAAAATGCAATTATCTGGCAAATGCTCTACTCACCCCGATCACTGAGCACCTGTCTGGCATACCAGACTCTGGCATGGAGTAGTGAGTAGGGATTATTACTGGGGTTGGAGGGCGCCAGAGGAATCTGCCCTCACTAACGCCATGCCAACATGTCAACATGCCAACAGCCTCACAGCACAGCTTAGGGGCAGGCGCCGAGTGACAGCGAAACCACACCGCAGAACATAGCCTGGCACCATGCCACCATCGCCACTATGTCAATGCGAGGCATGTCTGTATGCGACTGCCTCCATAATTTATAGTTGTATTCCAGATTTACTGTAGCTGCAGTTGTGTGTAAGCATACAATGGTCTTGACTGACATAGCACCTATGTTTGTTTTCAAGGCAAATTATTGTTCATTAAAGGGCTGTTTCCAGGATGCCTACACCATAGAAATAGAACAGTTGGAATAGGCAAAGCCTCTCAGACCATTCCAATTAGACTGCACCCTCATGGGAACTCTCAATATGGATGACATGGTATTTATATTTTTATGATATACGCTGACACAATATTAGGCTCATGTCTACTCTATGGGAGGTTGTGACTTAGTGGCTACATGACTAGGGGCCACAAGACTGTCTAACTTGGAAACACTGGTGCAGATTAATATAGCTCGCCATCTTGTGGCAGAAAAGGAGCAAATAAAAGTATTGTGCAGAGCCACATGCTGTTTCACTTGCTAACAGTTGCAACCTGTACTGTTAGGCCTGCATGTAATGCTCTGCCTGTTTGTGTGACCTGGTGTTGTCGTCTATGTCAATGTTGTCTGTAAATGTTTATTATAAATATTGATTTGTCTTTTTTAATTCAGTTCTCAAGATGCTAGACCTGAATAAGTGAACTGAACTGAGATATCATGACCAACTTGTTGTATTGGACTGGTCTTCTCACACAAGTCAAAACCCCAAAACATGACCAAAGATTCAAAACAATGATAAGAAGTTATTGTTTCTGGCACGAGAACTGTCTCAAGAGGAGGAACTGGCAACCAATCCAACTTGTATTGCACAACAACTTATCATCTGACATTTGTCACAACACACCATACTCTGTTCACAGACCCTAAACTCTGTGAACCTGGTTTATTTTAAAAACAGTTTAATATCTGTCTACAATTGTATCTACAGGGAGAAGCCTTTGCTGAATATGTGCTATAATCTCTGGTTCTGAGAAAAAGCTGAGAAGATTCTTATCTGAGCACTGAAACCGAAACTGTTATGATATGGCAAGATGTGTTTGTGTAACAGAGTAAGTCACTCTCACCACCCTTCCTTTTTCCTCACTTTTAGAAAAACATGTTCATGTTTATAGTCCTGAATAACTCCAGTTCATTCGAGTACAGACTTAACGGAATGACAACAGAGACAGAATGCAATATGAATGTTATTGAATAGTTTGACATAGTCCTCGTCTCTGAGGAATGCTCCTCAGAGCCCGATGCTGATGACCGGTTGCCCTGTGCTGTGCAGCCATTATTCTGCGTGTGACAAAGTTGGTGTGCTACACGGTGGTGACCTGCAGCTTGTGTTTGTGTTCGTGCTTGCCGTCTTATTGTTTTTAGTGTTTGTTTTCATGGGATTTTTTCTATCAACTACTTGATCGTCAGTGTTTAATCATGGCAACTAAGTTGTGGAGCTATGGACTGATCCTGATACTTTTAAGCATATTTGAAAGCACAAATGGACTCAGCTATGGAAACGCTGTTGGCAGCGGTATCCAGTATTATTGCAGGGAGTTCCTGCAATAAACTTCCCTTACAGACTACTCTGCTAATCAACGGCTCAAGGAAAGTGGACGAGCTGATGGCTAACCTGCGCTAACTGCACCAGTACTAGGACTCCTGCATCCTGACAATCACTGAGAGCTGGCTGGACGATCGAGTGCCTAACACCGAAGTGGCGCTGACTTGTTTTAACTATGATCAGACAGGATCGAGACTCTGCTAATACTGGGAAACATCACAATGATGGTGTCTATTTACTTATCAGGGAACAGTGGTGCAAATCAATCATGGTAAGAGAGCACCTTTGCGCTCCAGACGTGGAACTGCTGTCTGTGTCCCTACGATCCTTTTACCTGCCCTGTTGTTTATATACAAGCAAACACAGCCAAAGCTTTGAATTAAATCTTTGATCTATCTCAAAAACTAGACTATCTCTCCTGAGTTGGGAGGGTCGTCAGCTACATGGGAAACACCTGGGCCCGGTGTCTCCCAGGATAAATACACCACTTCCCCATTCATGGAGGAGACTCTCTCCATGCAGACACTGTCACGGGGTCTGCATGGAGAGAGTCTCCTCCAGCATTCAAAAGTGACCAAAACATCAGCCAGGAAGCATAGGAACTGAGAAGTGGTCTGTGATCACCACCTGCATAACCACTCCTTTATTGGGGGTGTCTTGCTAATTGCCTATAATTTCCACCTTTTGTCTATTCCATTTGCACAACAGCATGTGAAATTTATTGTCAATCAGTGTTGCTTCCGAAGTGGACAGTTTGATTTCACAGAAGTGTGATTGACTTGGAGTTACATTGTGTTGTTTAAGTGTTCCCTTTATTTTTTTGAGCAGTGTATATAAATCAATGATGTCGCTCTTGCTGCTGGTGATTCTCTGATCCACCTCTGCGCAGATGACACCATTCTGTATACATCTGGCCATTCTTTGGACACCTCGAAACGAGCTTCAACGCCATACAACACTCCTTCTGTGGCCTCGAACTGCTGATTGCTGATTCAACTGATTGCTGCCCGCACCCTCCTGCCCGACTAGCATCACTACTTTGGACGGTTCTGACCAAGAATATGTGGACAACTACAAATACCTAGGTGTCTGGTTAGACTGTAAACTCTCCTTCCAGACTCACATTAAGCATCTCCAATCCAAAATTAAATCTTCCTATTTCGTAACAAAGCTTCCTTCACTCATGCCACCAAACATACCCTCATAAAACTGACTATCCTACCGATCGTTGACTTCGGTGATGTCAGTTACAAAATAGCCCCCAACGCTCTACTCACCAAATGGATGTAGTCTATCACAGTGCCATCCGTTTTATCACCAAAGCCCCATATACTACCCACCACCGCGACCTCTACACTCTCGTTGGCTGGCGCTCACTATAGAGCGCCTGTCCAGTGCTCTAACATTCAAGGGAATAGAGAGGGGCTGAGTGGGGATGCCCAGCTCGGATGCCAGGATAGCGTCCAAAAAACTATCATCGGCCCCAGAGTACTCGCCTCTTCTTGATGAGCCTGGTTTTTTAAATGGGCAGGTAGATACGAAATGTCCCGTAGCTCCACAATATAGGCAGCTCTGGGTGTGGAGTCGGCGTAAGCGCTCAGCCGGAGTCAATCTAGCCCTGCCTAAGTGCCTGGACTCCAAAGGAGACGAGTCGGCAGCCCTCTGTGATTCCCGAGAGAACTCGGACATGTAGACTTCTGGGATCACCGGGATTCTTCGGAGACGAGGTGGGAATCGAGCGCAAATGAGGGCGACAGGGCACAGATTCCCTCTCCCTCCTACTTTCTCGAAGCCGCCCATCGAGCCGGATGGTCAAGGCTATGAGGGAGTCAAGGTCCATGGGCAGCTCCCAGGCTGCAAGCTCATATTTGACCACCTCCGATAATCCGTGAAGGAACATGTCAAACAATGCTTCCGGGTTCCAGGCACTCTCAGCCGCCAACGTGCGAAAATCCATTGCGTAGTCTGCTACACTACGGAAGTCTTGGTGTAGCTGGAGCAGCTTAGGAGCAGCCTCTCACCCAGACAACATGGAATCAAACACCTTCCGAACTTCCGCAACGGACTTCTCTGGACTAAGGCAGATGGCGGACTGTTGCTCCAACACCGCCGTAGCCCAGGCGGGTGCCCCTTCCCGAACATCAGCGTTATGACGTACGCTATCCTCGTGTGGTCTGAGGGGAACGAAACGAGGGAGCACTGGGAGAGAAAAGCCCGGCAGGTTCCGGAATCTCCAGCATAGCGCTCCGGAGGAGGTAAGCGGGATTCTCTGGACACTGGAATAGGCTGGGAGATTACGGGTGTGACCAGCTGCCCAGTGGGGAATCCGCGGAATTGCTCCAGCAAAGTCTCAAACGCCTGGTCATGGCGTTCTGCCAGGGTATGGAGTCCCTCCATAAGACATTGCAGTAATTCCTCGTGTCCAATGGTGGCTCCTTGCAAGGAGACAGCATTGTGGAGCTGGTCTGAGTGCTGGGTCAGTCATGGACAGTTTGTACTATCACGTTTTAGGAAAGACCCAGATGCAGACAGTGTCGAAGTAACAAACGTTTATTACTAGAACAGGGGGCAGGAAAAACGACAGGTCAAGGGCAGGCAGAGGTCAGTAATCCAGATTATAGTCCAAAAGGTATAGAACGGCAGGCAGTCTCAGTGTCAGGGCAGGCAGAGGTCAATAATCCAGTGTGGTGGGACAAGGTACAGGACGGCAGGGAGGTTCAGGGCAGGCAGAATGAAAAAAACAGGAAAATAGTAGGCTTGACAAACAAAACAAACTGGAAACCGACAGAGAACACAGGTATAAATACACAAGGGATAATGAGGGGAGCTGGGAGACACTTGGTGGGGGGTGGAGACAAGCAAAAAGACAGGTGAAACATATCAGGGTGTGACACTACCAATAGGTGCCCTTCTTTGCGAGGCATTGGAAAATCTCCCTGGCCTTTGCGACTGAATCTCTGTTTGAAATTCCCTGCTCCACTGAGGGCCCTTACAAATAAATCTAGCAAACTTCAGACGGGCCTGGACATGTACTGGCTTAAGCAGGGGGACACGTCTGGCACTGCAGGATTTGAGTCCCTGGAGGCGTAGTGTGTTACTGATGGTAGGCTTTGTTACTTTGGTCCCAGCTCTCTGCAGGTCATTCACTAGGTCCCCCCGTGTGGTTCTGGGATTTTTGCTCACCGTTCTTGTGATCATTTTGACCCCACGGGGTGAGATCTTGCGTGGAGCCCCAGATCGAGGGAGATTATCAGTGGTCTTGTATGTCTTCCATTTCCTAATAATTGCTCCCACAGTTGATTTCTTCAAACCAAGCTGCTTACCTATTGCAGATTCAGTCTTCCCAGCCTGGTGCAGGTCTACAATTTTGTTTCTGGTGTCCTTTGACAGCTCTTTGGTCTTCGCCATAGTGGAGTTTGGAGTGTGACTGTTTGAGGTTGTGGACAGGTGTCTTTTATACTGATAACAAGTTCAAACAGGTCCCATTAATACAGGGAACGAGTGGAGGGCAGGTGAGCCTCTTAAAGAAGAAGTTACAGGTCTGTGAGAGCCAGAAATCTTGTGTCACGTTCCTGACCTGTTTTCCTTTGTTTTGTATTCATTTTAGTTGGTCAGGGCGTGAGTTGGGTGGGTTGTCTATGTTTGTATTTCTATGTGGGGTTTTGTGTTCGGCCTGGTATGATTCTCAATTAGAGACAGGTGTGCATTGTTTGTCTCTAATTGAGAGTCATACAAAGGCAGCCAGGGTTTCACTGGTGTTTTGTGGGTGTTTGTTTCCTGTGTTAGTGTTTGGGCCACACAGGACTGTTTGAGGTTAGTCACGTTTGTTGTTTTGTATTTTGTAGTGTTTTCTTGTGTTTTTACATTAAACATGTACAATTACCAATCCGCATCTTGGTCCGATCCATGCTCCTCCTCGTCTGAGGAGGAGAACAACATTGACTGCCTTAACAGAAACACCCACCACAACAGGACCAAGCGGATTGGAGCCGGAGGAAAGGAACTAAAGCAATGGAGAGAAGAGGAATGGAGTTGGGAACAAATATTCAATGGAGAAGGACCCTGGGCTAAGGTTGGTGTGAATCGCCGCTCTCGGGAGGAGAAGGAGGCAGCCACAGCCCAGGAGCGCTGGTATGAGGAGGCAGCACGTATGAGAGGCTGGAAGCCCGAGAGGCTCACCCAAAAATTTCTTGGGGGGGGGCTAAAGGGGAGTGTGGCGAAGCCAGGTAGGATACCTGAGCCAACTCCCCGGGCTTGCCGTGGAGTGAGAGGGCGTCGTACTGGTCAGACACCGTGTTATGCGGTAAAGCGCACGGTGTCCCCAGTACGCGTGCTTAACCCAGTGCGGGCTATTCCACCTTGCCGCACTGGGAGGGCTAGGTTGGGCATCGAGCCGGATGCCATGAAGCCGGCCCAACGTATCTGGCCTCCAGTACGTCTCCTCGGGCCGGCGTACATGGCACCAGCCTTACAGGTGGTGTCCCCGGTTCGCCTGCATAGCCCAGTGCGGGCTATTCCACCTCGCCGCACTGGCAGGGCTACGGGGTCCATTCAACCTGGTAAGGTTGGGGAGGCTCGGTGCTCAAGAGCACGTGTCCTCCTTCACGGTCCGGTATATCCGGCGCCACCTTCCCACCCCAGCTCAGTACCACCAGTGCCTACACCACGCACCAGGCTTCCAGTGCATCTCCAGAGCCCTGTTCCTCTTCCACGTACTCTCCCTATGGTGCGTGTCTCCAGCCCGGTGCCTCCAGTTCCGGCACCACGCACTAAGCCTCCTGTGCGTCTCCAGAGCCCTGGACGCACTGTTCCTTCTCCCCGCACTCGCCCTGAGGTGCGTGCCCTCAGCCCGGTACCTCCAGTTCCGGTACCACGCACCAGGCCTATAGTGCGTCTCAGCCGGCCAGAGTCTGCCGTCTGCCCAGCGGTGCCTGAACGGCCCGTCTGCCCAGCTCCGTCTGAGCCATCTGTCTGCCCAGCGCCGTCTGAGCCATCTGTCTGCCCAGCGCCGTCTGAGCCATCTGTCTGCCCAGCGCCGTCTGAGCCATCTGTCTGCCCAGCGCCGTCTGAGCCATCTGTCTGCCCAGCGCCGTCTGAGCCATCTGTCTGCCCAGCGCCGTCTGAGCCATCTGTCTGCCCAGCGCCGTCTGAGCCATCTGTCTGCCCAGCGCCATCTGAGTCAGCCGTCTGCCACGAGCCATTAGAGCCGCCCGTCTGTCCCGAGCCAGTAGAGCCGTCCGTCAGTCAGGAGCCGCCAGAGCCGTCCGCCAGTCAGGAGCTGCCAGAGACGCCCGCCAGTCAGGAGCTGCCAGAGACGCCCGCCAGTCAGGAGCTGCCAGAGACGCCCGCCAGTCAGGAGCTGCCAGAGACGCCCGCCAGTCAGGAGCTGCCAGAGACGCCCGCCAGTCAGGAGCTGCCAGAGACGCCCGCCAGTCAGGAGCTGCCAGAGACGCCCGCCAGTCAGGAGCTGCCAGAGACGCCCGCCAGTCAGGAGCTGCCCTACAGTCAGGAGCTGCCCTACAGTCCGGAGCTGCCCTACAGTCCGGAGCTGCCCTACAGTCCGGAGCTGCCCTACAGTCCAGAGCTGCCACTCAGCCCGGACCTGCCGGAGTCCCTCAGCCAGGACCTGCCGGAGTCCCTCAGCCAGGACCTGCCGCCCCTTATCCCGGTGCTGCCCCTTGTCCCGGTGCTGCCCCTTGTCCCGGTGCTGCCCCTTGTCCCGGTGCTGCCCCTTGTCCCGGTGCTGCCCCTTGTCCCGGTGCTGCCCCTTGTCCCGGTGCTGCCCCTTGTCCCGGTGCTGCCCCTTCATTTAGGTGGGGTTAGTGGGAGGGTGGTCATTGGGAGGGGGATAAAGAAGCGGGGATTGATTATGGTGGGGTGGGGACCTCGTCCACCGCCAGAGCCGCCACCGTGGACAGACGCCCACCCAGACCCTCCCCTAGACTTTGTGCTGGTGCGCCCGGAGTTCGCACCTTAAGGGGGGGGTTCTGTCACGTTCCTGACCTGTTTTCCTTTGTTTTGTATTCATTTTAGTTGGTCAGGGCGTGAGTTGGGTGGGTTGTCTATGTTTGTATTTCTATGTGGGGTTTTGTGTTCGGCCTGGTATGATTCTCAATTAGAGACAGGTGTGCATTGTTTGTCTCTAATTGAGAGTCATACAAAGGCAGCCAGGGTTTCACTGGTGTTTTGTGGGTGTTTGTTTCCTGTGTTAGTGTTTGGGCCACACAGGACTGTTTGAGGTTAGTCACGTTTGTTGTTTTGTATTTTGTAGTGTTTTCTTGTGTTTTTACATTAAACATGTACAATTACCAATCCGCATCTTGGTCCGATCCATGCTCCTCCTCGTCTGAGGAGGAGAACAACATTGACTGCCTTAACATCTTGCTTGTTTGTAGGTGACCAAATACTTTTTTCCACCATAATTTGAAAATAAATTCATTAAAAATCCTACAATGTGATTTTCTGGATTTTTTTTCTTCTCATTTTGTCTGTCATAGTTGAAGTGTATCTATGATGAAAATTACAGGCATCTCTCATCTTTTTAAGTGGGAGAACTTGCACAATTGGTGGCTGACTAAATACTTTTTTTGCCCCACTGTATGTGTAGTGTATAGAGATGAGGTAGTCATTCAAAAATCATGTTAAGCACTATTATTGCACACAGAGTGATTCCATGCAACCTATTATGTGACTTAATTAAACTAATTTTTACTCCTGAATTTATTTAGGCTTACCATAACAAAGGGGTTGAATACTTATTTACTGAATCAAGACATTTCATATTTTCATTTAATTTCATTTAACTAGTATACAATACAGTTCACGTCATAAATGGAGTCATTTCGCTCACATAACCACTTCCCTCTGTTTTGATAGATAAGACATTCATTATCAGATCATCACTTGACAAATATCAACATTTTCTAGCTCATATCAACTTGTCTTTTTTTTTTACATTGACAAAGTTCTGAACACCATTACTTGAGCTGGTGGATCCGAATGTAAGTTAATCTATGTTTTTAAATGTGTTCATCTTATTTATGAATACAATCTAATTTTCTCTATTTCTACGTCACACGTCTGGTGACAAAGTAAAAGTTGGAAGATGAAGATTTATTTAACACACAATAGGCCTTGACATACATGTATGTTGTTTATATTTAGCAAGCATTGAAGCAACACATGAAAAACATTGGATTGGACCTATACTGTACAATAGAATCATCCATCCCCCCACCCTCTACTTCAGACCACCCACCCTACACACGCACACAAACACACACACACACACACACACACACACACACACACACACACACACACACACACACACACACACACACACACACACACACACACACACACACACACACACACACACACACACACACACACATACAGTGATTCCTTCTTTGAAAGTTGTGTCATACTGCGGCACACCCTGCGTGCTGCTGTAGCATTCTGTGGCATGTCATTTAATTCTCAGCCATTTCTTCTTTTACTGCAAGTTATTGCTAGTTTGACCACCAGAGGGCATCTTTGAGAACCATTTGATAGTATTCCGTATTGGCATTACCAGAGAATTTAAAACCTTTTTTGTAATAACATATGGGATTGATTTAAGAAATGTGGCTTAATTAATTTGATTAATATTCTGGTGTTTCCATTCAGAGAAAAATTGTCAGTTTGTAAATTCAGAACGTTTCGCTCTCGGAGAGCACACTAGACGTCCGTGCCGAGGAGTAGGGTTGATTTGAGCGTTCTGGCCTTACAACGGCAGTCAAGCACCCAAGCTAACGTTGGCTAGCTACTTCCAGACACAAATGAGACCACGCTGACCATTTTACTCACCCTAGCAGAGCTGGTAAGGCCGTCGTTTTGAAGTATTCGCAAAAAAACAGGCCTTATTTTAGTGCATTTTTCACCCTGCCAGCGCCTATTAGTTCTATTGAGCACCGTGGCAATAACTCGCCTTCCGAACGTTCTATTCCCAGCTTATTTGTTCAACGTCACAATGCCTGCTTCGCTATTTCTGGCAGTGAGACCTGCTCACGTTGTTTTATAAATGTAAACAACAAAATACATGTAAACAACAAAATGTAAACAACAAAAATAATTTTCAAACTCTGCGGTCTTCCCATATTTTCCTATGGGGGAAATATAGGCATGTCTGTCTATTTCGCCAAATATCTCGCAATGTGTAACCGGTGTGAAATGGCTAGCTAGTTAGTGGGGTGCACGCTAATCGCGTTTCAATCAGTGACGTCACTCGCTCTGAGACCTGGAAGTAGTTGTTCCCCTTGCTCTGCAAGCGCTGCGGCTCTGTGGAACGATGGGTGACCTTGCTTCGAGGGTGGCTGTTGTCTATGTGTGCAGAGGGTCCCTGGTTTGAGCCCAGGTAGGGGCGAGGAGAGGGACGGAAGCAAAACTGTTACACAGGCACCATTTTAATCAGGAGAATCTCCTCTTTGTAATTATGCAAGTCTGGGCAGCGAGCTCGTTTGTCATCGATTGCTAGACCAGAAATAGTCAGAAGTTTTGACTTTTTCATTACGCAGACATAAGCACAGTTGATACCATCGAGGATGTTTACTTTCTACACAAGTAGTTTTTTTCCAGTTTCATCCGACTAACAGATTGTAGTGGTAAAATTAAAAGGGATAAATTTTTTATGGAATTCTAAGCATCACTCCAGTCAAAACAGGCTCTGCAAATGTTCGATTCCATTATTTTGCTATGGGCTCACGCTAGTGTTCCATTTTAGCCAACGTTCTTAAGCTGTTTTTCAGCCTTGGGTGAATTTTGATTCGTTCTATTGTCCAGCCTATATGTAGCCAGAGCGAAGTTACGAAAGCACCCGAATGTCCATTGAGAAAGCACAACAACTGCAACATTTAGCTAAGCTAAGAATGATGAGAAAAATCAAGTCAATAAACGTTGGGTAGTTAGGTAGCCCATCGTTAATATACTGGCACGTTTGATGTATAACTACTAACGTTAGGTAGCTAGCTAACATACCGGTACCTATTGCTGTAATGATATGCTATGTTGTTCGTAAGGACAGTCATGATTTCCCTGGGGGTTAGCCTTGCAATAACCAAGTGGTTAGACACTGTCATGCTCGTCGTAACGTTGAAGAGAGGAGGACCAAGGCGCAGCGTGAAATGAATACATACTTGATTTATTTAACGAAGACGAAAATGAAGAACACTTGACAAACTAATACAAAACAATAAACGACGAGCGTGAAGCTAATGAAAACTAGTGCTGACACAAACACTACACATAGACAATAACCCACAACCCACAATACAAAACAGGCTACCTAAATATGGTTCCCAATCAGAGACAACGCAAAACACCTGTCTCTGATTGAGAACCATATCAGGCCAAACACATAGAAATAGACAAACCAGACATACAACATAGAATGCCCACACAGATCACACCCTGACCAACCAAAACATAAAACATACAAAGAAAACTATGGTCAGGGCGTGACAGACACATAGCCCTCTATATTTGATTGTTTCAGGTACACTCCGATAGGTGTCCGCGTCACATACAGTATCTTCTATTGACATTATATTTTATTGTTTGTCCTCATGTGTCTGTTTTTCAGCATAAAGTACTCTGTAGCCACTTAGTGTGGACACCAGGTGAGACCACACACACAGAATAACAGTCTCTCTTCTTCACTTCATCCCTCTCCCCCTTCTCCCTAAATCCTCTAGGTTATATCAACTGTTTTGGTGAACCCCTCCCGCATCTGAACTGGCTGACACAGAGGGCACAGCATGATCATAGGTGAGATGTCACTTGGTCGGGTCAACAGGAAGTATTATTAAAGAGATGCTTTACATTGAAATACAGACAGAGATGTAGTAGTCCCAGAGTTAATGATCCAAGGTCAGTTTTGCATTTCACCTCCTGATTTAAGATGACTGACCGTGCTAGATTAATCATGTTCTCTCGTCTGCAGGTATGTTTTGATGTGAGAGAGGAAGCCAGACCTGTCATCGCCACCTCACCCTCTCTTAAGAAAACCTTCGGGCCAACTGGGGGCCCAAGGCTGGTTAGGAGACACCGCAATTGTGATGAACTGAGAGAATATTAGGGTAGCACTGTAATTCATGGATCATATGTTGTCTGCCGCTGTTCTTACCTCTTTCCCGTTCTGTCTTCTACACCTCTCTCCCCACCTCGTCTTTCTTCCTCGTTTTATAATGCACACCATATGTGCATTGAAGTACAGATTGAACTTTATATATTTAGCTTTATATATAACTTTATAATTGTTTGTTTGTTTGTTTATTGTTTACTCCATGTGTAACTCTGTGTTGTTGTCTGTTCACACTGCTATGCTTTATCTTGGCCAGGTCGCAGTTGTAAATGAGAACTTGTTCTCAACTAGCCTACCTGGTTAAATAAAGGTGAAAAAATATAATAATAATAATAATAATAATAATATTACAATTATCATAATTATAATGCATTTATGTACTTATAACACCTGGATAATGATCTTCTTTCAATAAAGCGTTTCACATTCTCCACTGGTTGAAATTAAGTATCTCATTGAAATACTATCCTGTGTCCTCAGATTAATGCAGATGAAGGGAGTTAGATATGCATAGTTTTTTTCTGTATATATGAATTACAAATCAATCATGTTTCTAGTCTATTGCATAGTTACAATGTGTAATCATTGATGTCCCAGGAGCAGGAGTGGTAAACACTGTTGAAGTGTGTAATTGTAATACATACATGCAGACAGAGCATCATTCAAAGAATGGAGTTTGATATAACTGAAAAAGAATGTCTCAGAGATTCATACCTGAACAGCACCTTTATTTGCCAAGGAAGTGTACATGATCAGTGAATATATTCAATGTACAGGCTACAATGTGTGAATCTCATGCGTGGTAATAACTACAGTACATGTGTATGTAGGACTTGCGTCCTTGGCACAATAAAGTTATAATATTCTACTCTATCCACAGGCTTCATTAATGCCATTCAGACTTGAAGTTGATACAACAACTATGATAGCTGAGGTTCATAGATTGGTATGAATATTAGTTCAGAACCTAACGTTTTAGGGTCCATACACAGATCGGCTACATACTGTAGCTAGCTACACATCCATAGGCATACAGTTATTTTTATCATCCACTACACAATAATCAAGTAAATAGTCAGCTAGCTATGTCACTTCAGCTGCATTGCAAGGCAAGCTTACACAATTGTACATTAAATTTGCAGTAAATGCTTTAGCTAGTTTGATTCTTCACATCCACTGTTTCACAAGACAACAGCCTGGTTTGCTGGTTTTCTCAGGAGTCCCGAAAACATTAAACAACACGAATTACAAATTCATTCTCCTAACATTAGCTAGCTGGCTAATGTTAGCTAGTCAGATAACTTGCTAAATAGCGATTTTTGTAAATTAACTTTATGACAAAAAAATATGGACAAACGTTTGTCTCTAAAATAACTAACATATTCCTCTCAATTGTAATTTTTTTGCTTGACTCGTTATGACGTTATAACAACTTACATCTGGTTCCACCGTAATGTTTTGTCAGCCATCTTTGTTGAAGAACGCCACAAGGCAAGGGTGGCTCGCGTCAAAATTCGTCATTGGAGCCATTCGATATGATTGGTCATATAAAAACCTTGGGACCGAAATGCATAATAAGTGCTTTAACTCCCCCTGGTGATGGTCTGGAGCAATGAAGCCATGACCCTGGGTACCTCTAAGTCCTGCGGTGCAAGCTCGCAACTTTTAAAGGAGGAACCACTGTACACACATACGCACAACCCTAGAACATGAAAAACAAGTTTATCACCATGCGCCCACCCCTGACCATACGGTGTGAGGAACCAGTGAAATACAACTCTTCCACACCACCCCCTGATTACTGAAAACTTACAGGGTAACGGAGGTGTTCCTAGACCTTTGACCGGCCGTGCTGTTGACTGAGCCACTGCGGTACGCCACCATCAACCTCTTGCTGATCAGCTCATGCTTGTGGAGCGTCACCAAGAGATTGTTCCGGAACTTCTGCCTGATGAAGGCATACAGCACAGGGTTGACAGCGCAGTGCATGAACGCCATCACCTCGGTGACATACAGCAACACACTCACCCTGTTCCGGAACTCACATGTCTCCTCGTCCAACTTGTCCACCGGCATGCTGATGTTGTGCGGCAGCCAGCATGCCACGAATGCCAGCACCACGGCCAGGATGACGCGCATGGCCTTGTGCTTCTGGCCGCCGTTCCGCACGCCACGGAACAGCGTCTCTGCAGTGCAGCTGTAGCAGACGACCATGACCGACAGTGGCAGGAAGAAGCCCAGCACGTGGCGAATCACCCGCACACCCACCTGCCACCGGTCGCTGCACGCCGCGGACAGGTTCTCAAACTGTTGTTCTGCTCCTGAACAAGGCAGTTAACCCACTATTCCTAGGTCGTCATTGTAAATAAGAATTTGTTCTTAACTGCCCTGCCTAGTTAAGTAAAGGTTCAAATGAAAAAAATAAAAAACAGATGGTCTATTCATTGAGATCCTCTGGTTGGACAGCCTCCCGTTGGGAGCGCCACTGTCAACGAGAGAAGCCGCGCCCCCAGCCACACGTCTCCGCACACCAACCCCACCAGGTTAATATAGCTCGCCATCTTGTAGCAGGAAATGAGAATGTACAAATAGAAGTATTGTACATAGCCCCGTGCTGTTTCACTTGCTAACAGTTGCAACATGTAATACTAGTAATACTACTACTGTTAGGCCTATATGTATTTTATATGGCTCTGTCTGTTTGTGTGACCTGGTGTTGTCATTTATGTCAACGTTGTCTGTAAATGTTTATTATAAATGTTGATTTGCTCAAGACCTGAATAATTGAACTCACATGTTGTATTGGACTGTGCTTCTTACTTAAGTCAAAAACCTCAAAACATGACCAAAGATTCAAAACAATGATAAGAAGTTATTGTTTCTGGCACGAGAACTGTCTCAAGAGGAGGAACTGGCAACCAATTCAACTTGTATTGCACAACAACTTCTCATCTGACATATGTCACAACACATCTTACTCTGTTCACAGACCCTACACATCATATTCTGTTCACTGACCCCAAACTCTGTGAACCTGGTTGATTTAAAAAACAGTTTATTGTCTGTCTACAGTTTTATCTACAGGGAGAACTCATTGCTGAATATGTGCTATGCTAAGGAGATTCTTATCTGACCACTGAAACTGAAATATTTGTTAATGATATGGCAAGATGTGTTTGTGTAACAGAGTAAGTCCCACTCAGCACCCATCCCCTTTCCTCACTTTTAGAAAAACATGTTCATGTTTATAGTCATGAATAACTCCAGTTCAATCATTACAGACTTAACTGAATGACAACAGAGACAGAATGCAATGTGACATTTTATTCAAAAGTTAGGAGTAGGCCTCGTCTCTCAAGAATCCTCCTCAGAGCCAGATGCTGATGACAAGTTGCCCTATGCTGGGAGCTCAGTCAGAGTGACCATCGGGTTCTTGGTCACCTCCCTGACCAAAGCCCTTCACCCACAATTGCTCAATTTGGCCAGGCGACCAGCTCTAATAAGAGTCTTGGTGGTTCCAAACTTCTTCCTTTTAAGGATGATGGAGGCCACTGTGTTCTTGAGGACCTTCAATGCTGTAGAAATGTGTTGATACCCTTCCCCAGATCTGTGCCTCACCCCAATCCTGTCTCAGAACTCTACGGACAATTACTTCGACCTCGTGGCTTCGTTTTTGCTCTGACATGCACTGTCAACAGTGGGACCTTATATAGACAGGTGTGTGCCTTTCCAAATCATGTCCAATCAATTGAATTTACCACAAGTGGTCTCCGAATAAAGTTGTAGAAACATCTAAAGGATTATAAATGGAAACAGGTTGCCCCTGAGCTCAATTTCAAGTCTGAATACTTATGTAAATAAGGTATTTCTGTTTTTTATTAGAAATAAATTTGCATTTTAAAATGTCTAAAAATCTGTTTTCATGTATATTGATGAGGAAAATGTATTTAATTCATTTTATTTTAGAATAAGGCTGTAATGTAACAAAATGTGGAAAAAGGGAAGCGGTCTGAATACTTTCCGAATGCACTGTATACTTACATTCATTTTTTAAATTGGTACCAGGCTACCTTCAGCCGGGCCTTGTGGTCCTCCTAGATCAGAACAGAGAACACCGTTGTGTGTGTCAGAGTCTCATCTTTCCATAGAGGGGTCAGACATTTTCATGAGAAGACCAATTTTTCGGGATATCTCCTGGTCTAACAAACACCGCTATAGCTTTGCCACCTTCCACCACAGATACGGAAGGCAGACATACACTATATATACAAAAGTATGTGGACACCCGTTCAAATGAGTGGATTTAGCTATTTCAGGCACACCCGTTGCTGAAAGGTGTATAAAATCAAGCACACATTCATACAATCTCCATAGACAAACATTGGCAGTAGAATGGCCTTACTTAAAGCTAAATGACTTTCAATGTCACCTTTCCAATAAGTCAGTTCTTTAAATTTCTGCCCTGCTAGAATTGCCCCGGTCAACTGTAAGTGGTGTTATTGTGAAGTGGAAATGTCTAGGAGTAACAACGGCTCAGCCGTGTGGTAGGCCACACAAGCTCACAGAGTGGAACAGTCGAGTGCTGAAGCGAGTAGCATGTAAAAATCATATGTCCTTGGTTGCAACACTCACTACCGAGTACCAAACTGCCTCTGGAAGCAACGTTGGCCCAGGAACTGTTCATCAGCAGCTTCATAAAATGGGTTTCCATGGCCGAGCAGCCGCACACAAGCCTAAGATCACCATGCGCAATGCCAAGCGTTGGCTGGAGTGATGTAAAGCTTGAATCACGATTCACCATCTGGCAGTCCGACGAACGAATCTGGAGCTGTGTTGGAATACTCATACTAACCGCACTAACCATACTATTTGTGACGTAATTGAGTATGTAGTATGCTTATTGGTCATAGTATGGATATATGGATATAGTTAGTATGCCAAAAGTTCCCAGATGTCGTACTAAATTCACCAAAATACGAAGTATACAAGCAGTGGACACTATTTCCGTGCTTTTAGGGCCCATAATGCAATTCTTCATAAAATGGGTCTGATTTGAAGAAAATGGCGTTAAATATGCAGGCGAGGTGGATAAAAATTCATTGCTATAACTAATTATGGCAAATGTTTAGAAAATGTTGAGCAATGTAATAAAGTAATGACTTTTCAAATAAGTTGTGTTACACGTTATGTTGGCTGACAATTTGTTAGCTACACTATCCTTACGAACAGCATAGCATTACAGTAAGTTAGTTAGTTACCATCCTAACGTTAGTTGACTCCTAATATATCAAACTTGCCAGGCAGTATATTAACTATACGCTATCTAACTAACTACCCAACATTTATTGATTTGATTATTCACGTCATTCTTAGCTACGTGGTATAGTCGTTGTGAGTTCTCAATGAACATTGTTAATTCTGGCTATCTACTCCAATTTCAGAGCACTCTCGTGTGCCAGAGCGCAGAATAACGGATGGATTTATGAATGCTCCACACCCGTTGAATGTGTCCGGTGTCAGAAAAAACAAGCATAATTCAATTGTTGCCAGCAGCACAGTTACAGTCACCAACGCTCTGGATAACATGAAAACAGCCTAACCAGCTCTGCTAGGGCGAGTAAAATGGTCAGAGTGAAGTGTTCTCTCATTTGTGTCTGGAAGTAGATAGCAAGTTAGCCAGTTAGCTTGGGTGCTTGACTGCTGTTTTGAGGTCAGAATGCTTGGATCAACCCTGCTCCTCGGCCTCTTGCTAGCTTGTTAGCAATACAATTGACTAGCTAGAAATTTTACAATTTCGGGTGTGTTCGTAAATTCAATCTGGAGTGCCAAAGTGTGCTCTGGGCGTTGGTAAATCCAGAGCATTATCAGATATGTCTATGTCCTGGGAAATGTTCTTGTTACTTACAATCTCACGCCAATCGCGTTAGCCTGCGTTAGCTCAACCGTACGGCGGGGGCCCCACTGATCCTGTAGAGGTATGTAGTATGCATTATGTTAGAATGTGTGTTTGAACACAGCTTGGGTTTAGCGGATGCCAGAAAAATGCTACCTGCCCGAATGCATAGTGCCAACTGTAAAGTTTGGTGAAGGAGGAATTATGGTCTGCAAATTCTCCAAAATTACATTGGAGGCGCCTTATGGAAGAGAAATGAACATTAAATTATCTGGCAACAGCTCTGGTGGACATTACTGCAGTCAGTATGCCAATTGTACGTTCCTTTAAATCTTGAGACACCTGTGGCATTGTGTTGTGTGACAGAACTGCACATTGTAGAGTGGCCTTTTATTGTCCCCAGCACAAATCAAATTGAATTTGTCACATGTGCCGAATACAACACCTTACCGTGAAATGCTTACTTACAAGCCCTTAACCAACAATACAGTTCAAGAAATAGAGTTGATAAAATATTTACTAAATAAACTCAAGTTTAAAAAATGTAATCAATCAAAAAGCAACACAATAAATGTACATAACAATAACAAGGCTATATACAGGGTGCCGCTACCAAGTCAATATGCAGGGGTACAGGATAGTCCAGGTCATTTGTAAAGTGACTATGCATAGATAATAAACAGTGAGTGGCAGCAGTGTAAAAACAAGATAATCCGGGTGGCCATTTGATTAGTTGTTCAGTAGTCTTATGGCTTGGGGGTACAAGCTGTTAAGGAGCTTTTTGGTCCTAGACTTGGCGCTCCGGTACAGCTTTCCATGTGGTAGCAGAGAGAACAGTCTATGACTTGGGTGACTGGAGTCTTTGACAATTTTTTGGGCCTTCTCTGACACCGCCTAGTATATACAGTAGGTCCTGGATGTCAGAAAGCCCTGCTTTTTCAGCCCTCCTTTACCTATAAAGGAGGGCTGAAGGGCAGATCGTGGCCCTCCTGAAGGAGGGCCACGATCAGCTCCTTTGTCTTGCTCATATTGAGAGAGGTGCACCTGTGATACAGTATGCACCTGTGTAATGATCACGCTGTTTAATCAGCTTCTTGATATGCCACACCTGTCAGGTGGATGGATTATCTTGGCAAAGGAGAAATGCTCACTAACGGGGATGAAAACAAATTTGTGCCCAAATTTGAGAGAAATATGTTTTTTTTGTGCATATCAAAACATTTCTGGGATATTTTATTTCAGACCATGAAACATGGGATTAACACTTTACATGATGCCTTTATATTTTTGCTCTGTATATTTTTGGGAGACCAAATTGCTGTCGCACAGATGGTGGAGGACACATTGGGAAAGGTGGGAACAGCCAGAGTTACCAGAAGTGGTATGGTATTGGTTTATTGTGTATCAGAAGAACAAAAGGAATGTGCATTGTGGCTCTGAAAATTATGGGAGTATGAAGTGGAAAGCTTTGACTTTCTGAGCAGGACACAGATAAAATGTGTCTTCCCTGGTGTCTCGGTGGAAATTGAGGATCAACGTCTTAATTAAACACTGCATACCAGGAGTAGAGGAGGCATGTTGCTTGAACTGTATGACGGATGGAAAGAGGAAGGCTGTGCTATTGCTATTTGATGAACAGTTTCTCCATACACATGTACATTTGGGGTATATGAGATACGCGGTGAGTTTTTGTGAACAGATCATTGCAACGTTGGCCAAGTGGCAAGTGTGTGCAGACTGAGTATACTGTAGGGAAAGGGGGATCCCTAGTCAGTTGTACAACTGAATGTATTCAACTGAAATGTGTCTTCCGCATTTAACCCAAAACCCTTTGAATCAATCAAGGTGCGGGGGGGCTGCCTTCATCGACATCCACGGGGAACAGTGGGTTAGCTGCCTTGCTTAGGGGCAGAACGACATATTTTTACCTTGTCAGCTCGGGGATTCAAACCAGCAACCTTCCTATTACTGGCCCAACGATCTAACCACTAGGATACCTACCTGTATATGTTGTTGAAGAGTCAGTGTATACACGGTCCTGCAGTTCAAATCAAATCAAATTCTATTGGTCACGTACACATATTTAGCAGATGTTATTGGTCACGTACACATATTTAGCAGATGTTATTGGTCACGTACACATATTTAGCAGATGTTATTGGTCACGTACACATATTTAGCAGATGTTATTGGTCACGTACACATATTTAGCAGATGTTATTGGTCACGTACACATTTAGCAGATGTTATTGGTCACGTACACATATTTAGCAGATGTTATTGCTCACGTACACATATTTAGCAGATGTTATTGCTCACGTATACATATTTAGCAGATGTTATTGGTCACGTACACATATTTAGCAGATGTTATTGGTCACGTACACATATTTAGCAGATGTTATTGGTCACGTACACATATTTAGCAGATGTTATTGGTCACGTACACATATTTAGCAGATGTTATTGTGGATGTAATGAAATGCTTGTGTTCCAGTTGTGCCCTGTAAGGGTAAATGAGGTTGAAATAGCAAGAATCAGGGCTGCCCAGCAGGTCTTCTACAATATGTGGAGGCAGTGCAAATGGTTGAAAGAGTTAGTGGAAATGAGTAAGAAATGGCAATGGATGCCCTGCAGCCTACAGAAAATGGTATTAACCAGTTAAGGAATTTTAAAAAACAACTAAGGTACATTTTGTTGCGTTTTTGCTCGGGTGATAGACAGTACATGCCAAAGAAACAAGAAATCGATGAAACTGGATATAATTGTGAATGCAGTTTAAAGGTTTTTGGATCTCCAGGGCTTCATAGCCAAAACATTGCAGGGAACACTGTTTGAAGAAGTATGGGTAGCTGCAGCCCAATGTGGTGACAGTAGTAAAGGCAAGTGGGTTTATGGAAAGCGAATCGGCTAATTGGGCAGCTTTGTTGCCCACTCAAGACCTGTTTTACGTGGCTGATTGGGCTGCACCACGAGTCGATAAGCCGGCGACCAGTGCACCCGTTTCCACTAGACAGCATAGACACAATTCAAAGCATAGACACAAGTCAAAGCATAGACACAAGTCAAAGCATAGACACAAGTCAAAGCATAGACACAAGGTAAAGCATAGACACAAGTCAAAGTGCCTGCCAACTTGAGATGCATGCTACTGGGTATCACAGTTGTCTTTCCAGCCTGGCTGTAGCTAACGTGGCAATTTTTTCCCCCTTCCATTATTTTATTTCACGTAGGATAGCAGCCTATACAACAAATAACGGCCTCACACTCTAGTACAGTAGGTGGCTGTGTATGCACTTTGAAGTTGGTTGCGATTCACCAATACAAATTTTAAGGAGAAGAAAATCCATACGTGAGTGATTGCCGTGAAAGAAACAAAGGCTGCGGTTCAAGCTCATAAAAGACACACCCTCGTCCACTTACCCTCGCCTAATGCCCTTGTGGGAATCCCCGTCACCATCTTGGAATGCGGTCCAAACGATTAGCCAAGCAAGGGAAGTTTGCAACGTAAGCCCCTCAGCCCTCATTGCGAGTGTACAATTATGTTCACTCCGGGCCTGAAACTCCCCATAATTCAATTCGCGACGATTGTACATCCGCTAAGAAAAGTCCACCAAAACTTAAAAGCAACATCAATGGAGAAGTCAACATACAAGTGTAAGTGTCACGTTCCTGACCTGTTTTCCTTTGTTTTGTATTCATTTTAGTTGGTCAGGGCGTGAGTTGGGTGGGTTTGTCTATGTTTTGTATTTCTATGTGGGGTTTTGTGTTCGGCCTGGTATGATTCTCAATTAGAGACAGGTGTGTATTGTTTGTCTCTAATTGAGAGTCATACAAAGGCAGCCAGGGTTTCACTGGTGTTTTGTGGGTGTTTGTTTCCTGTGCCAGTGGTTGGACCACACAGGACTGTTTTGAGGTATGTCACGTTTGTTGTTTTGTAGTTTGTAGTGTTTTCCTGTTATTTTCATTAAATCATGAACACTTACCTCTCCGCATCTTGGTCTGATCCATGCTCCTCCTCGTCTGAGGAGGAGAACGACATTGACTGCCTTAACAGAAACACCCACCACAACAGGACCAAGCGGATTGAGGAAGGAAGGCAAGAACAACAGCAATGGGGAAAAGAGGAATGGACTTGGGAGGAGATTCTGGACGGAGAAGGACCCTGGGCAGAGCCAGAGGAGTGTCGCCGCCCCAAAGCGGAGCTGGAGGCAGCGAAAGCGGAGAGGAGGTTCTATGAGGCAAAAGCACGTAAGAGCGGCTGGAAGCCCGAGAGGCTCACCCAAAAATTTCTTGGGGGGGGGCTAAAGGGGAGTGTGGCGAAGCCGGGTTGGATACCTGAGCCAACTCCCCGGGCTTGCCGTGGAGTAAGAGGGCGTCGTACTGGTCAGACACCGTGTTATGCGGTAAAGCGCACGGTGTCCCCAGTACGCGTGCTTAGCCCAGTGCGGGCTATTCCACCTTGCCGCACTGGGAGGGCTAGGTTGGGCATCGAGCCGGATGCCATGAAGCCGGCCCAACGTATCTGGCCTCCAGTACGTCTCCTCGGGCCGGCGTACATGGCACCAGCCTTACAGGTGGTGTCCCCGGTTCGCCTGCATAGCCCAGTGCGGGCTATTCCACCTCGCCGCACTGGCAGGGCTACGGGGTCCATTCAACCTGGTAGGGTTGGGGAGGCTCGGTGCTCAAGAGCACGTGTCCTCCTTCACGGTCCGGTATATCCGGCGCCACCTTCCCACCCCAGCTCAGTACCACCAGTGCCTACACCACGCACCAGGCTTCCAGTGCATCTCCAGAGCCCTGTTCCTCCTCCACGTACTCTCCCTATGGTGCGTGTCTCCAGCCCAGTGCCTCCAGTTCCGGCACCACGCACCAAGCCTCCTGTGCGTCTCCAGAGCCCTGGACGCACTGTTCCTTCTCCCCGCACTCGCCCTGAGGTGCGTGCCCTCAGCCCGGTACCTCCAGTTCCGGTACCACGCACCAGGCCTAGAGTGCGCCACGAGAGTCCAGTGTGCCCTGTTCCTGTTCCCCGCACTCGCCCTGAGGTGCGTGCCCTCAGCCCGGTACCTCCAGTTCCGGTACCACGCACCAGGCCTATAGTGCGTCTCAGCCGGCCAGAGCCATCTGTCTGCCCAGCGCCGTCTGAGCCATCTGTCTGCCCAGCGCCGTCTGAGCCATCTGTCTGCCCAGCGCCGTCTGAGCCATCTGTCTGCCCAGCGCCGTCTGAGCCATCTGTCTGCCCAGCGCCGTCTGAGCCATCTGTCTGCCCAGCGCCGTCTGAGCCATCTGTCTGCCCAGCGCCATCTGAGTCATCCGTCTGCCACGAGCCATTAGAGCCGCCCGTCTGTCCCGAGCCAGTAGAGCCGTCCGTCAGTCAGGAGCCGCTAGAGCCGTCCGTCAGTCAGGAGCTGCCAGAGACGCCCGCCAGTCAGGATCTGCCAGAGACGCCCGCCAGTCAGGATCTGCCAGAGACGCCCGCCAGTCAGGAGCTGCCAGAGACGCCCGCCAGTCAGGAGCTGCCAGAGACGCCCGCCAGTCAGGAGCTGCCAGAGACGCCCACCAGTCAGGAGCTGCCAGAGACGCCCGCCAGTCAGGAGCTGCCAGAGACGTCCGACAGTCCGGAGCTGCCGTACAGTCCGGAGCTGCCGTACAGTCCGGAGCTGCCCTACAGTCCGGAGCTGCCGTACAGTCCGGAGCTGCCCTACAGTCCGGAGCTGCCCTACAGTCCGGAGCTGCCACTCAGCCCGGACCTGCCGGAGTCCCTCAGCCAGGACCTGCTGGAGTCCCTCAGCCAGGACCTGCTGCCCCTTATCCCGGTGTTGCCCCTTATCCCGGTGCTGCCCCTTGTCCCGGTGCTGCCCCTTGTCCCGGTGCTGCCCCTTGTCCCGGTGCTGCCCCTTGTCCCGGTGCTGCCCCTTGTCCCGGTGCTGCCCCTTGTCCCGGTGCTGCCCCTTGTCCCGGTGCTGCCCCTTGTCCCGGTGCTGCCCCTTGTCCCGGTGCTGCCCCTTGTCCCGGTGCTGCCCCTTGTCCCGGTGCTGCCCCTTGTCCCGGTGCTGCCCCTTGTCCCGGTGCTGCCCCTTGTCCCGGTGCTGCCCCTTCATTTAGGTGGGGTTAGTGGGAGGGTGGTCATTGGGAGGGGGATAAAGAAGCGGGGATTGATTATGGTGGGGTGGGGACCTCGTCCACCGCCAGAGCCGCCACCGTGGACAGACGCCCACCCAGACCCTCCCCTAGACTTTGTGCTGGTGCGCCCGGAGTTCGCACCTTAAGGGGGGGGTTCTGTCACGTTCCTGACCTGTTTTCCTTTGTTTTGTATTCATTTTAGTTGGTCAGGGCGTGAGTTGGGTGGGTTTGTCTATGTTTTGTATTTCTATGTGGGGTTTTGTGTTCGGCCTGGTATGATTCTCAATTAGAGACAGGTGTGTATTGTTTGTCTCTAATTGAGAGTCATACAAAGGCAGCCAGGGTTTCACTGGTGTTTTGTGGGTGTTTGTTTCCTGTGCCAGTGGTTGGACCACACAGGACTGTTTTGAGGTATGTCACGTTTGTTGTTTTGTAGTTTGTAGTGTTTTCCTGTTATTTTCATTAAATCATGAACACTTACCTCTCCGCATCTTGGTCTGATCCATGCTCCTCCTCGTCTGAGGAGGAGAACGACATTGACTGCCTTAACAGTAAGTAAAAACAAATGTAAAAAGGTAAAAAATTATGCTACTAATGCAGATGATGGCACAAATACGTCTCGTAAAAGTAATGATGTTTTTGTTTGGTAAGCTTTTGGAAATTGTAGAAATAAAACATTTTCCTTCTTCACAAGTTCCAGCTAGGCAGGCTAACGTTATTTAGCTATTTAATTTGCTATTAATGATTATATAGTTCATGTAAGTAGACATGCACTCATAATTGACTGTAGCGCATATAAAGCACCCACAAGCTACCGGTGGCTGAAAACACAATCATAGCGGGATGAACGTGACGAATTTCCAGGCAAGGGCGGTCCACATAAAAATAATTCCTTCCTCCCTCCCTTGCCCCTTTTACTGCAAGTGTATATTCGTCAGACGTCATCAGAAGTGTCCACTTAATTTGAGGGCTGAGGGGATAGGATGTGTCTTTTAAGTGTTTGGACTGCAGCCAAAGTGTTAAACCAAGCGGGCTTGGTGACTAATTTGTTAAATTATAGTTTGTTAATTAGCTTATTATTATTATACAATTTTGTCAAGAAAAGTTGATGTTTTGTTTGTTTTTGTTTTGGAGCATGAAATCCAGTGGAGGTGGTTGAGCAACACTTAGCTGTGATTGGAGCAGAGATGGATGGAAAGGTAGGGGGGTTAGGACTTGAGGAGGACAGGATGGAGTGGAAATATGTGGAGGTAGAAAAGTGAGAGTAAAGCTTAAGAAGAAGCTCTCTTGTTGGAGGAGAGTAGTGATGAGGAAGGTTCGGTTCGCAGTGTTGTACTGAGAGAAGTGGAGCTCAAGATATTGGAGAAATTTAAGGACGAGGGTGGAGTCACGGCGGTGAATGAGATCGCATTGACTAGGGATTTGGACAGTAAAGTAGGAGAGGTTGTGTCTGCTAAAATTCTTCATGATGGAAGTTTGGTGATGGTGTGTATCAATGCTTAACAGTATGAGAAAGCACTCAAACTCAAGCAGGTATGTAAACATATGGTTGATAGTAGCATGCCGGATCAAACTGGATGGCAGTGGCTGAAGGGAGTTATTACAGGAGTTCCAGAAATTGATAACATGAAATAAATAAAAGACTACTTGAAGGGGCAAAGTGTCTTCAGATGACACGAGATAGGAAGAAGGTGGATAGCCTGTCAGTGCTACTAAACTTTGAGGATCTGGTACAGCCAGAAAAAGTTAAGCTTGGGTATAGGAGTTACTATGTGCAAGCTTATGTTCCGAAACCATTGCGTTGCTATAACTGTCAAAGGTCTGAAAAGGCAAAAGGACATTTGCGAAGTGTGGGGGAGAACATGCATATTGTGGAGACGGGGTCCAGTTAAAGTGCTGTAACTGTGGGGGTGTCCATAGTGTGGCATATGGGTGGTTGTGCAGTGATGAAAAGACAGGTGGAAGTGCAGCAAGTGAGGAGTGAGCGTAAAATCTCATATGCAGAAGCAGTTAATGTAACTCACACAGAAACACCCGGGGCACCTAGAAGAGCAGGTACTCCAGGGCAGATCGGGATGCCGGTTGGGGGCGTGATGTAGGGAACAGAATGGGGGAGAACACAAGACTGGTAGTAGACATGAGGAAGGTTGTTACATTTGTGACAGCAGCAATCAATTGCTCAGAAAAATGACAATCTAGTACTAAGAAGATACAGATCATAGTGGAGCAAGCAGTGAAGTGTCTTGGGATCACAGGACTGATATGGGAAAATGTACAGGATGACCTCAATAAGATTGAGAATCAGTCCTGTCAGAAATAATGTATTGATTCATAATGGTGTTAATCCTTCAATGGAATGCGGGAAGTTTGATGGCTAATGGGAAAGCGTTCAAACAGTTTCTTGAGGAGATACCAGACAAACCTAATGTAATATGTCTCCAGTAGACATGGCTTAAACCTACTCTAGATGTGGTTATACAAAGTTATGTTGCAGTCCATAGCGATAGAGTGGCAGGGGGAGGGTGTGCTACCTTTTTAAAGCAGGGGATCTCATATAGGAGTGTGGGAGACGGTGTTGAGCACGGGTATGTAGTGGTAGAGATGTGGTTGGGGGAATATGGTAATAGTGAAGTTTAACAACCTGTGTAAGACACTAGAGTTGATGGCCCTTGGGAATGTACAGTAGAAGGTCAAGATAGGAGATGTGTAATGTGTTGTGGGGATTTTAATGCTCATAGTACGCTCTGGGGAGGGTTACAGACTGATGTAAATGGACAAGTGTTGGAGGAACTACTTGATGAAAAAGGGCCTGTGAATCTTAATGATGGCCGGGGAACCAGGATTGGCCCAGTAACTGGAAATGAATGAATCTGCTCTAGATCTTACACTGATCACAAGTTCAAGGGCAGACAGATGTAGTTGGGAGGTTTTGGAGGAATCTACATGGGGTAGTGATCACTATACTATCATGTGTACTGTAGGATTGAGGGTGCAAGATTCAGTAAGAAATGGATTGAGGAGATTGATATTTGGGAAAGCAGAATGGGGTCAGTTTCAGGAGTTGAGTGTATGTGATCCAACTGTTAAGCTGAGTGTTTCATAAAAATGTACACACATAATGTCTGAGGGACATAAACTGCACTCTGTTCGTGGAACGACCCATAGACCTTTACAGCAGATTGGTCCAATTGTGCAATTGAGGCAGGAAGTGAGAGGATGCAGTGGTCATTGAGGAATGAGGATGCAAGTAAACAAGGAGAAAAGATGGCAACATTTCAATGGAACACAGTTAGAGTCATGTTGGTGTGCTTTTGCAATACAGATCGCGGTCGTAAATGGAGTCATTTTGCTCACATAACCACTTCTGTTTTGATAGATAAGACATTCATTATCAGATCATCACTTGACAAAGATCACAATTTTCCTGCTCATCTCAACTTGTTTTTTAGACATTGTCAAAGTTCAGAACACCCTTATTTGAGCTGGTGGATCCTAATATAAGTTAAAATATGTTTTTAAATGTGTGCATCTTATTTATGAGTACAATAGCATTTTCTCTATTGTTGTAAGGGGAACACAAATACATCACACGTCTGTTGACAAATAAAAGTTGGAAGATGAAGATTTAATACACATTAGGCCTTGACATGTATATTGCTTATACTTAGCAAGCTTTGAAGCAACAATGCAACAATGCGGCAGGGTAGCCTAGTGGACTAGTAACCGAAAGGTTGCAAGATCAAATCCCTGAGCTGACCAGGTAAAAATCTGTCGTTCTGCCCCTGAACAAGGCAGTTAACCCACTGTCATTGGAAATAACAATTTGTTCTTATTAACTGACTTGCCTAGTTAAATAAAGGTAAAAATGAGAAAAAAAAACATTGGATTGGACCTAGGAGGTGAGAGATGCAGTGGTCATTGAGGAATGAGGATGCAAGTAAACAGAGCAAAAATATGGCAACATTTCAATGGAACACATTTAGAGTCATGTTGGTGTGCTTTTGCAATACAGATTGAGTCATTTCGCTCACGTAACTATTTCCCTCTGTTTCGGTAGATAAGACTTTCATTATCAGATCATCACTTGACAAATATCACAATGTTCCGGCTCTTCTCAAATAGTTATTTGTGGCATTGACAAAGAAAAAGTTGCAAGATGAAGATTTAATACACATTAGGCCTTGACATGTATGTTGTTTATACTTAGCAAGCATTGAAGCATCACATGAAAAACATTGGATTGGACCTATACAGTAGAATCATCCATGCCCCCACCCTCTACCCCAGACCCCCCCCCCCCCCCCCACACACACACACACGTAGAACATGAAGAACAAGTTTCTCGCCATGCCCGCACCCCTGACCATACTGTATGAGAAACCAGTGAAACTCACCCCTTCCACACCACCCCCTGATTACTGAAACCTTACAGGGTAACAGAGGTGTTCCTAGACCTTTGACTGGCCGTGCTGTTGACTGAGCCACTGCGGTACGCCACCATCAACCTCTTGCTGATCAGCCCATGCTTGTGGAGCACCACCAAGAGCTGGTTCCGGAACCTCTGCCCGATGAAGGCATATAGCACGGGGTTGACGGCGCAGTGCAGGAACGCCATCACCTCAGTCACATACAGCGCCACGCTCACCTTGTTCTGGAACTCACACGTCTCCTCGCCCAGCGAGCCGCTCCGCATCAGTGTGTCTACCAGCACGCTGATGTTGCGCGGCAGCCAGCATGCCACGAACGCCAGCACCACGGCCAGGATGACGCGCATGGCCTTGTGCTTCTGGCCGCCGTTGCGCACGCCACGGAACAGCGTCGCCGCAGTGCAGCTGTAGCAGACGACCATGACCGACAGTGGCAGGAAGAAGCCCAGCAGATGGCGAATCACCCGCACACCCACCCGCCACCGGTCGCTGCTCGCCGCAGTCAGGTTCTCAAAGCAGATGATCTGGCCTTCAAGATCCTCGGGTTGGATAGCCTCCCGTTGGAGTGCCACGGGCAACGAAAGTAGCCCCGCCCCCAGCCACACAGCTCCGCACACCAACCCCACCAGGTGGCGCCGCTGGGCCAGTGCCTGCGTGGCCTTCACGATAGCCAGGTAGCGGTCCACACTAATGCACGCTAACAGGAAAACCCCACAATAAAAGGCAGCATCCTGGAGGCCAGACAGGAACTTGCAGAGGAAGGTACCGAAAATCCAGTGGGAGTAGACATAGACGGCCCAGAAGGGGAGGGTCGAGGAGAAGAGGAGGTCAGCCATTGCTAGGTGCATCAGATAGACGTCTGTGGTGGTCCGGCCCCTGGCCATGCAGCATACCACGTAGATGACTACACTGTTACCCAGCACACTGAGGATGAACACAGCGATGTAGGTGATCATTAGACCAACACTGCTCAAGCCCAAGATAGAGACGTTACAAGGGACCCCCAGCTCGTCTATGGGAGGATAAGTGAAGTTGAGGAATTCAACGAAGAGAGAAAGGTCAACATCCATTTCTGGCATTTCCATGGGCTGCATGAAAAGAAAAAAAAAGTATATTGTAAACCCCACCAAAAATCCCTGTGTATTACATTTTGTGTTTAGCTAAGTAGTTAGTGTTGCCTGTCTTTTTAGAATGACCAATTGTGCAATGAACTAGAGCTGGCCGATTTTGGACATCCATAACGCGATAAATTGCCTGAATTAATGCAATATGGATAAATAGAACAATACATTTATAGCATTAATGTGCACCACAGTTTTTTTAATCATTTAACTACCACTACTAGTTTGATGGTTGTAGCCATCAATTGTCCCATTAACAATCACCCTTATTAGCAAACTTATTTCATTTTAATTGTCCCAGCTCTACAATGTACTTGTTGTGTTATATGTTCAACTTACATACATTTGGCATAACGACAGGTGAAAAATATTATTTAATTGGAATGAAATTCAGGTTGAAATGAAATTAGTCTGACCCAGTTCAATAACTAATAAAGTAAAATCCTTACCTGGCTATACCTGTCCTCTTGACAGCTCAGAAAAGCAGCAGAAAACACTATCAGCAAGCAGAAGAGTGTCTGTCTCAGCGTTTCAGCACTTTTTTCTCTGAAACTAAAGCCTTTTCCTGTCTGTTACTCTCACACTAGACTGAGTTCCTATTGTGTATACCTCAACGAACAGTTTGAGATCAACAGATCAACGCTTACTACACCAGAATAACTGCTTTGCTTCAGGAAAAGTGAGTGGCCCTCGAACAGCAGTGCAATGTCATTCTGTAGGCTACATCACCCAATGCCATGACACATGGGAAGTAGACAGATCCACATAAGGTTTAGGCAAGCTACAGAGCTTATGATAGTGTGCCTAGGAGGTTGAGTAAAGAACTTCAGGTTGAGTAAGGGATGGCCTTTTCCAGTGTTTTCCATCATTCTGTCCCTTTCAATTTCAATCACTCAATGATCATTTTGATGCAGATTTCAGAATGCAGTGTCTATAATACGGTCACCTCATTGGTGATAAAATCTAAGAAAAGTTACACAAAGTCATATAAAACTTGTAATATAAGAGCTGACATTACTTCTCACTTTACATGTGTAACAGTACTCTTCTTGCGTTGTGTACAATCAATCATCGACATGAACTTGTAGCACCAGTCATGGAGATTTATTCTGACAGAAACAGCACAAAATTGCACGTCATGCAATGCACCATCCAACTCTGCACTCACGCACGTTGGTTTGGTGCTTGTTCACTGGGCAATGTAGTTACCAAAATAATACAACAAATACAATATAATATTTGAACAATGTAACTGATAGAAACAGCACAAAATTGCACGTCATGCAATGCACGGCTCACCATCCAACTCTGCACTCACGCACTGTACAAAATATACGAACCCCCCCACCAGACACAGTAAGTTGCTAGCTAGTATTAGCTGGAATTCTCTACAACAAAATGCATAACAAATATGCACCAAAAAACGCTAAATTGTATGTGTGGTGTTCTAATAACATTTGCAAACAAATTGATATAAATTGTACATTTAAATCATCACTTGGGAGTATAAAAATCATTTTTGACGTACAGTGCTTTGCAACCAACAACTTACCGCTGGTTTGGTGCTTGTTCACTGGGACGATTCTAACTGAAACATCCTCCCTCGTAAGCAAACTATGCAAACCAGCCAATACGATGCCATGTTGAGAAGGTGAAGGCAAGACGAAACTAAAACCAAAAACCTATTGGCTTAACAATAAAGTGGCAAGGGGAATCAATATAACCCTGTTACAGATAGAGTTGCACATAGGTTCTAAAGAATATACTTCTATCTGATATACTTCAACATTGTGCTCTACTGCATGGGGGTTAAAGTGGGACCCTGGGGTCCGTGGAGGTACTGCAGGGGGTCCGCAGCCAGATCTCAAAATATTATTTTATTTTTGTTACATTTCATTTTTAAAATAATATTACCAACAAAAGATTCAACAAATTCTGGCCAAGGAATCTGGTGGATTAAGTTTAGAGGGTGTAATGCAATACAATGTAATAAAGGTCCGACAAGATGGCCAGAATTGGATCTCGCCAGCCACTGGCCCGACCAGTAACCTCACTGGCCCGACTAACCTCACTGGCCCGACCAGTAACCTCACTGGCCCGACCAGTAACCTCACTGGCCCGACCAGCATGTTTGCATTCCAGTTCAACATTTACCTGCTCTGTTGCAATCCACCAAAAGTCATGCTATCTGTACTACTATTGCGTCAAATCAGCCTCAAGTCTGTTGTGCAAGAGATGGTCGAGAGAGTAGAGGATGTGTCCCTTTGGAAGACAGGCCAAACTTAAGGGTGTGACTTTGGGCAGAACATCAATACCGCAGTTCCAAAAAATGAATGTCTGATGAAAAAATATAGAATCGTAAGCTAAGAAACATGGTACAAATGTGTAAAAAGTTGTCCACTAACAGTATTCACATGAAGTGGCGAACCATTATTCATGTTTAGCGAACCACTTCTCTTGTCTTAAAAAAAAAAAAAAAAATTTTGTGTGCATGTTATTTTGGCATTAATACATGTCACATATCAGTTTTTAAACAATGTAAAACATATATATATATATATTTGAGAAAATAAAGCTGCATACAAACTATTTTGTTTCTTGAGTAAGGCAGCTCCAAAATACAGGTGTTTCAGCGAAAATACGGAGCGTAGGGGTTGGTAATGTTCTCTAGTTGTGCCATGATTGCCTCAGTGTTTTGTCACTCATGGGGGCACTACGTCACCCAAGAAATTACAGGTAGAGCTTGAAAATTCAAGCCTCTTGGGTGCTGCCATAGAGTTACATTAGAAGTGCCCATCCAAGAAGGCTCAAGGTCATTGGCAACCAATAAAATGATGTCAAATCATTTTATATCTACCGTAGCTTTGAGTGGACTGATCATGTCAACATCATTCTTTCAAAATCTTAGCTAGCAAGCTAGCCGTCATCATCATGAATCAAGTCGACAATCTACTGGCAAGTAATTTTCAATTATGAAGAGAAATTATAGATAAAACATATCAGTGCTCATCGGCCGTTGGACATAAACATTACACAACAAGTTAGAATTCAACAAGTGGTTTGGAATGAATCAGTGGCTAACCGCAAGCGTTGCAAAGCAATCACTAGCCTGCTATTCAGTGGAGTGGGTGTGTGGTCCAAGTCTGGGTCTAAGGGTCTGTTTTCCAAGCTTAAAATAATAAATATTCAATATTATGGGCCAGAAAAGGTTGAATACATTGGCCATGCTGTCGATCCAACATGACTTCTGATGGAATTTCAAGTCGGGATCTCGGGCCTCTTTCTAGAGCTCCGACCTGAAGATCACTGACGTCATGATTCGACTTTGTTTTTTTTCCGAGTTCCCAGTTGTCTGAAAGCACCATAAATCCAGAGAATGACAGACTTTGATGACAAAATTTGCCCAAGAAGTACCGCTTAGCCACCTTCCTCTTCAAGTGAGCACAGAACAACCAGGTGAGTCCAAAAATGTATTGTATGCTGCTGCATAAATGATGTAATATGCCAGGGAGATATGTATAATGTAGCTAAGAAAGTAATACCAAGTGTATGCTGTGTAGTAAGCTGTTAGTTGCCCATGTGCCTCACTCTAATAATTTGGTCCCTTTCCTCCTCCTAACTTAGCCTACTGTTCTGACTTGGTGGTGCACATGTAGCCTATAACCTGTTTTAGAGAAATGTCGTCATTGAATATTGTTATCAATGTCTGCTTATTTGCCCCCTTGATTTATCTTACGCTTCTGACTTGGTGTACAGGGAGATTTTACTGTAAGAATGGCCTATGTTCTGAATTCTGTCGCTGTACATTTCAAAAGTGCTGAACAAATAGGTATGGGTCAATGACGTACAGTGCATTCGGAAAGTACTCAGACCCCTTGACTTTGTCAAAATGTTCTTACGTTACAGTCTTATTTTAAAATTGATTATACTGTTTTCCCCCCTAATCAATCTACACACAAAACTCCATAATGACAAAGCAAAAACATTTGAAAAGGGAAAATAATTAAATTTGAAATACTTTTTATATTCCCTTGAGTGTTACCTATACACTTAAAAAAAAATGTTTTTTATATGATTGTTTAAATTGATCTACTAAAAAAAAGTCATTCGGTGCGACCATGAATAAAATAAAAAATATTCTGACCAATATTTTTTGCTGTATATATGAATATATACAGCAAAAAGTTTGGACACACCTACTCATTCCAGTTTTTTTTATTTATTTTCACTATTTTCTACACATGCAAAAAACTAGATGACGACTAGTTAACAGTTGTCATTTTGCGAATCAATACTAGAGACTATTGGTAAAATATAATTGAGTGAGGTTATTAAAACTTCTTAGGGATTGCCCCCTTTTTTTCAATTTTCGCCTAAAATGACCTACCCAAATCTATCTGCCTGTAGCTCAGGCCCTGAAGCAAGGATATGCATATTCTTGGTACTATTTGAAAGGAAACACATTGAATTTTGTGAAAATGTGAATTGAATGTAGGAGAATATAACACATTAGATCTGGTAGAAGAAAATACAAAAAAAACTCTGGTGTCCACAAGATGGCAGCAGTGTATGTGCAAAGTTTCAGATGGATAACATCAAGTATGAGCAAACTACAAGACATCTAGTGTGAAGTCACCCAGGTACATTTGGGCAAATCGTGAAGGAGACATTTACATACACATTAGATTTTTCTGCAAGAATATTGACAAATCTGTATACTTGCACTTTGATTTAGCTTTTCCAGTATTAGTAAACATATTATAAGTTCATTTGCAAAACACCCAGTTTTCATAACTTCATAACTCTCCATATTCTTATCATTTTTGTCCAAAAGGAAAAGGCTTGCTGTCGCACAAGGTTAGCAGCTACATTTTGCGACAGATACAGGTTTACCGTAAAGCCCAGCTCATTGGCTATCTAGCTAGCTTTGTTTGACCCCGATTGGTGCTTATTTTACAAAGATACAGTTGATCAAGTGAAGACCGCCCGCATCATCGGCATGCCATGAAGGCGTCGCTCTCTGACCAATTTTGGTGTCCTATAGAATATACTACACCCCTAATGATATAGTGAAGTCTGGTTACGTTCTACGATCTCTGAGGAATAAATACGAATGTGATTTGACTAGTTGAAACAACGTTTAGGGGGAGATTTTCACAGCTTAGTTTCTTTGCAAATTGAACGAGTTGAAATTCAAAATTGATTGTGTATGCTATATGACCCTTTTTAGGATATGAAAAATGATTTGATCCAACAAAACGACACTTCATGTTATCTCTGGGACTCTGGATGAAAAATCAGAGCAATATTTCAGAATGTAAGTACACATTTCACCTTCAGAGTTGAATTTATCAAACCTATCGCGGTGAAAAAAAGTGTTTTGTTGTTAGAAGCTATCGTAAAAAAAATAGCATGGCATTTTTTCGCAGTAATAGCTACTGTAAATTGGACAGTGCAGTTATATTAACAAGAATTTAATCTTTCAGCCGATATAAGACACTTATATGTACCGACGTTTGTTGTTTCTCTAAAATCGTGACACAATGCGCTGCATGATTTACAACTGTCCCGCTGACGGGATGCCTATCCCTAGCTAACCCGTTACTCTTCTCTTAATACATGTTAGATACATGAGAGAAATAGTAGCTAGCTCGATATATACACTATATACACTCGATATATACACTATATATACACTATGGTTTTATTTGGCCCCCAAAGTTTTCTGAGGCAGTTTAAAATATATATTTTTTGTTGTTGTACATAAAAGACTGGAAAAACACCAGAAAATCAGCTCCAATTGATTTTTATTTAAGAATCTATTAACGTATTCCCATGCATAATAGACACCTGATCGTATATAAATGTAAACAAGGTTCAAATTATTTTTTTATTCAATAATATTTGTTCTGGCTTCTTCCAGTCAATTTGCAGTCTACACATTATTTGTAATTGTATTCCGGCCCCCCAACCATCCCCTCAAGAAAATATTGGCACGCAGCTGAATCTAGTTGATGATCCCTGGGATAAAGGGAATGGATGACTCCCCTTTTCTCTGTATGTTTTTGTTCTCTTCACCAGGATAGTGAGATGGGGGGGGGTCCAGGCACCAAAAGAAAAGTACTATCCGGTGAAACACTTCAGTTTTCGCTGTGCTGTGGTTTTTGGTTCGTTAACTTAACCATTTATTTTTCTAAGCTGTGCTCACATTCTATACATGGTGCATTTCTTTATATTTTTTTCTATGAGGGGGTAGGCATGCTCAACATGGCCTTCCATGATGCAATCAAAGGCACTAGATCTAAATAAGAGTACTCTTAGTCCTTACACAATGCCTGTTTTTTCCCAGAGGCTGCTAAGGTTTTTGTCAACAATGTCCTCCATTTCTATAAGATGATGACGTACTTGGTTATGGTGGCTTTTAGTCTTGCGGCATGCCTACTTTGCATTTGCCTGTTTTTGTGTGATTTTGACAGCTTCTTTTCCAGGAGCTGCATTCTCTTATTAACATAACATCTGTATGAGATTAACTTTGTGATATTTTTGTTTCAATGTGTGTGCAATTAATCACTGTGTGTGCATCTTTAATTGCTATGAACTTTGTGGTTGGTTTACTTATTTTTCTACTAAATCTGTTGCAGATTGAGGGGGTGGATTCATGCAATTTAATCTAGTAGGTACTGCCTCGGAGGAAAGTGTCTTCCGGAAAAGTATCATATGACTGATGTAACGGCTATCGTCATATTCTTCCTACTCCTCGGACGAGGAGAGGCGAGACGGATCGGACCAATACGCAGAGTGGTTAAGGTTCATAATGATTTATTATAACGACACTGAAACTGACTTACAAAACAAATAAACAAAGTGCATAAACCGATACAGTACCGTGTGGTGCAACAAACACAGACACGGAAACAAACACCCACAAAACACACGTGAAACCCCGGCTGCCTTAGTATGATTCTCAATCAGGGACAACGATTGACAGCTGCCTCTGATTGAGAATCATACCAGGCCGAACACAAAACCCCAACATAGAAAATAACACATAGACAACCCACCCCAACTCATGCCCTGACCAACTAAATAAATACAAGAAAAAGAAAAAACAGGTCAGGAACGTGACAACTGAAATGTATTTTTATTGACAAAGATGGTCAATAATCAGAATAAAACACTCTTCAAAGTGCTCCTCGCACACAGCGTAACCCACTTTCTTCAGGTCCTCAATGGACTTTTGCAGACTGATGTCACTACGCCTGATGTTTCTCAGCCACATGTTCCTCCTGAGTAATTACAAAAGTGTGTTAGGTTTAATCTCACATTTTATTGAATTCAGCTGGATGTTGGGCTATGCTTCAGGTCTCCTGTTTTATAGTTCATTTAGTAGTGTCGTATTTTCTATAACATCTGTGATAGAACATTGTAGTTTGTAGATAATAGTTTATGGTTATGTCCTCTATCCCTGTTATTCACCCTGATTGTTTTTAATAGTACTATACAGTTAATTTAAAAAGCAGCCAAGTTGTTTTTTCTCTCTGTATGTGTAAGAGGAGTGTGACGTAGACTCCAGAAGTCATAAGAAAGGCAGCCTTTCTTGCTACTCCTGTGACCAGTACCCAAATGAGGACCTTACATTCTTACTGATCGTGTCCTGCTATAGTTAGTAGTGTATATGGACTCATTCCTTAATTCTGCAGACATCTGGGGTCTACGCCACACTCCTCTTCAATCAAAACGGACACTCCTCTCTGTGAGACACCACCTTAATAAACATTGCCTGATTAGCAACATCCCCAATAACAGAGAACATATTATAGAATAAAGACCCACACTTGATCCTGTCCTATGAAACATTACAATAAAGACCCACACTTTATCCTGTCCTATGAAACATTACAATAAAGACCCACACTTTATCCTGTCCTATGAAACATTACAATAAAGACCCACACTTTATCCTGTCCTATGAAACATTACAATAAAGACCCACACTTTATCCTGTCCTATGAAACATTACAATAAAGACCCACACTTTATCCTGTCCTATGAAACATTACAATAAAGACCCACACTTTATCCTATGAAACATTTTCAGCTGCTGCCCTCTTAAACCAGACAGATGTGTTGAAGCTCTGCTCTAATGCTACACATGGTGTATGTCTTTTTGTACCATTATCCTGTTGAGGGGATGCATGCACAATGTGATCAAATGCTCTACTTTCATGGTTTTGATATGTTCTATATGTTTCACCATGTTAACAGGCATTTAATAACTGTACAACCTTTTGAGTTTTGTCTATTTTCTGAAGATGCATATAATTATAGTAGACTATATTTTGTGGTATTCTTACTTAATATGATCATAGGGCAACAGAACATAAGTAATTGCCTATACAATGTTTTACAGACATCTACCATCATTTAAGAGGTACTTAATGGTATTCTACAACTCAATAAATTACTTTGCAATGACCCAGTGTCACAAATGGCTTCTATTGATTGTGCAACATACCCTGGGATGGCCTTGGATGTAATATGGCTGGGCACATTGGTAAATTAATGTTAGCTAGCCATGCTGCCTCATGCTAGTTGTGTTAAAACCAGCTGTAGATTTGTTTCATTACTGATATCTAGCATGTTTTATCTATCAGTGAACATTGCTTAGGTGAGTGATTCGATGGGTAGTCATGGATACAGCACTACTGATTACACAGCCAACGACGTGTGCCTCACCGTGCGATAATTACTCCAAAAGCATCTTTATTATTTATTACATACTGTAATGACCTGACAAGATCATAAAGGAACAATTGTCCAGACAGAGGGTTGAGTTTACCAATTGACGGTTTATTAACCCAACTTTACACAGGCTACTGTTTGGCCGTAGCCCACGCCAAATACGAAAGATACCCCACAAGCCAACCGTGACCTTCTCTTGTGAAGGCCAGACATAAGAGAGAGAACAAAGGCTAAACCTGGTCTTAACTTCCAATGCTCCATCCCCCTGCTTAACCACCCTCCACGCCACTCCGCCAAACACCAGGATGCCCGGCATCAGAACATTCCAGGCATCCCCGTGATTGGCAGATAGCAGGTTGATTGGCATGTCGGACCCCGCGAACACTGGTAAGTACAACACAACCCACTAATAGCCTACCACATAACACACTGCTGTCTGTGTGGGTCGCTACAATACCTTTCAACGTCTGTTGGAAACTGGAAAAGGGATTTTGCTCCCTTCCATTTTACAGTAAACAAGGTATTTATTGATGACATATGTTTCTTATTGTGAAAAAAAAGTTGATTCACAGAAGGAGTACCCAGTATTGAGGAAAACTTGCAAAGAAATCAATTTCTATCTTTTCAAGCCAAGTACATATTTGTTTTTTGTGAATTAGCTAGCCAGCTAGATATCTACTTGGGACAAGCTAGCTAGCTACCGCCAAGAAGAGGATGAAGACCATTTGTGCCTTACTGAATATGCATGACGTTCATTAGGACAACGGCCACTATCTAGTGCATTTTCTCCCACTGCCGGCAAACGCCAACCGGATGTCTCACATTTATACATCTGGGGAAATATCTGTCTCATCTATCTGTGTCAAAACTATTAAATAACACATATAGCCACCCTTTACCTTGATGACAGCTTTGCAAACTCTTGGCATTCTTTCAACCAGCTTCATGAGGTAGTCACCTGGAATGCATTTCAATTAACAGTTGTGCCTTGTAAAAAGTTAATTTGTGGAATTTATTTTCTTCTTGGGATAAAGGTGTTGTCACAAGGTAGGGTTGGTATACAGAAGATAGCCCTATTTGGTAAAAGACCAAGTCCATATTATGGCAAGAACAGCTCAAATAAGCAAAGAGAAACGACAGTGCATCATTACATTAAGACATGAAGGTCAGTCAGTCTGGAAAATTTCAAGAATTTTAAAGTTCTTGAAAGTGCAGTCGCAAAAACCATCCAGAGCTGTGATGAAACTGGCTTTCATGAGGACCGCCAGAGGAAAGGAAGACCCAGAGTTACCTCTGCTGCAGAGGATACGTTCATTACAGTTAACTGCATCTCAGATTGCAGCCCAAATAAATGTTTTGCAGAGTTCAAGTAACAAACACATCTCAACATCAACAGTTCAGAGGAGACTGGCCTCCACAATCACCCGACCTCAATGGTTTTGGATGAGTTGTACCGCAGAGTGAAGGAAAAGTAGCCAACAAGTGCTCAGCATATGTGGGAACTCCTACAAGACTGTTGGAAAAGCATTCCGCATGAAGCTGGTTGAGAATGCCAAGAGTGTGCAAAGCTGTCATCAAGGCATCAAATATAAAATATTTTTGATTTGTTAATCACTTTTTTGATTACTACATGATTATATATGTGTTATTTCATAGTGTTGATATTTTCACTATTATTCTACAATGTAGAAAATAGTAAAAATAAAGAAAAACCCTGGAATGAGTAGGTGTTCAAACTTTTGACTGGTACTGTACATGGTCTCAAATATTCAACATTAAAGAAGTTATACGTTACAGTATAATATGTCTTTGTTTTTTCACTTTACACTGGATGACCCGTCAACTAAAACTTCTGTTAATGACAATGCCTCCATGCAACGTAAAATCAATTAGAGGAAGTTTCAGTAACACTAATGATTTAGTTACGGGGGTGAGCGATAGAAGTCATGGTTACCTGCAGAAAGTCCCCAGAGGGCTGTGCATAGAGGAGAGCCAAGGTACTTGGAACATAGTGGACTCCTGTATCCCATCTCTGTCAGCTAGGCAAAGACTAACTTCCCCACCACATAGTGACAGTGGAGAGAGGGATGGAGAAAGAGTAAAAGTACAAAAACTGCCAGAGTAAAAGTAATCAAATCTGTATTCCAAATAGACTATCTCAAAGTGTGCACTTAGGGGTTTACAATATTGTCTATTTAGTTTGGAGTTTGATCACTCCCCCTCACCCCATCTCAATCAAGGGTTTCTTCCCCAGTGAGGGCCTTCCGTGTATGTTCTCCCCCTGCCTCTCCATCCTCTGCCACTCCCTCTCAGTCATGCTGGTCTTTCAAGTCCTCATTCCATGCTAACCCATTGATAACTTAGCTAGCTAGCTACAATGCTCTTGGTTAAATCAAACATACTAACTTTTATACGTGGTTAAATATTAACTAGCTAGCTGCTAGCTGACGCTAACCTAGCATGCCTAATCAATAGCCTGATTTAATAACAGAATATTGAAATCATAGTTGATTAGTTAGGTTCTTGACTGAAAAACGTTCAATATTAATTTGAGAGCAGAGATTTTTGTTTTGTTTTGGAGAGATACTGTACTCTCACAAATACACTTCATTCCCACATGGATTTCACCTCTCTCACCAAAAAAGATTTGCTCTCGCAACTGTAATCGTTTACTATAATTTTATTACGGGTGAAAATTACACCAGTAGATTTTTTGCCCCCGGCCAAATGGGCCAATGAGTGGAAAAAAAGTTAACATTGGATACTGGTAAAATTATTAATCTACAAATTATGCTCTTAACCTGGCAACATGGGCCTGTGAGGCTCACAGGGATATTGATATCCACAGTATTCCACCAATTATACATTTTTCAACTCAGTACTTATTGTAATTCCCCCCTTTTGTTGTTGTTGCATAGATGCACTGTAATTTAAGCTGTAAAACTGCAAAGTTCTCTCTGCCTCATGGTAAAATGTGTAGAATTCCAGGAAATTAGCTTGAAAACAGATTGGTTCTCTCCGATGCCAAGGGATGGCCCTTCCCAGGCCAGAGACTTGGTTTGTCTAGCCCTGCACTGCCAAAGTCATAGTAAAACTCCTTGTATGCTATTTTTATTTAACTCAAGTTGTGTTCTGATTATGAGGGGGTCCCCGATTCATTTGCTATCACAAAAGGGGTTCCTGGGGGTCCCAAGCCGCAAAAAGTTTGAGAACCCCCTGCTCTACTGTACAAGCAGATGCCACAGGTTAAATGCTCTGTGGGAGCTAAACTCCAGCCCTCCAGGTGGCGATATAACGCCTTATCCTGATTTCAGCTAACCCCTTTCCTAACGAGGCAGAAGCTTCCTGCTTCTGGTTGTAAACAGAAAGGAGTTGCAGCTGGCTGTGGTCATCCACACCTTTACAGTAGCTGTATGTATTTACAATACAATATATGATAGAATTTCCGAGACTTGAAAAGAGGGACAGATGAAGGCGGAACAGATCTATAAATTGGAGTAGCAGAGTTAGGTGGTGTGTACAGTGTGTGTATGTATAGGCAGCAGCATGGCCAGTGGACAGCTGTACAGAGTGAGCGTTAATGTGTGTGTGTGTGTGTACAGGCGGCAGCATGGCCAGTGGACAGCTGTCTAGAGAAGAGGCGTTGGCGTGTGTGGGGTGCAGACACGCGTGTCACATATTGCTCTATGCAGACACAGAAGCTCAGCTGTTTGAAGAAATCCCCATCAGACACATCATACTGGTGAGAGAGCAGGATGTGTGCGTGCACGTGTTAGTAATCTCCACAATCAGAACCAAATCTCCTGGGCACACTGGTCGGTGGCCATCTATATTTTGCCTGTCATGAGAGACTAGTGTTAGTTACTTCATTTATCTCCCTCCACAGATGCAGATGCGTTTCGATGGTCTGTTGGGTTTCCCTGGCGGGTGAGTGATGTCATACAGAGAATATTACTCTAGACTAGTGGAAGGGACGGATTGGGATTCAGAATACTGTATATGTGCTCTGACATCTGACCTTTGACCTCAGTCTCGTTGACCCGTCAGAAGAATCCCTAGAGGAGGGCCTGAGCAGGGAACTGTGGGAGGAGCTGGGCTTCTCACTGTCAGTCACCGTGGAGGATCATGTGTCTTCCTGCCACAACCCTTCCTCCTCTTCCTCTCACCTCGTTACTCACTTCTATGCCCGGAGAATGGAAGAGAAAGAGATCAGGGAGGTCGAAAAGGCAGCTGCTAGCACAGCAACAGACCATGGCCATGAGGTAGCATTTGTGTGTACAGTATGTGTTCATTTGTCTTTCCGGCATTCCTTGCATCCTATCTCCCCGCTACCTTCTCAACCCCTCCTATCTTCCAGGTGATGGGGATGGTCCGAGTTCCTCTCTACACACTAAAGGGAGGAGGAGGAGGGCTTCCCTCGTTCTTGTCCCACTCCTTTATTGGGAACTCTCGATCTCAGCTGGAGGACGCTCTAGTGCGCTTCGGCCTGGTGACGGCCGAGGAGCTACAGACAGCACTCACACACGCAGAGCAGAGGAGAAAACAGCCTTGGGGGGGGGGCAGCCTAATCACACACACAATGTAAGAAATTACATTAAATACTACTATTTCCTGTTAGTATGTTACACACAGTTCTGTATTATCAAAGTGTATAACTTACTCTATATACAGTTGAAGTCGGAAGTTTACATACACCTTAGCCAAATACATTTAAACTCAGTTTTTCACAATTCCTGACATTTAATCCTAGTAAAAATTCCCTCTCATAGGTCAGTTAGGATCACCATTTTATTTTAAGAATGTGAAATGTCAGAATAATAGTAGAGAGAATTATTTATTTCACCTTTTATTTCTTTCATCACATTCCCAATGGGTCAGAAGTTTACATACACTCAATTAGTATTTGGTAGCATTGCCTTTAAATTGTTGAACTTGGGTCAAATGTTTCAGGCAACCTTCCACAAGCTTCCCACAATAAGTTGGGTGTATTTTGACCCATTCCTCCTGACAGAGCTGGTGTAGCTGGGTCAGGTTTGTTGGCCTCCAACGCACACACTTCTTCAGTTCTACACCACACATTTTCCATGGGATTGAGATCAGGGCTTTGTGATGGCCACTCCAATACCTTGACTTTGTTGTCCTTAAGCCATTTTTCCACAACTTTGGAAGTATACTTGGGGTCATTGTCCATTTGGAAGACCCATTTGCGACCAAGCTTTAATTTCCTGACTGATGTTTTGAGATGTTGCTTCAATATATCTACATACTTTTCCTACCTTATGATGCCATCTATTTTGTGAAGTGCACCAGTCCCTCCTGCAGCAAAGCACCCCCACAACATGATGCTGCAACCCCCCGTGCTTCACAGTTGGGATGGTGTTCTTTGGCTTGCAAGCGTCCTCCGTTTTCCTCCAAACATAACGATGGTCATTATGGCCAAACAGTTCAATTTTTGTTTCATCAGACCAGAGGACATTTCTCCAAAAAGTATGATCTTTTTTCAGGTTATGTCGATATAGGACTCGTTTTACTGTGGATATAGATACTTTGTACCTGTTTTCTCAAGCATCTTCACAAGGTCCTTTGCTGTTGTTCTGGGATTTGATTTGCACTTTTCGCACCAAAGTATGTTCATCTCGCTCAGGAACGTGTCTCCTTCCTGAGCGGTATGACGGCTGCGTGGTCCCATGGTGTTTATACTTGCGTACTATTGTTTGTACAGATGAACGTGGTACCTTCAGGCGTTTGGAAATTGCTCCCAAGAATGAACCAGACTTGTGCAGGTCTACAATTTTTTTTCTGAGGTCTTGGCTGATTTATTTTTATTTTCCCGTGATGTTAAGCAAAGAGGCACTGAATTTGAAGGTAGGCCTTGAAATACATCCACAGGTACACCTCCAATTGACTCAAATTATGTCAATTAGCCTATCAGAAGCTTCTAAATCCAAGCTGTTTAAAGGCACAGTCAACTTAGTGTTTGTAAACTTCTGACCCACTGGAATTGTGATACAGTGAATTATACGTGAAATAATCTGTCTGTAAACAATTGTTGGAAAAATTACTTGTGTCATGCACAAAGTAGATGTCCTAACCGACTTGCCAAAACTATAGTTTAACAAGACATTTGTGGAGTGGTTGAAAAATGAGTTTTAATGACTCCAACCTAAGAGTATGTAAACCTCCGACTTCAATCTATAGCCTCCATGTTAAATAATGTAATGTACACAATTAGCCACTAGATGGCGGACAGAACAAGGTAACTCCTTGGCCTGGTTTTCCAAAGGCATCTTAAGACTAATAAGTTCATCGTTAGAACCTTCGTAGGGGCATTGTTAAATCTCTAAAGCCCTCAGAACAGCCTCAAATTGTTGGGGTATGGAATCTACAAAGTGTCAAAACTGTTCCAGAGGGAGGCTGGCCCATGTTGACGCCAATGCTCCCCACAGTTGTGTCAAGTTGACTGGATGTCCTTTAGGTGGTGGGACCATTCTTGATACACACAGGAAATTGTTGAGCATTAAAAATCCAGCAACATTGCAGTTCTTGACATAAACCGGTGCACCTTGCACCTACTACCATACCCCGTTCAAAGGTACTTAAATATTTTGTCTTGCCCATTCAACCTTTGTAAGGCAAGTGGCTTGCCTTACAACCTGGAATTAAAATAGATTTTTGCGGGATTTGTATCATTTGATTTACACAACATGCCTACCACTTTGAAGATACAACATATTTTTTGTGAAACAAACAAGAAATCACACACACAAAAAAACTTGAGCATGCATAACTATTCACCCCCCCCCCCCCCCCCCTCCCCTCATCAAAGATAATACTTTGTGGAGACACATTTTGCAGCCTTTACAGCTGCAAGTCTCTTGGGGTATGTCTCTATAAACTTGGCACATCTAGCCAGTGGGATTTTTGCCCATTCTTCAAGGCAAAACTGCTCCAGCATCTTCAAGTTGGATGGGTTCCACAGATTCTCAATTGGATTGAGGTCTGGGATTTGACTAGGCCATTCCAAGACATTTAAATGTTTCCCCATAAACCAGTCAACTGTTGCTTTAGCAGTATGCTTAGGGTCATTGTCCTGCTGGAAAGTGAACCCCCGACCCAGTCTCAAATCTCTGGAAGACCGAAACAGGTTTCCCTCAAGAATTTTTCTATATTTAGCGCCATCCATCATTCCTTCAATTCTGACCAGTTTCCCAGTCCCTGCCGATGGAAAAACATCACCACAGCATGATACTGCCACCACCATGCTTCACTGTGGGGATGATATTCTCAGGGTGATGAGAGGTGTTGGGTTTGCGCCAGACATAGCGTTTTACTCGATGGCCAAAAAGCTACATTTTAGTCACATCTGACCAGAGAACGTTCTTCCATATGTTTGGGGAGTCTCACATGCCTTTTGACGAACACCAAATGGGTTTGCTTATTTTTTTTCTTTAAGCAATGGCTTTTTTCTGGCCACTCTTCCGTAAAGCCCAGCTCTGCGGAGTGTGAGTTTTGGTGGGCGGCCCTCTCTTGGCAGGTTTGTTGTGGTGCCATATTCTTTCCATTTTTTAATAATGGATTTAATGGTACTCCGTGGGATGTTCAAAGTTTCTGATATTTTTTTATAACCCAACCCTCATCTGCACTTCTCCGCAACTTTGTCCCTGACCTGTTTGGAGAGCTCCTTGGTCTTAATGGTGCCGCTTGCTTAGTGGTGTTGCAGACTCTGGGGCCTTTCAGAACAAGTGTATATATACTGAGATCATGTGACACTTAGATTGCACACAGGAGGACTTTATTTAACTAATTATGTGACTTCTGAAGGTAATTGGTTGCACCAGATCTTATTTAGGGGCTTCGTAGCAAAAGGGGTGAATACATATACACCAACCACTTTTCCGTTTTGTTATTTTTGTTGAATTTTTTAAAAAAGTATTTTTTTTTCACTTCACCAATTTGAACTATTTTGTGTATGTCCATTTCATGAAATACAAATAAAAATCAATTTAAATGACAGGTTGTAATGCAACAAAATAGAGAACGCCAAGGGGGATATATACTTTTGCAAGGCACTGTACACAATTCATGTCTCAAGGCCAAAAAAAATATTCTTTAACCTGTCTCCTACCCTTCATCTACACTGATTGAAGTGTATTTATCAAATGACCATAGCTTTCCCCTGGTCAGTCTTATGTCATGGAAAGTGCAGGTGTGCTTTATGTTTTGTCCACGAAGATGCTTCAAATGAATACCAGGATGACTGCATTAAAATATAAATACAGGCTATAGGTCTATTTCAATCATATTGAAATACATTTCATGTTCAATCAATTGAGTTATATTTTGCTACTTGTAGGTTAATGTCTGTAATTTGTCTCAATATAGTTCATGACGTGCGCAATGATTTGCCAAATTTTCATTTAGTGCATTATAGAGTAAGCATTAGAATTAGCCACCTGAATATTTGCAGCCATAGGTGATATCTTTCTAGGAGCTGATCCATTGTCGGTATTGAGGAATAATTATAATATTAAGGCAAGATTTGAATGGAAAAAGCTGATCCGAGAGCAGCATTGCCTTTCTTTCAATCCTATCAGTATCGACACATACCTGAGCGAACGTTGTAGGAATGATGCAACGTTGGCCAGTGGCGCAGTGGTCTAAGACACTGCATCTCAGTGCAAGAGGCATCACTGCAGTACCTAGTTTGAATCCAGGCTGCATCCCATCCGGCCGTGATTGGCATTCCCTTATGGCGGTGCACAATTGGCCCAGCGTCGTCCGGGTTTGGCCGGCATTGTAAATAAGAATGTTCTTAACTGACTTGCCAAGTTAAAAAGGTCAAATACATTTAAAAAATAAACACTCATAAGCCTAAATTCAATCACTATCAGGAGACCAGGCCTTGGTCAAGAAAGGCAGAGAAAAGTGCCTGCTCTGTATTAACACGGTGCACTAGAGCCAGCAGTGGAGGAGTACTGAGAAAAGGTTTACATTAAATTCCTCCACACTTTGACAGACAACAGCAGTGAGTGTCAACACTCTGAAATGCTGCAGATCTGCAACACTGACATTGCGCAAAGCAACAGTAGAGAGATCCTTCTCCAAGCTGAATTTGACTACGCCTCATCTTGGTGGTCAAAACAGAGTCGTAAAGAAAGGGCGAGGGGCTGGAATTGTTTGTGTGTGTTTAGTCCTTGAATGAAAAAAATAAAAGACAATTGTACAGTTTAGTGGTTTTATTAGTCAAACTCTGAAGCCAAATCAGCATCTGTGGAATATCCACTGATGTTTGTAGTGTGTAAAAAAACAATAACAAATGTACCCTCATACTGTAAGTCAGTGCAGCCATTGGTGGATCCTAGAGCTCATCATGTTCATAGACATTGTATTCCTTCACCGTTATCAATCCATCTCTATCGTGGTCACTCTTCTGGAACACATCATTCACCATTCTCTCATAGAAAGAGTCTTCACGAGGTTTACTACCATCTCTCTCATACTCCACCTTGAAGTAGAATGTCATCTACAAAACAACAAACAAAACATGGGTTAGTCCTCCTCTGAACAATGGACAATTTAATTGAAGACATGATGCATGACCACCCCAGACTAACATTGTTCAGAAGGCTGTCTTCATCCGTTTCTTTGCTCAGACTTGTGAATATAGATGAACTAGCATACCTCATCCCTAGTGAGAACCTTGTCATCATCCAGGTCTATATCTCTGAAGGACTCCAGGCTGCGTGGCCCTTTGGACACAGAGTAGAGCTCCACTTCGAAGATCAATGTAGCATTGGGTGGGACAGGACCTAGTAAACCAGACCAATTGTTAGTTTTATTTCTTATTCTTTATTTTTACTGCATTGTTGGTTAGGGCTTGTAAGTAAGCATTTCACTGTATGGCCTATATCTGTTGTATTCGGCGCATGTGACAAACAAAATTTGATTTCATTTGAAATACATTACAGCAAAATTCTCCCCAAAGTGAAAACAAAATAGTAACATCCAAACACAATGGCAACACTCTTTGGACTGACTCACACAGAAACACAACTGCAAACATTTAATACTGTAATGACATCAATGTTTTCAGACGGAATAACTTAATATCCAATTTGACATTTCTAGTTTATTCGCTATAGTAATTAATCCATGTCTTTCTCCTTTCCAGCAGTCATAAATGTTAATATAATAGTTCATGCCATGGCCATACCAAGAAACATGCAAAATATTTCAACACACGACATGCATTCATGGTAGCTACAAGAAAATTGATACAATAAAGAGTGGACCAGTTGTAATCCTAATCGCATTCCAAGCCACCACTGTTCAAGATTTGAAACATGCATGCAAAGCTGCTGTTTGAGTATCAGTTGTATGCTGTGAATGCACCATATGCCCAACATGCTTACATGCCAAGAGGAAGCAGTGCAGTGTACACTGTCAGGGGAGGAAATCCTTCAAAAAAACTGCTGTGGAAATAAGACACAATAAGCAAAAATGAAGAAATAGGTGTTAGTTCAAGAAGATTGAATGAATGTCCCTTGAAATTGTATTAAAGTTGTGAATTCTTTATGTAAAATGTTGGCTTTAATATGATATATTATTACATTTCATATCACATGAAACCACACAAATCCATATATGGGTTTGTATATATTAGGGAGGTGTGCCGCTTTCTGTCCAAGGAGGTAATTTTTGGACCATATTTCAGTCCATGAAGGCCAGGGGACTGCTTTTGGCTCAAGAGGCAAAGGTTCTGTATGGCCTCACATTAATGGCTCAAATATTGCACATATCATTATTCTACCCCCATCTTACCTTTTCCTTTTTCTCCAAAGGCTAGCCCAGGTGGAACAGTGACTTTGCGTTTCTCCCCAGCACACATGTCATTCAATGCCATGTCCAGGCCCTTGATGATTTGTCCGACTCCCAACACAAACCACTGAGGATGTCCAGCTTTGTCTGAGCGGCTGAAACACAAACAGGAACATGGATAGATGCATTAGGTGCACTCAACTCATGGTACAGAAGGTCTACATAACACAGTATTGAGTTCGTCACTGTCTTACCATGGTATTGTCCTGAAATAATAGGCACATTCATTAACTTTTAATGAGCCATGGGCTTATCTGCTTAATTTGAGAGGTTACATGTCAGGGCCATCCCAAAGTGGATGGGGTGTCTTTTGGTCTAGAAATCCAGGATTGTGGCTTTACACTGTCACTGGATATCTGTCTACAAGCTTTTGATAGAATAATTATGCATTTACCAGCTCATGTCTGTTTTCATTTATGGATCTGATCAGTAGAAAATTATTACAAATTGTTTTATCAAATAGTTTACTACCAAAATCGAGCCTTTCCTGGCTCTCTCATTATAAAACTCACATGGTGTGCAAATCCATTTGTTTTAACAAAAGTATTACATTGTTGATGCCATTTTATATGTACATCTGGGACACTTACCTACAGTAGAACTGAGAACCGTCTTTAGCAAGATACCCATCGTAGTGTGCATTCATTAGGTCTCCCTTTTTGCTCTTTTTTGAGCAGTCCTCTGGCGTGAATAACACCTCTATCTTCACATCATCGATTGAGGCAACTGCAACTGTAACATCAACAACGACATTATAAATCTGTAGACATAAAAATAAGTAAAGCACAAGAGATTTCGGCAGCAGCACCATCATCATGTCAACAAACTGTATGCGTGGCACCAAAGTTTCGCTAGGAGCGCAAAATACGTCACTTCTGGTATGCAAGTGACGACCTTCTTCTTCTTCTTCTACTATGGTATAATGGCGGTCCGTAAAGAAACGTTTACGTGCATGCCGCCAACTACTGTTTTGGAGTGTACGATCAATCAGGGTTTGCCTAATAGAGCCCCACAGTTGTGTCATAATATCCATAAAACCTAGTGGTCAACAGAGAAATGGTTCCAATCGTTTTTCCACAATTAATTTTTCGCATAGGGGATTTTAGAAAAACTTAAAATAAGGACTGTGTTTCGTGTAGGCTTACCCTGGCGTGACATTATAATAAGCATGTAAATCTCTCTCGGACATGGTTACTTGTATCAATATATTGATCTCTATTTACTCTCAGTTTCAAAATGCTAATTACCTTCAAAGTAGACATTATAAAAAACTACAAATCCCTGAAAGCTCCTGCACGGCTTCTTTAGTTGACACCTTTGCTAACAGGTATTGTGTCAATTTAAAACTTGTACAAGACAGTACACTGAATTGTCCATTTAAAGAAATGTAGCCAATTTATCAATTTAGCTAACATGAGATAGTTAATCCAGAGATTCTTACCTTTGCCTCGATTCAGCTGTATCATCCAGATCATCATGGCATTTGTAGTTCTTTATGATAGTTACATTAGCAGATAATTAGCGTTAAAAAAAAGTCACCTTGTCCTAGAGAGATTTACATGGTCACCAAAACATCAGGCCACGGTAAGACTACATGAAACAGACCTCATTTTAGGTGTTTATAAAATCCCATATGGAAAAAATGAATGGTGGGAAAACGATTGGAACCATTTCCCTGTTTGACCGCTAGGTTTTAATGGGTATTATGACTCATACTGTGGTACTCTATTCTGTAATACTAAACAAATAAATCCCTATTAACTACCCTCCCCCTCCCCCATCCCCAAAACCCTCCCAACCACTTCAAATGTTCCCTCTATCATGCTGAGACATTCCATTCTTAGGATTATTCAACTTTTCAAAAATCATGTCGACAGTAACATCTGTTACCCTTAATAAAACTCTCTTGCCATCTCCACAAAAATCTTTAACCTGGCATTTATGCTTTCCACAATCCGAGTCCTGTTGATAACCTTTCCAATGAAAGCTATGAAGTAAGTGTTTTTTACTATAAAGTATCCTTTGACGCAGCACATTTATGGGAGCAAGATTTCTGAACAGGTCTCGAAACCAAGTCAGGACTAGTAGAAGCACCAGTTCTGACAGTAGGTCCACTTACTACAGGAGCAGCCATGGTAGCTCCATCAGTCCACCTAATAGTTCCACCAATCTCTCTTACAGCCTCTGCATATGAGACAACATGAGTGATTCTATATCTCTAGGCCAGCCTAGCCTCTCTCTGCCCTTACAAAAATGAATTTATTGTTGCAAACTTCCCGCAAGTTTGTGGCAAATTTTCTACAAACTACATTGTGTGCCACAAAATGTTGCCAGAAGTGGTACATTTGCAGCAAACCTTTGGCAACAATAATATGTATTGCAGCTAATGGCAAACAGTTTGCCAGAGATTTTTTTCTGACAAACAAATCTCTCGAGATTCTATTTTAATCTGTGGTAAACCTGTGGCAACAATATGTATTGCTACTAGTGGCAAAGAGTTTAACAGAAGTTGTTTCTGGTGAACACACAAGTTCCAACACCAGTAACAGTTGACTACCAGTCAAGAGGAGAAGAAAAATCAGTTGAAAATGGAAACAAAGTAATCTACCTAGCTCCAAAGTTGTCCGGTGAGTGTCTAACTTATTGATTTAAGGTCCTAATAAACTTTAACTTTTGTTGGCTAGTTGATGCCTGGTTAGAAATGTCATGTTTTATGGGATAGAGTGAAACACATGTTGTTGCTTTATCAGTTTCAGCCAATCTGTCAGTGCCACTGACTGGCTAGCTGGCTCACTTTAGCTATCATATTTTTTGCATATTTAATTGGATAGCTAGCTATCAAACTAATGATTTTCTGGATATTTTAAACACAGCTTTTTTGTTGATGACATTGCTGTCTTTTAATACCAATATGCATGTCAATGTGCTACCTTAGCTGTTCAGTAAATTATCATGTTAGTAAGCACAACAACTAAGGTACCAACAGAGACGGTCCTGACCTCCCTGGGGCCCTAAGCAAAATTCTGCTAAGGGGCCCTCCTACCTGACCCTTGAGCCATGTAAACCATTTGCCATTTCCACACAGTCACACCTGAGACTCCAGTGCTTCCACTACAATCCTCCCTCCATTAAAACGGTTTTCTCCATCTGTCGGTCTAAGAATAAGTCAACCTATACAGAACAGAATGAGGTATAAACAAACAATATTTATTGAATGAAATATTTCCGATAGAATCTTAAGATAAGTGAATATTAACATTAACATAAATAAGAAATTGTAGAAAATATAAAATGTAGAAAATAATAAAATATAACACTGAGCTTTGGCTCTGCTGCCTGGAAAATTAGTCCCAGTCGTCACAATATTATACAATTAGCTGTGTCTATACAATGTAAACATAGGCTTATAGGCTATAGCTACAGCTATATGTCTCAAAATAATCAAATAAAACCTATAAAGCTGTGTGATTACAGAAAGTATGTCACATAGTTAGTTAAGCAGTCATTTACACAAATTCACTTTTGCCATAGAATCTTAAATGTTACTAAGTGGGTAAACATTTTAATGTTTGGTGGTGACTAATGTCAGGTGTACAGTCCAAGATAATGGAGAAGTACTTTGAGTCTCTTACTTGTGTCACTATTGCTTCCAGAATCTTGTCACTCACAATCTGTATCAGTTCATTCTGTGTGCGTTTCCACAGGTAATGAACATGTCTCTCCATCTTTAATTTTGCTGAGATTACTTTCCATAACGGTGTCAAATTTTGCGAGTAATTCAACCTCTTTTAGGAAGTTTCCATTATCTGGTTGGAATAGTTTGTCTGATGAACCCATGAATACTAGGTTTCTTTCAGGCAGAGACTGGGTGATACTTATTAAATGTGTAAGGCCATCCCACCATCTCTTTCTTTCAGCCTCCAAAATTGTCATTTGTATCTGGTCAAGAGTCTGTCCCCGACTTAGAAGCAGATCAAGTTCTCTCCACTTAATCATATTGTGTGTGTGTTCAGCACTACCCTCATTGTGTTTCAGAATGGCATTGATATTTGACCAGTCATTCACACCTTCCTTTATTATTTTGTAGTCTTTTGTAGAAAAGAGCTTACAGCAAAAACAATACACAGCGTTGTTTTTGATTGAGTATGAATGCCACCTCCTGGTAATCTTTTCCCCATTTGACAGCTGTCTCTGTAATAAGCCTGAATGGAAACCTATTCTAGACTTGTCTTTAGGGAAAGAAAAACCCAGTCCTGGTTTGAATGGACATCTGCGCACTAACTAAGACCTCATAACGTCTGATAAGACTGGGGGCCAATCTGATGGATCATTTGGTGGAACAGCAACTGTTCTATTAGTATCTGACTCTTGCTGTACACCTCTGGTTGTGCTAGTACTGGCTGAGACTGCCTGTACTTCACCTGGGTCTGAGTTAGTACTTGCTGAAGACGGCTGTATTGGGTCTGTGTTAGGATTTGCTGAAGCCAGCTGTACTGGGTCTGTGTTAGTACTTGTTGAAGCTGCCAGTACTGGGTCTGTGTTAGTATTTGCTGAAGCCGGCTGTACTGGGTCTGGTTTTGTCTTGCCGTGAAGCGGGCAAGACAAAACCTATTCCCCCTCAGGAGACTGAAAAGATTTGGCATGGGTCCTCAGATCCTCAAAAGATTCTACAGCTACACCATCGAGATCATCCTGACTGGTTGCATCACTGCCTGGTATGGCAACTGCTCAGCCTCCGACCGCATGGCACTACAGACGGTAGTGCGAACGGCCCAGTACATCACTGGGGCTAAGCTTCCTTCCATCCAGGACCTCGATACCAGGCGGTGTCAAAGGAAGGCCCTAAAAATTGTCAAAGACTCCAGCCACCCTAGTCATAGACTGTTCTCTCTGCTACCACACGGCAAGTGGTACCAGAGCACCAAGTCTAGGACCAAGAGGCTGCTAAACAGCTTCTACCCCCAAGCCATAAGACTCCTGAACATCTAGTCAAATGGCTACCCAGACTATTCACATTCCCCCCCCTCCTCTCTCCACACCATTGCCGCTCTCTGTTGTCATCTATGCATAGTCACTTTAATTAACTCTACCTACATGTACATACTACCTCAACTAACCGGTGTCCCCGCATATTGACTCTGTACCGACAACCCCCTGTGTATATTGTTATTTTATTTTTTACTGCTGCTCTTTAATTATTTGTTACTTTTATCTCTTATTCTTATCCGTATTTTTGGAAACTGCACTGTTGGTTAGGGGCTCGTAAGTAAGCGTTTCACTGTAAGGTCTACACCTGTTGTATTTGGCGCATGTGACTAATAACATTTGATTTGATTTAAACAGCAAAATACATGTATTTTAATTAAATACATTACAAGTACATCACAAGTATTTTGTAGTTTATTTTAATGCATTGATCTTTATGGAACTTTGTATCAGTATTTTGTCATTTTTGCCCATCCCAGAGAATAGATTTGAATGAGCAGAAATAGTGGCAAACTGTGACTATTGAAACTAGGCTTTCAGTGAGGGGAAAAACACTTTTTTGTCTTATCAAAAATAACTGAAACATACAGCATAGCATCACTTATGTTTGGGACTTGATACAGAATTCTAAAGTCTGGTTCGGTACAGGACAGGATCAACAGTCCACAGGATCAAATCAAATTTATTTATATAGCCCTTACATCAGCTGATATCTCAAAGTGCTGTACAGAAACCCAGCCTAAAACCCCAAACAGCAAGCAATGCAGGTGTAGAAGCACAGTGGCTAGGAAAAACTCCCTAGAAAGGCCAAAACCTAGGAAGAAACCTAGAGAGGAACCAGGCTATGAGGGGTGGCCAGTCCTCTTCTGGCTGTGCCGGGTGGAGATTATAACAGAACATGGCCAAGATGTTCAAATGTTCATAAATGACCAGCATGGTCAAATAATAATAATCACAGTAGTTGTCGAGGGTGCAACAAGTCAGAACCTCAGGAGTAAATGTCAATTGGCTTTTCATAGCCGATCATTAAGAGTATCTCTACCGCTCCTGCTGTCTCTAGAGAGTTGAAAACAGCAGGTCTGAGACAGGTAGCACTTCCGGTGAACAGGTCAGGGTTCCATAGCCGCAGGCAGAACAGTTGAAACTGGAGCAGCAGCACGGCCAGGTGGACTGGGGACAGCAAGGAGTCATCAGGCCAGGTAGTCCTGAGGCATGGTCCTAGGGCTCAGGTCCTCCGAGAGAGAGAAAGAAAGAAAGAGAGAAAGAGAGAATTAGAGAGAGCATACTTAAATTCACACAGGACACCGGATAAGACAGGAGAAGTACTCCAGATATAACAGACTGACTCTAGCCCCCCGACACAAACTACTGCAGCATAAATACTGGAGGCTGAGACAGGAGGGGTCAGGAGACACTGTGGCCCCATCCGATGATACCCCCGGACAGGGCCAAACAGGCAGGATATAACCCCACCCACTTTTCCAAAGCACAGCCCCCACACCACTAGAGGGATAGCTTCAACCACCAACTTACCATCCTGAGACAAGGCCGAGCATAGCCCACAAAGATCTCCGCCATGGCACAACCTAAGGGGGGCACCAACCCAAACAGGAATGGGCAGTAGGCCTAGGCTACACGATTAGGCTAATTATTTAGTAAGCAGTTTTATAGAATCTTTATATTTCCCCTTAGCTCATCCTTCTCCCAACAGTTGCCTGCCCAGCTGATAAAGGCCCATCGAAACCTACACATAAACTATAAAGGCTATAAAAGCTAATTTCACACATATGCAGAAATGTATCTTCTGCCTTTCTCATCAACTTCCAACACATACTTTGAGGCAGATTCTCCTGAATGGAGATCAATTTGGGGTTAGGGTATGTGGGGTATCTAGCCCACCGGGTTAACTGCTCCCACCACTGTAATTCTCACAGAAACCCCTTTATGTCACCCCCCCAAAACATTCAACACATTCCCTGGCTGCCACTACTCTTGCTCAACTAAAAATGTTATCTGTCTCTTCTAAATGTTTAAGTCACTCAAACAAGTTGATTCTGAGGTAAGTTGATCAAATGTTTCGTCATTTAGAAAAGTAATATTCAGTATACAGTGCCTTCAGAAAGTATTCACAACCCTTGACTTTTTCAATATTTTGTTGTGTTACAGCTGGAATTTAAATAAATTATTATTATTTTTTATTTTTTTAAATCTAAGCTCGATGTCCGCGCCCCCTCGGAAATCAATTAGCATAAAAATCAGTTTTTTTTGCATTGGATGCGTCTCAATCCACCGCATCCGCCTATGTCGCACTTCCGCATCTGCAGTGAAAGGTGACAGAGCTAGAGCGGTGTTTGTCAGACCATGAGGCATCACGAAAATCGGTCTTCTTACAAAATCATCTGTAGCGTCAGAACAGTTTGGCCTACGAACTATTATGACCCCTCTGTGGAAAGGTGAGACTGCTTTAGAACGCCCACAGGCCTCACAAGACTCGTCTGAAGGTCCCAGGTACCAGTTTTAAAAAATTGTGGAAGTATATATGGAGACTGTTTAGTGCCAAAAATAAGGGGTTAAATACATGTAAAAATATATATATATTCCCAGATTTTTCGTATATCTCTCAGATACAGGACAGACACTTCAGAACAAACTCCCTTTTAGATTTTTTGGGGGGACTATCGGTTGTTCGATGTCGTGAATCTGTTATTCAATGTGTCCGTATGGGCCAAAAATAATTTTTCATCAAATAATTTTTTTCTATTTTTACTGCTACTTCAAGACGTCTTAAAATTCTAAATCAAATAGCTAAATAATCCTTGGTATGACCTTCTTAAAACAATTCCATATAGCTTAGTAGAACCCCCTCCAGTTTAGACAGGGCTTAGACACTTAAGGGTTAACTTGAGATTGTTTTGTCACTGGCCAACACATAATACCCCATAATGTCAAAGTTTTACAAATAAATAAAAATTGTAAAGCTGAAATGTCTTGAGTCAATAAGTATTCAACCCCTTTGCTATGGGAAGCCTAAATAAATTCAGGAGTCAAAATTAGCTTAACAAGTCAAATAATAAATTGCATGGATTTTTGATTTACCCTGTACCCCACACATACAGTATGATTATCTATTAAGATCCCTCAGTCAAGCAGTGCATTTCAAACACAGATTCAACCACAAAGATCAGGGAGGTTTTCCAATGCTTAGACATTGGAAAACCAATGTCGCAAATAAGGGCTCATATTAGTAGAAAAATTAAAGACATTGAATATCCCCTTGAGCATGATGAAGTTAATTACACTTTGGATGGTGTATCACTACAAAGTACAGTCATTCTTCCTCACTCAGTTGTTGGAAAATAAGGAAACCACTCAGGGATTTCACCCTGAGGACAATGGTGACGTTAAAACAGTTAAAGAGTTTAATTGCTGAAGTAGAGCTGACAAAAAATGTGGCAAAGAAATTAACTTTGTGTCCTGAATACAAAGCGTTATGTTTCGAGCAAATCCAACATAACACATCACTGAGTACCACTCTTCATATTTTCAAGTATGGTGGTGGCTGTATAATGTTATGGGTATGCTTGTCATCAGCAAGGACTATGGAGTTTTTAAAGATACAAATGAACAGAATAGAGCTAAGCACAGGCAAAATCCTGATTCAGACTGCTTTCCAACAGACACTGGGAGAAAAATGAACCTTTCAGCAGTACAATAATCTAAAACACAATCTACACTGCAGTTGCTTACCAAGACGACATTGAATGTCCCTGAGTGTTCCTGAGCCACCTAGTGGCCAATATTTAATTGCACCTGGGCTGGAATAATACATTATGGCCTTTCTCCTGCATTTCAAAGATGATTGTATTATCTTTTACCAGATCTAATGTGTTATATTCTCCTACATTCCTTTCACATTTCCACAAACTTAAAAGTGTTTCCTTTCAAATGGTAACAAGAAAATGCATATCCTTGCTTCAGGGCCTGAGCTACAGGCAGTTAGATTTGGGTATGTCATTTTACGCGAAAATTGAAAAAAGGGCATATCCTTAAGAGGTTTAATTGAGTTACACAGACATTTTTTATACTTTAAGATTATTTGGACATGATTTGGCGTGAAAATGAGAAGCGGTACCTTTCATCAAAACTCATCATAGTGAGGATATTAATAGTGAGATGTGCAATGCCATTTTGTTTCAAAATTGTATTTATTTCATTAAAATAAGACACCTACAGTAGACTTTAGCTTTTAAGAGTTAATTACAACAACAACAAAAAAAATCAAGATTTAATTTGTAAACTAAATTTTAACACATTCATCTCCGGGGGGGAAGTTACCCCATGAGGGGGCATTTTGGAAAACACCCCTTTTCTAAAAACAACATTTTGTTAAATAACAACAAAAGTGTAAACTGTAGACACCTATTTCCCTTCATAGTTTGTCTGCCTAAGCATAACCATCACCCACATACCACATTTTATCCAAATGTTGCTTTTTTTGTGTCAGCAATTGGACATTGTTCTTAGGGGGAGCTACTTACCCCACGTTACCCCAAGTGCTTTGCTCGACAGGCACAAAGGCAGTTGTTCTATGAGGGAATAGGGCTCATCTCAACGCTCCAAACTGGCTTCCTCTACTCCTTTTCTTTGTCTGCACTAATAAAATAAATTGAGATGTAAAAGCAACTCCCCATTTGCTTACTAGCATATTCTTTCATCCATCCTGTTTTTTCGTTTTAGGATTTGCGCCAATTCTGCGAATAGACAAGGAGAGGAAACCACTTCAGACTATTGAGATGCACTCATTGATTCAATGCTCGGACTCCTTTTAAACTGTGTGTATGCAATCCCTTCCACAGCAGCAGTGTCTCGAACTCCGAAATGGTCTGGCAGTCGTGGGCACTCGAGAAATGACGTCAATGCAAACTTCTCTGAAATAGACGCGTTCAATATTACTTGCCCCATATAATTGTGATTACTATTGAACACTTTTTTTTTTGTCGGTGTGACTTTAAACGATAGTTTATTCACCCGATGACAGTCGTCGCCAATTGGACACCTAAATGATGGACTCAAGAAGATAGGCTACATCCAACAACTTTGAAACTTTGAAACAATAATTTTGGTAAGAAAATATCTCTGTCTATTTGTTTTTTTTCTTCTTCTTAATAATATATTTATTTGTGTACACAGGAATAACAAGCTTAGATATGTCCCTTCGGTGTTTATTTACAATTTTAAGTTGAATGTAGAAAATAACAATTTAATGCGTGGTTACAAGAAGAAACGTTTCTAAGGACATGATAGGTTTTGTCAGAGCTGCGGCAATAAAACAGCGTATTATTCTCTAGTCATATATTTCTCTCGAGCAATGTCTGTCTGGTCTGAGCACAGTTATACAGTTACAGGCTACCATTTATATATAATTGTATAGGCTACAGGGAATAGTGAAGTCATGTCTCCTGCTGTAGAGGCAGTAGCCAAATGGGCTATTATATATTTTCCAAGTCTTTCATATACCCTAGCCCTAACAAAATATAAAAGCTTGAACATCATACTCCGTCACTGTAAAACCAAGTCTTTAGGATGTGAACACATAGCTCAACATTTTTCTGTAACACATTTTCAACATGTCAAGGCATTTAGAATATCAATGAAAATGAGTCACAGTGTTTGGATTGTAATCGCAAGTAAATAGCAGAACATGTTAACTCACTGTAAAGCTTTTTACACACATCAACATGTTTATTCAGCACAAGGCGTTTAGGTGTTAAACACAAGACACTTGGGTTGCTGTTCGAAGGCTGTATTTGAACATTTCCCAGTATGCCTTTTGAGTGAATGTGAGAGATATCAACCCATGCCTGTGTTTGTTAGTGACAGAGACATCATTGTTGCATTCAATACTTTAGTATGTAATCATTCACAACCTTCAATAACAATAACTGCTATTTTGATTTCACAACCAAGACCATCTAAACTGGAACAACTATCTCAGTAACAGGTGCAATAAATCCCTTACAGATTGGATTAGTTTAGAAAAATTGTACAGTATAAGATTAATCAATCAATGTGCTTGAGGAAAGATAGATGTAAAAAAAACTATCAACCTGCAACAAAGCATGCTGGGAAATATGATATTGAGGCCCCTCCAAATCTTTTTGGCTCAGAGTTCATGGAAATTAACTTAACACAGTCGAGTAACAACACCATGCGTTTTTAAAAGATTTCTTGAATCAAATGTCCTGTTCGGTTGTGCTGAAATGTAGGTAAGGTGACAGACATGCCGAATAAATGCCTTATCAGCTTATTACAGTTTATTGTCTTAGCTTGTCATAACCCAAAATGTTGTATTACTCCATTGTTTATGTTTTTGTTGTCGTTTGAGTCTTCGCTAACAAAAAAAGATACAGCTTCAAAATGTCTTTAAAACTATCATTGCAATCTTATGGACATGCCAGCCCATCTCCCATAGCTTGCCAAAATTGTCTGGGTCAGACATTTTTATTACACATTGTTCCTTTAATTCTGGTGGGGGTGAAAAACTGTTTCAGTCATCTCTCTCCCCCTCCCTCTCCCCTTCCCCCCATCCCCAGGGAGATGGCGAGTGACGACCAGGTGGCCATCTTGACAGAAGACGAGGAGGATCAGAAGAGGAAGTATGTCATGGCAGAACCCTTCAACACCCTGTCCAAAACCTTGGATCAGATAGCAGCAGGTGCGGGCCCCACCGCTGCCTCCCAAGGTCCAGCATCACCCCCGACAGACACACCTGCCACCCCCAGCAATGATTGCCTGGAGAGGAACTGCGTGCAGATCGACAACCACTTACTCATCTCCAAGGTCTTCTACTTCTTCTTCTATGCGGCCTATGGGTCCCTGCACCCATTGCTGTCTGTCTACTACAAGCAACTGGGCATGACGCCCAGCCAGAGCGGCCTGCTGGTCGGGATTCGGTACTTCATAGAATTCTGCAGCGCCCCCTTTTGGGGGGTGGTGGCGGACCGCTTCAAGAAGGGCAAGGTGGTGCTGCTGTTCTCCGTCTTCTGCTGGTTGGTGTTCAACAGCGGCATCGGCTTCATCAAGCCTGCCTCCATGACCTGCGTGGAAAGGAAACCTACAGTCGTGTCCCCCACAAGTCCCGCCCAGATCGGTCCGTCGGCCAATCACAGCAGGAACCGCAGGGGTGCGAGTGGAGACTTTTTCCCCCTCCCTTTTGTATCAGACTCAGTTAGCGGTCCCCTGCACAGGTATGTGAGGAGCGATGGTGGTAATATCACTGGACCCAGTACTGTCACAGGACCTGTGCCTTCCTCCACCATCTCCACAACAATGTTGACATCTTCCCCCTCCACCACCACCACCACCAAAACAAAAACAACAACAACAACAAAAACAGTAGCAACAACAACAGCCGGCTCAAAACCTGCCTCAAATCTGACCATGACCAAACCAACCACCACAACCAAAGTCTATGACATCATCTCCAACCACGACCAGGTGCAGACCATCTTCCTCCTGATCCTGCTGGTCATCATCATCGGCGAGTTCTTCAGTGCTCCGGCCGTGACCATCGTGGACACGCGCACCCTGCAGTACCTGGGCCTCCACCGGGACCGCTATGGTCTGCAGAGGATGTGGGGCTCTCTGGGCTGGGGCCTGGCAATGCTGTGCGTGGGCATCTGGATCGACCACACCCACATCAAGCTCTTCATCCAGGGCACCGGCTGCATCGTGCCCGACTACAAGAACTACCAGATAGCCTTTATTGTCTTTGGAGTCCTGATGGCCGTTGCTTTTATAGTGTCTACTCAGTTCTACTTTGAGAGTAGTACTAGTGACCATCGGCCAATGGAGGCACAGGTGGAGGAGGATAAGAGACAGGATATGGAATCTTCTCAAACGTCCAGTGGCGTTTCATCTCCCGAAGGGCATACGGTGGAATCATTAGAATCTCAAAGTTCCATCAGCCAGCGGTTCCTTTATTGGGACCTCCTTCGGCTGCTGTGCAGTGTGCAATACGGCTCAGTGCTCTTCGTGGCCTGGTTCATGGGATTCGGCTACGGCTTCGTGTTCACTTTCCTCTACTGGCACCTGGAGGACCTGAAGGGGACCACCACGCTTTTTGGAGTCTGCTCGGTGCTGAGCCACATCTCGGAGCTGGTAGCCTACTTCACCAGCCACAAGCTCATCGAGCTCATCGGCCATATAAGGTATATCAAGGGGGCATGGGTCAAAAGCAATAGACTGGTCCCAGATCTGTTTGTGTTTCTGTACGTCTTGTCAACTCCTGCGTGACAATAACCCTAGAAGTTGACTAGACAGCACAAACTGATCTGGAACCAGGCAACAAAAGCAAGGCCAAAATTAGATTATTCTGGTATAGTTTGTATGCAAAGTCACAATGTTATTTTATTTCTTTCAGTTTGATTGAAGTCCACATAATAGCTCACCCTTCTTGGAGATTTGATGGGATTTAGGCTTATCAGAAAGGATCATTTGTTCAGACTTTACACTTGTTTACTTTTTGTCAGTGAACTTAAACAACCTCAAGCATTCAGTGAATTCAGTGAATCGACAATCTATGTGAATTTCCTGCCCTGTCCCTGTGGGAACCTGACCAGTAAGCTGAGTGCTAGAGTGACACAATGAGTGAGTGGAGTGTAAGGGAGTTTCAGTGGTGATGCAGTAGCCTGCTAACGGAAGACGTAGGTGTGCTACATAGGCTATAGCAGACCCCCCAACAGCCTCAAACAAACATACGGTCAATTCATAGGATGACAGACATTGGGAGAGCTCTGCTCTGATACATTTCTAAGAGGGAGACCTACTCCCTCCAGCTAGTATGATCTCTTTCTCTCTCTCTCTCTTTCTAAATTGTGATTTATTGTCTGTTTGGATTGGAGAGAGAGAGCGAAAGGAAGGGAGAGGAGGGAAAGGCAGAAACCCAAATGTTGACTAAGTGGGCATTGCCCAAATTGGCACACAGTTTGCAGAATGGACAAGCTGTTTTTTCTAGACATTTGCTATTTTCCAATTCAAAAGCTTTAAATGCAGTGTTTTGCTTAAGGGGAAGGAAATAAACATTGGTAAACAGGAAGACCCATCCAGAGAGCTCTGAGACGTTTTTTTGTCAGTTCTTCCGTCTGCCCTGTGATATTTCTCAGGCGGGTGACACTTGCCAAATCACCCACGCCTATCTATGAACAGGATGAATCATTTGTAATAACAAGGGTTAGCCAAGGGCTGGTCTCCCAGTACAAAGCTACAATGTGCCGCTTATGTTATTCAAATATGGTTGTTTTAAGTGCAGCCAGAGCAGTTTCCTAGACAATGGGAAAGTCTCTAACCATTGCATTCATATTATCAACAAACTATAGATAAACTAACTATGGGTTAGTTTGTAAAAAGCACTGTACGCAGTACTAATACATGTGTAAAAACAACTAACATTTACACCAATATTTATACTTCTTACATTGTAGAGAATGAATGGACAGTGCTGTGCTGAATCGATGGAGGAGAGCTCTGCTCTTCTCCCACAGAGTTCCACTGTGTGTGTGGTGTGTGTGTCTGGACTCTGTCAGATCTTTGTTTGATGGCCTGGTTTCTGCCTGGCCTGCTGGCAGGGCCTGTGGAAGCCTTTTGTTCCTCTGGGGACGTGTGTGCGTATAACCCAATCCTGTCCATTACTTCAGCATGAGGCTCTCCATTGATCTCCTGAACTAAATGCCTGTGCGGATCGATTGGTGAGCACAGAAACACTGTGCAGGGGTTTTTCATATTAGGCTGTTATTCAAATTGCCTGTCTCACTTTAAGATTTGCATGGGTATCTCTCCATGTCTGAGATGTACATGGAGCCTAAGACTATGTGGAGATAAATACTGAAATAGTCGTTGCTGTCTGTGTCTGTTTGTGTCTGTGTATGGTAACACATCGACCAGTTAGATGACTGCTGTGTGTATGAGTCTGTGCATGCCTCCTTTCCTGTCCAGCTCTAGTCTCTGTGCAGCAGTTATCTGGTCCTTGTGACTGGTCCTAGTGTTGTCAGACACAGCCTGCCCCGGGGTTAGAATGACTCACTGTATGACGCAGGCTTAAAGAGCCACACACACCCAGCTTGAAAATAGCTCATGAGAGAAAAAGCCTAAAACGGTACCTATAGCATTGTATGTCCGAGGTCAATATATGTAAAATATGCATACAGTATGTAAACTGGAATTCTTAAATGTGTCAGTATATTTGCATTACTTTTTTGTAGTTGTAATGTGTTCATGCCCACATACACTGAGTATACACAACACACACTCTCTTTCCATGCCATAGACTGACCAGGTGAATCCAGGTGAAAGCTATGATCCCTTATTGATGTCACTTGTTGAATCCCCTTCAATCAGTAGATGAAGAGTAGGAGACAGGTTAAAGAAGGATTTTTAAGCCTTGAGACACTTGAGACATTGATTGTGTATATGTGCCATTCAGAGGTTGAATGGGCAAGACAAAAGATTGAAGTGCCTTTGAACAGGGTATTGGTAGTAGGTGCCATGCGCCTTTGTTTGTGTCAAGAACTGCAACACTGCTGGGTTTTTCACGCTCAACAGTTTCTCGTGTGTATCAAGAATGGTCCACCACCGAAAGGGCATCCAGCCAACTTGACACAACTGTGGGAAGCATTGGAGTCAACATGGGCCAGCATCCCTGTGGAACACTTTTGACACCTTGTAAAGTGCATGCCCCGACGAATTGAAGCTGTTCTGAGGGCAAAAAAGGGGGGAGGGTGCAACTCAATATTAGGAAGGTGTTCCTAATGTTTGGAATATTCAGTGTATGTAACAGCACATTTCTGGGGGGGGAAAGGGGAGTATGGTGAATCAGGTCAAGGGTTTGATTGGACAGGATGTTGTCATAGGAAACGGGCACCAAACATCCAACAGTGTGGGAATGAAGGACATAGAAGTCTGTTCAGAATGATACAGAAGTCTGTTCAGAATGATACAGAAGTCTGTTCAGGAACAGTTCGGGTTTAACCTCTAAGCTTTGGCCTTACTTTCACCTGCAACTCCGTTGATATGTAATAACTTGCTATAGCTTTAGGATAGTTTTAGGGTTATGTTGGGGAGTGGTGGATGGTTAGTTAATCAAAGAGGTGAAAGTTCATCATCTATAAACCATCTGTAGTGGACTATTGAAATAGTGTTATCTGACCTTCTCCTCCTCCCCTTTTCCTCCCCAGGGTGCTGTACATCGGGCTGGCCTGCAACACGGCCCGCTATCTGTACATCTCCTACCTGGAGAACGCCTGGGTTGTCCTGCCCATGGAGGTCCTTCAAGGTGAGGTTACACCGGGTCTCGGGCCTCATGGCACTGCAACGCATGCGATATCTGTTGACTTAGCTTAGCATAAGTGTTGACATTAGATTGAAAGGAGGAGGAAGTAGTGTTTGGACTGGGAGCCCTCAGTGCACTTAGGTTGTTGCCATGTTGCCTCTCAGAGTTCATTTCAGGAAAGGATAGCTTCCCTCAATGACAAGAAAAGCTTGTCCTTCGCCTGGAAAACGCCCCTTTCCTCCGTATCTAGACTACTCTGATAGCCACATTTAGGCCATGAATTACAACGTTGCAGCTATACACGAATAAGTAACATTGAAGGATGCTTATAATGATTGTAATCATTCACTAGAGGCGTAACAACACCAAATAACTATGTTTAGAGACACTTAGAGACACACACAATCTCATTTCAAAATCTAGTAGTAGTATGACAGTAACAAACAAGACGAACAAATGATGGCCGTAGCTCTGGTCTGGGAGGATAGTGACGATATGGGCTAGCTAAAGAGCTGAATAGGGGGCGAGGCAAGCCAGACAGGCCTAAGGAGGGTATGGTAGCAGGTTTGATTGCTTTGTCCTATTATTGGTAGCTATACAATGAGAAAATGAGGTGTGTTGGATGTAAACTGGCTAGTTGAGCCAGTTCAAACATGACACACCCAAGCGAGTGTTAATGACGATGGTTAAGTCCACTCTCTCTCGCCTGTCACCTGCCACGAACACACACAGGACATGTCCTCCCTTTGACATCAATTAGAAAATGTCTCCCAAAATGTATTTTCTTTCCCTCCCAAATAGTCTGGTGTTGTATACAGCTTTTAATGAAAACAAATTACAGTTTAACGGGTCTGTTTGTTTGTTTCTGGTTATATACAAAAATGTGAAAGGGACTTCATTTAAATGTTTGTTCTACGGATGTTTCTTGTCATGACCTACTACTGTATATCTCTGGGGAGGTTTAATGATATTAAATTAACAAGCCAATAACTTGGCCTAATCGTATTACTCCCTGCCCTGACCTAGTGTAATGATGTATGTGTATTTGTGGATGTGCCTGAGTGTGTGTTTCTCTCTTTCACTCAGTCTCTCTGTATCTCTGTCTATCTAGGTGTGACCCATGCCTCAGTGTGGGCAGCGTGTATCTCCTACCTGAGTGCTGCTGTGCCTCCAGAGCTGAGGACCTCTGCCCAGGGTATCCTCCAGGGCCTGCACCTGGGGCTGGGCCGGGGCTGTGGGGCCATGGTGGGGGGAGTGTTTGTCAACTTCTTTGGTAAGAGCCACTGTGATGAAAAAACCCCAGCTGGATTGTATCGGAGTTGTATTGAATTGAATTGCGTATCTCCCAGTTCAACCAATGAGAGATGGAACTGTTGGTGTCACTCGTTAAAGGTACAATTTGTTAAATGTTCATTAATTGAAATTACCATTGAGAAGAGCAGTAATTATTGCAGATTCCAGATTACAGCTTCAACGGTGACTTCTACATGACCAACTCACAGTCATAGTGGTCCCACATGCATTTTCAAAATGTTTTACAACGCCTCCCCTCCTTATAAAGATGCCCTGTCCTCTGTGGTTTTCATAAGATAATCCAGGTCTTAACTTTTAATAAACTACCACCAGTCCCATCTAAATCATAAGGATAGGAATTACATGGTCTGGAATGCATTTGGCTGCACTCTCAGAATAGCAATGCTGTGTGTCTCTCTCTATGCCCTGAAATGTTTTTTGGGGGGGGGGTAAAATATATCCCTTACAGTGCTGAAATTGATATATATTTTTTCAGTTTCAGTGTTATATGAAAAGCAATGAAATACATAAAAGTATTTGAAGATTGTTTCCAAAGCCTAGGGCCCTCAAACTCAATGCTGGACCTCGAAGCCAGTTCCACTGCATTCTTTCATTGTTCCCCTCTAATCAGGGACTGATTTAGACCTGGGACACCAGATACGTGCAATTAATTATCAGGTAGAACAGAAAACTAGCAGGCTTCGGATCTCGTAGGGTAAGAGTTGAATACCCCTGTTCTAGGGAGTAAGGGCTAGGGGTTGATTTGGAATTAAGAAATACTGTGAACACTTTTGTCTATTTGGGATATGGTTTAGGAGCAGCCCACACCTTCAGAGGGATAGGAATCGCCTCCCTCGTCATCCTCCTCCTCTTCGCTCTCATCCAATGGCTGGCTGTGCAGAGTGGGGAGAAAAGTATGTGTTAATAAAGTTGATCCTATCCTACCCTGTCTGCTTCAGGCTGTGCCTCTGCATGAGCTTACAGAAAAATAGCATTTGCTGCACCTATTATGCCCCTTAATGAAGAAGTGACTGGCTCCCAATGTGGCAAGCATACCATGTACTACCACTAACTCTAACTCCAGTTTTTCTATCAGCAACTGAGATATTCATAGACATTAGAATGCTGAATGAATCATGTTTAGGATGTTAATAATAGGGGTAGTTGTTAACCCAGACATCTTAGCAGAATAAGCATTTTTAATCGTTATGAAAAATGTTGCTTACGTTGTTTTCCAGATACCAAAATGCTGGCGGAGAACATTCCCGTCCCCTCCAGTCCTGTTCCCATAGCAACCATCGATGTTATCCAATCAGATAACGTCGCCGCAACAACGCCACCACCAAGGAAGACCAAGCACCAGGAGGAGCAGGAGGACATGAGCAAGCCCGCCTGGGTGGTGTCCGCCTCGCCCTGGGTCTCCCTGGCCTTCGCCCTGCACCAGATCAGAGAGATCGCTGTCCTGGCCAGGAGCAGCCCTGCCAACAACCATCAGCCGCTCGAGGTAGGTAGACAGGGTGGCAGCTCGTGGGGTTTAGGCATAGACTTCTAGGTTCAGGCTGTGATTTGAGGCTGGGCCCAAAGGTGCATGTCACTGGGCAGAGAATGGAACAGTAGGTGGTTTATGTGGAACACAAGTGGTTTATCTAGAGATTTGTACATGTTCCAGCCAAGGTTCCATGTTGTATGATGTCCTCCTGAGAATTGTATTTTTTTATGTCATGTGTTCCATTTCGAAGAAAGGTGAGAATATAATACCTGCCTTTAGAACTGTATTTTATGAGGGTATTTTTGCATATCTGTGCCAAGTACTATACTTACAGTATTACAAATAACTATGATGCAACACTTTATCCTTGCTCTGTTTGGTAGGAGATCAATGAGATCAGCACAGATGAACCAACAGAGGAAACCTCCCAGTCCTCATCTCAAGACCCCCCCAGCAGGTCCCCACAGACGGGACCCCCCCTACCTGACCAGGATCACCCTATGCCTGCTGACCAACCACCCCTCCCCACTGGCCACACACAGTAAAGGGGGAGCACATTGCACATTTTGAGGAACTGTCCCAAAATGTTTTCCAAGCAACACCACCAACCGACAGAGTCAAGGGCTGGCGGAAGTCCAGTTATTAAAAGAGTGAAGAGTATGGTTTTACAGACTGGACAGAAGAAAAATACAGGCCAAAATGAGAGGTTATATTTGTCCTCTTAGCAGAGGACTTAACCAGTGCCTTTAGGGATATGAGGAAAAGCTCTTGCCTTGAAGTAGCTACTGTTGCACTTTCAAATGGATGTAAAAATGTTAAGTTATTTTTTTAAACTTGGAAATCTGGATATTAGGTTTGATTGAATAGGGTTCTATTTGTCTCAATGGCCCTCAAACTGATCAAGTGCCTGAGCCTCGTCATAGGTTGGTGATTCACACTCATGCAGAAGTGACACACTCAATCTAAATAGCTATGTGTGTAATGGCTGCTTACATAGAGTTTAGGGGCACGTTCAATAGGAAAACGTTGTGGAATGTTGCAGATAGAAATGTTATGATTGGAACTGACAGAAAGTCAGAGAGACATGTTTGTTCTACATACTAGGCTATATCTGGAACAAGTTGCTCTCCTGAATGTGGCCCTGCTATTACATGTAAATGTTTACTGTGTCGAGTCTGACTATCAACCACTGATGCCGTGGGAAAAATACTTATTTCAAAAAGGTTTATGAAGTGATCGTGTCAGATATGATATCCACCAGGCTTTCAGGGTCTGTAATGTCTATTTAACTATTACTCCATTAGTTATGGAGATCTCCCCTCTGTGAATGTATTTTCACATGCATATTTGTCTAATGCCTGGCCAAAATTTCACAAACATAAAATATTGAACCAGTCTTATTTAGACAGAAATTGCAAATATGTCAAACTGCTTTACTCCAGGACTATCTAAAACTGTTCAGACGTTGTAATGACCTGACCATTTTACATGACATGGCTTGTCTGCTATGTAGCCTAAGCCTATTTATTTTAAATCAGGCAAGCTTTACTACTCTCAGTGCTCTGTGGCCTTTTTGTATCTCTTTAAGGTGAAACATCAGTTCACAATACAATGTCACTGGAGAAAGATGGGCTTATTTATTAATTGAAACAAACCTTAAAAAGAATCATCCTTGGATCATAATGACCCAAATCATCATTCCCAAAATACAAAAACATAAAAAAATGATGTTTGATATAAAATTACAATAAACTTTCTTTTTTTTCTGGCCTGCGGGAGAAAAACATTGCTTTTGACAGATTTGGTCCAATCAAAATCTCCCTTCGATGTTTACAGCATGTGATCGGCTGTTCTGGCTGTCAAAGGCGGCAACTTCCTAAGCAGCCAGGTGGGGGCGGTAGATAGTAGTTGACTGGATTCCACAGCCAAGCAGAGAGTACGTGAGAGTTTGTTACAGTGACCCAGCAGGGAAGCAGGTCTCATAACCCCAGGCACTTACCACACACAGGAGGAGGAAAAAACGATGTACTCATGATTGTTGCTGGTTTACCTGAGAGCTGTAAACATGAGTTCAAAGTCATTCTTGTGATTCCTGCAATTATGATGCAGAGTTTTGGATTCGAGATGGAGAATTCTGCTTTGATTTCATTTGCAGTGTAGAGTGGGAACCCCAAAGTCAGATTAACTCAAGGCTCCCCCTTAAAAATATACATATATCTCTGAGCCAGGATAGGATAGGCACACCAAGTCTCCCGTCTCCTCTTAGGTGGAATTATGATTCACAATCACTCGGACTAGATTTATAGTGGGATTCTATTTGGGACATATGATGAAGCTTAATTTATACTCCTAGCTGTTAATGTGTTTTATGTCGATTCATTCTGTATGAAGATGTTGATCAATCATTCAATCGAGTTCATAAATCACTTAAATATTTTTTGCCAGCATGTTCGACCCCAAAGATCAACCTGAGTGGTATTGCCCCCTAGTGGCCATATTAGGAACCAACCTGTCCACTACAGAGGTTTAAAGTCTGATCTTAGAACAGCTCCATGTCCTCCTCCTCAACGTCCTCGATGACATGGGGCTCTGAAGGCGGGGTGAAGGCGGCAGGGGCGGGAGGATAGGGAGGGTAGAAAGGGGTGGAATAGGGTGGGGGCTGCCAGGGGGCGGAGCTGTCCGGACGGGGCATGGTGGTGGGGGTGGTTGGTGTGTAGAGGGGGAGGGGGCTAGGTGTAGGCGGAGCCCTGACAGAGCTGTCCATCTCGTCTTCGCTGAGGTCCTCGTCAGCGCCCAGCCCCAGCACCCTGTGCTGGGCGGAGTTGAAGAGCATGTCCTCGTTGTTGGCTGCACCCGGGCCGTACTGCTGTCCGTGATTCTGCTGCTCCCCCGGGGTCACGTGGCCGCCGCCCGTCAGGAAGGCTGCAAACCTAGAAATGTCATTTAGCAGAGAGTTGAGTTGTTCACCAGCACTCCGTTCAGTCAAGCTCTCATCATCTGGGTGCTTTTAGAGCAGAAAGTTCCGAATATTTGTGTGTCAGTCTCCTACTGTTGTGATGTTTTAAATGCAGGGAGCTATTCTTATCCGTATTTTTTGAAACTGCACTGTCGGTTAGGGTCTCGTAAGTAAGCATTTCACTGTAAGCTCTACACCTGTTGTATTCGGCGAATGTGACTAATACAATATGATTTGATTTGGATCCTGAGGACAAGATGTGTTCTACTTTAGTTAGGATGTGAGTAGTGTAGTTCGCGTGTTTGTCCCGTACCGTTGTGGGGAGCGTAGTCGGAGGACCATTTCCCAGGCAGGGAAGCCAGGCGTAGTGCAGAGCCTCCTGAGCTCCTCAAGGGAGGCTGTGGTGTGCACCTCCCCCTGCTCTCTGTACTCCTCATCTGTGAGGAGGCGTACCTGGGGCTTCCTGCTACGCCCAAACACACGCAAGAGAGAGGAAAGGAGACGCCCTGTTAGCCTGGGGGAGAGAGGGAGAGACAGCCATCAATCAAACACACAACTTTGGATCAAAGCATCTGCTAAAAAGCCTCTACTATTAATCTCCATTACCCAAATCCACCTTAGTAGCATATCTAATGTCAAACCACAAATTGACTGTGTACCTGCATGTCGCCAGCAGCAGTCTGTAGGCATAGGGCAGAGCCTTGAGCACCAGCAGGATGCCCAGGAGTAGGTAGGAAGCCTGGGGGTAGGTCACTCCGTAGTACATGAGGCCCATGGCCAGGCACTGGAGCCCCCAGGTCAGTAGGGACAGGGTGCGCTCGCTGCTGATGGGCCCGTGCTTGTAGCAAACCGCCCAGCTGATCAGGCCCGTTACTACCAGGTAGCCTGGAAATAGAGAAAATGATGAAGTGATGGAAAGAGGAAGAGGGAGAGAGAAATGGAGAGATCTGTTGGTTCTATGTGATTATGATATTTTTATAGAGAAAGCAACATAAGCAAAGACACAGAAACAAAAACGTAACCGGTTAAGATGAAATACTCCAATTGAAAGCCCTGTGTAATTGGAACAGTGGAACCCAGTGGATTTGAGGCATGCCAGTAAGGGTGAAAAGAACACATTTGAAAGCTAATCCACCTAAAGCCCTTTTGTTTCCAAGCACAGAAATCAATGTTCCAGCAGCATTGCCGCGCGCTCTTAATCCTAACGTGCCTGCGGATTCAACCATTTTCAACCCAGTGTGTGCATAGACAGAGGGCAAATTGATTTGGCAGAAAATCCACTCCATTGAGGAGTGTGGAGAGGCAGTCAGTAACTGTAGGCTACTTCACCACTCCACATCCACTTGGCCCTCTTATTATGACAGACTCCTGGGAGTGAATGACTCAGAGTGGACACTGACCCATCCTCATTAGTCATGAAAATATTACGGTATCATGTCTGTAGTGAGAGCATATCATTTATCAGGAGCCTTCATGTAAACAGTGTTCATACTGGGTTCAAATGTGCAAGGCCTCGCAAAGACAGCATTTCAATGTAGGCTAAATGCTTCCTACTGCTAACTGAACAGTTCAAGTCTTAGTTACTGACCTTATTTTAAGCAACAATCTCTTAACTAAACCAACTCACCCAAGGCATGTCTCCAGTAGAGCGTCGTGATGTCTTCCCAGTGGTTGAACAGCGTCTGGTATCCCAGGTAGGACAGGCCGGAGCCAGCACCAACCAGCGTGATGAACATGGCCCTCTGGAGGTGACACAGGCAGGTAATATAACAAGGCAAGCCTAATTCATCTGAGCCACCCAGAGGACTCTTTCTCTATTGAATAACTCTCTCCAAATGTTGGATTCTACAGTTAAAGACATCTCTCTTTAGGATAAGCCAGGCCAGAGTGACACGTTTGGGGTATGGCCATCTGATTTTACAGGCACGGTGGAGGCTATGTCCAAAAGGGCAAGTTCTGAGGGGGCTGGGGTGGTAGGCTAACCCTCGGTTATGGAGGGCATATCTCCTAGCTAAGAATAAGTGTATGTTTGGTCCAGGAAAGGGTGTCTCCCATCACTTTAAACTAAAACTAATTTCGATCAATCACCCTGATTAATCATTTGGATCAAGTCTTTAGGCAGTGCAATGACCTTTTATATTTTTTATTTTATTTATTTTTATTTTACCGTTATTTTACCAGGTAAGTTGACTGAGAACACGTTCTCATTTGCAGCAACGACCTGGGGAATAGTTACAGGGGAGAGGAGGGGGATGAATGAGCCAATTGTAAACTGGGGATTATTAGGTGACCATGATGGTTTGAGGGCCAGATTGGGAATTTAGCCAGGACACCGGGGTTAACACACCTACTCTTACGATAAGTGCCATGGCATCTTTAATGACCTCAGAGAGTCAGGACACCCGTTTAACGTCCCATCCGAAAGACGGCACCCTACACAGGGCAGTGTCCCCAATCACTGCCCTGGGGCATTGGGATATTTTTTAGACCAGAGGAAAGAGTGCCTCCTACTGGCCCTCCAACATCACTTCCAGCAGCATCTGGTCTCCCATCCAGGGACTGACCAGGACCAACCCTGCTTAGCTTCAGAAGCAAGTCAGCAGTGGTATGCAGGGTGGTATGCTGCTGGCAATATACAGTGAGCTCCAAAAGTATTGGGACAGTGTCAAATGTTTTGGATCTGTACTCTGGACTTGAAATTATACAATAACTATGAGGTTGAAGTGCCGACTGTCATTAATGTAGATATATTTAGAAACATATTATATTCTTAATTACAATAAAAGTACATCCAAAATGACAATACATTATTTACCATTAATTTACATTGGGCACAAAATAATCTGAAACACAACCAAAACAAACAGCAAACGCATCCAACAAGTTTGTAGAGTCACAAGCTTGATGTAATCATTACGTGCTATGAATAGGGCACCAAATATGACACAATCTTTACCACTTTAATACACATAAGTGAATTTGGCTCACAAGGTGAAAAATCTGCCGATCTGTCCTTGAGCATGACTAGCTAAATTATAAGGCAATTCAGAGAAACACTCATGACTCCATTCTAAGCACACCAAAATAACGATCTGCTTCTATGAATTTGCCTTGTGATAACCTAACACTGTAAGGTCGTATTTTATTATTTAGCTAATCATGTTGGCAATATAAAAAACGTTCAAATTATGCCCACCTGACCCAGATGCGTTTTCACAATACAAGAAACATAGGTTCATTGTTTTCAGGACAACCCAGGGTATAAACCATGCCAGCTTGTAACTGTACATCAAACATAGTGATCATAAACGTTTATACAATATGTTACATGAGTGTTATTATATGGAAAAGTGAAGTGCACATTTGGACTCACGGGTGTTTTGCTTGCTTGAATAATAAAAAGCATGAGCTGGTGCACACCTAAAGAAAGTTGGTAGAGGTGCTGAATAACAGCGAGCAAACTATAGGCTGTAGAAAATGATGGAGAGTTGCACGCACTATATACAAGCTTACAGTCATTTATTAGTTTAAAATGTTTCAGCGTCACTGTGCCTTCTTCAGGTTGTATATTACATGAGTTTAATGACATGGAAAAGTGAAGTGCACGAGTGTTTGGCTTGCTTGCATGAGATCAAAGCGGTATTTATTATAATCCTTAACGTCTTTCAATATACATTGAGTCCTCGTAATTTACAGCATTTGCTTCACTCAGACAACAAAACAAATTCAAAAGTTGCCAAATTAGCAGGAGGGATGGAGCAACTTCTGTCAAAACCCATACAGAGCTGTTAAGTGGAGACCCTGAGCTCTGACGTCATGTATAGAATGTTACTGTACAGCCACTGCATGCACGTGTAAATGGCTATGGTAAAACAAAGCAGGAAAATTAAGTAGAGTGCATTGACCGTACTGATTAGCAAAGCTTGTCAAATTGAAATGTGGGGCTCCTTTTATAATTAGCCTAAAGCAATAACAGCTTGAGCCTAAAGGTGATTCTTACCGGTATAGCGTTTTTCAGGATCAACAGCAGAAAGACAACAATTGAGAGAACTCCCACTGAGATTCCTGAGGAATAAAAAAACAAAGAACTCCTGCCAAAAAAGAAAAATATACATTATTGTTTTCTGTAGTACCACTATTCAACCTAGAATAGCTCAATCACAGGATCAATTCAGTTGTAGAACTACAGTGACTTCGGAAAGTATTCAGAACCCTGAACTTATTCCACATTTTGTTACGTTACAGCCTTATTCTAAAATGTATAAAACAAATATAAATCCTCATCAATCTACACACAATACCCCATAATGACAGAGCAAAAACAGATTTTTTGAAAACATAAATATCACATTTACATAATTATTCTGACCCTTTACTCAGTACTTTGTTGAAGCACCTTTGGTAGCGATTACAGCATTGAGTCTTCTTGGGTATGACGCTACAAGCTTGGCACACCTGTATTTGGGGAGTTTCTCCCATTCTTCTCTGCAGATCCTCTCAAGCTCTGTCAGGTTGGATGGGGTGCGTTGCTGCACAGCTATTTTCAGGTCTCTCCAGAAATGTTTGATCGGGTTCAAGTCTGGGCTCTGACTGGGCCACTCAAGGACATTCAGAGACTTGTCCCGAAGCCACTTCTGCGTTGTCTTGGCTGTGTGCTCAGGGTCGTTGTCCTATTGGAAGATGAACCTTTGCCTCAGTCTGGGGTACTGACCACTCTGGAGCAGGTTTTCATCAAGGATCTCTCTGTACTTTGCTCCGTTCATCTTTGCCTCGATCCTGACTAGTCTCCCAGTCCCTGCCGCTGAAAAATATCCCCACAGCATGATGCTGCCACCATCATGCTTCACCGTAGAGATGGTGCCAGGTTTCCTCCAGACGTGACGCTTGGCATTCAGACCAAAGAGTTCAATCTTGGTTTCATCAAACCAGAGAATCTTGTTTCTCATGGTCGGAGAGCCTTTAAGTGCCTTTTGGCATACTCCAAGCAGGCTGTCATGTGCTTTTTAGTGAGGAGTGGCTTCCGTCTGGCCACTCTACCATAAAAGCCTGATTGGGGGAGTGCTGCAGAGATGGGAGAATCTTCCAGAAGGATAACCATCTCCACAGAGCAACTCTGGGGCTCTCGCAGAGTGACCATCGGGTTCTTGGTCACCACCCTGACCAAGGCCTTTCTCCCCCGATTGCTCAGTTTGGCCGGACGGCCAGCTCTAGGAAGAGTCTTGGTGGTTCCAAACTTCTTCCATTTAAGAATGATGGGGGCCACTGTGTTCTTGGGGCCCTTCAATGCTGCAAACATTTTTTGGTACCCTTCCCCAGATCTTTGCCTCAACACAATCCGGTCTCTGAGCTCTACAGACAATTTCTTCGACCTCATCAATCAATCAATCAAATTCATTTATAAAGCCCTTTTTACATCAGCCGATGTCATAAAGTTCTACACAGAAACCCAGCCTAAAACCCCAAACAGCAATCAATGCAGATGTAGAAGCACGGTGGCTAGGAAAAACTCTCTAGAAAGGCAGAAACCTAGGAAGAAACCTAGAGAGGAACCAGGCTCTGAGGGGTGGCCAGTCCTCTTCTGGCTGTGCCGGATGGAGATTATAACAGTACATGGCCAAGATGTTCAAACGTTCATAGATGACCAGCAGGGTCAAATAATAATAATCACAGTGGTAATAGAGGGTGCAACATATCAGCACCTCAGGAGTAAATGTCAGTTGGCTTTTCATAGCCGATCATTCAGAGTTAGAGACTGAAGGTGAGGTAGAGAGAGAGGGTCGAAAACAGCAGGTGCGGGACAAGGTAGCACGTCCGGTGATCAGGTCAGGGTTCCATAGCCGCAGACCGAACAGTTGAAACTGGAGCAGCAGCACGACCAGGTGGACTGGGGACAGCAAGGAGTCATCAGGCCAGGTAGTCCTGAGGCATGGTTCTAGGGCTCAGGTCCTCCGAGAGAAGAGAAAGAGACCTCATGGCATGGTTTTTGCTCTTACATGCACTGTCAACTGTAGGACCTTATATAGACAGGTGTGTGCCTTTTCAAATCATGTCCAATCAATTGAATTTTGGATGATCAATGGAAACAGGATGCACCTGAGCTCAATTTTGGGTCTCATTTCAAAGGTAAATACGGCATTTCTGTTTTGCTATTTTTTGCAAACATTTCTAAAAATCTGTTTTCGCTTTGTCATGATGGGGTATTGTGTGTAGATTGCTGAAGATTTGTATTTATTTCATCCATTTTAGAATACGGCTGGTAACAAAATGTGGATAAAGTCAAGGGGTCTGAATATTTTCCGAAGGCCCTGTATATGTGGCCTACTGGATGGTTCTTCTTCTGCTACTGAAATATTCACATTTTTAAAGGAGCAGTGCATTCAAAAACGTGATTTTTTCTGTGTTTTATATATATTTACACACTATGAGGTTGGAATAATATTGAAATTGTGAAAATTATTATAACGCACTTTTAATGTAAGAGCTGTTTGAAAAGACCACCTGAAATTTCAGCTTGTTTGGCAAGGTGGGTTTTTGATATAATTTAATAGACCAATAACTAAGAGAGCTTGCCCTGCTCTCTGCTAATAACAGATAGTTTTCAGGATGCACATCCCTCCCATAAGGCTCCTCCAATTAGGCCCATCTCTCAGACCACTCCCAGACAGTCGTAGCAAAATTATTGCTTCAGAAATTGCATTTAGCTGAGAAGCTATTTTTGTTTATTTTTGACCATTTTAATTTAAAACAATCACAGTAAGGTACTAAATTCTTACCCAGAAATGTTTTGATGTTGAGATAAAAATGTCTGCATTGGACCTTAAAGTCTCACACTGCATGTTTACCAGGACAATAGGATTGAGAGCTACTAAATATAACTAACACACACACAGCGTGAGAATGGTAAAACCTTACCTACACAAAGCCCCAGCAAAGTAGAAGAGGGCAAGGCCACATGCAAAGAGTCCAAATCGTATTTTATTTAACCCTGTAAGTAAAGAGTATGGCTGTTAATAATCATTCTGAACTTTAGACCAAACCGGTAGGTTAACTGCAATAACTAACAACAACAACAACAATAAGATAATCTCACGTTTGCCCCTGACATGTAGAGAGTGCTCAGAATTGGCCCTCGGGGTCTTCACCATGAAGCACACATCCTCCTGTTCCAGTGGGATGTCCAGGCTCTTCTCCCTGGCCACACTGGGGCTGGGAGGCCAATAGTGGTTGACCAGGCACCGTGACAACGTGAGGAAGTGGCCTGGCTCGTAGCAGTTCCTGGTCCCCTCCATGGGGTACACAATGTAGACCCCTTCTTCACCTGTCACACGCACCTTGAAGAAGAGTCAGATAGATGCATTATATGAGCAATGTTTGGTTTGTTGCTGTTACAACATAGTAACGACAACTATCATGTCATTGCAGTAACTTGGCTAATTTATTGTATGGGAGCATATAGACACACACAAAAAGTGTCTCGTGTTTGGTGTACATATGTGTATCAAAAGTGAATCATGAGCTGTTGTGAAGCAAGCACCCATGGTATACCTACAAGACATGTGTAGCTTTCTTACCTGAAAGGTGGACCAGATGTCTTTCCATTTGATCACTGTGCCAGAACTGTAACAGAAACATCTTGTTCCAAAATGGGTGGTGTTTTGACTTTCTTTAAGATATGTGCAGTCTGGAAGAATACAACAATAGCTTGTTAATCAGACATAGTAGCTATATTTAATGTGAAATTAGTAAGCTAGTTAGTTTACTAATGGCTAGTACGTTACCTAGCTAAAATAGTTAGTAGCTAGCTAGCTAAGTAAATTCACAAGATTATTGCTCTTCGTGGACTAGCTAATGTTAATGGCTAATTTAGCTAACGTATGTAGTTGGCTAACGTTACTACTAGCAAACGTTGCTCTGAATTAATTGACAGACCAATCATACAGTAATATGGATGTTACACAAAATAAACCGACTAGTTAGCTAAATAGCCAACTAGCTAGCTACGTTACCTAAGAACAATAGTGGATAGGGGGGGGGGGGGGGGGGATACTGTCGTTAGCAAGATAGGCTAGCTAACGTCACAGTCATTACTTAGCTACAACATTCACCTGCGTCTGAAAAGCCAAGGCTTCCTTCAACTTGTACACATACGACATTTGCCAGTACAGCTAAAATGGATAAAATGGATATATCGGAGCAAGGATTCATCATTCCTAGTTGTTGTTAGCAGGCAAGCTATTGTTGTTTACTGTACTTTCAAATTCGGTGGTTACGAATTAGACCAAAGTAAACGATATTGATAAACATATCAAGTTTTTCTCTGGTGAACAAACTATCTACATGTATGTTTTTCGAATATATATTTATACGCTTTGATGTTGTTTTACAATCATTTAACAGCTAGAGCTTGCATCACGTACTTTCAGTTGTAGTTCACGCAACCGTGATTGATTGCTTTAGCCTTGATCAGTATCTGCATTGAAACTGAAAGCGTGACAAGAATGAGTGTGTTTAGGCAATTTCTGGCTAAATAATAGGTGTTGCAAGAAATAAGCAAGTTATTATTTTATCAATAATAACACCATTGCCTGGGACAGTTTGATGATTTCCGACTCCGAGTACCTTTGGGTGCCACCTGTGGTTCCCCCTCGTGGATCCTTAAGGAAGATGTGAAATACATTTTTTAAATGTTTTTTTATTCACCTTAATGTAACCAGGGAGGCTAGTTGAGAACAAGTTAATTTACAACTGCGACCTGGCCAAGATAAAGCAAAGCAGTGCGACACAAACAACACACAGAGTTACACATGGAATAAACGAACATGCAGTCAATAATACCATAGAAAAAAGTATATATACAGTGTGTGCAAATGAGGTAGGATAAGGGAGGTAAGGCAATAAATGGGCCATATTGGCGAAATAATTACAATATAGCAATTAAACACTGGAGTGATAGATGTCCAGACGATGAGTGTGCAGGTAGAGATACTAGGGTGCAAAGGAGCAAAATAAATAACAGTATGGGGGATGAGGTAGTTGGATGGGCTATTTACAGATGGGCTATGTACAGGTGCAGTGATCTGTGAGCTGCTCTGACAGCTGGTGCTTAAAGTTAGTGAGGGAGATATGAGTCTCCAGCTTCAGTGATTTTTGAAGTTCGTTCCTGTCATTGGCAGCAGAGAACTGGAAGGAAAGGCGGCCAAAACTTGAAGGAAAGGCGGCTTTGGGGGTGATCAGTGCTGCTGGAGAGCATGCTAAGGGTGGGTGCTGCAATGGTGACCAGTGAGCTGAGATAAGGCGGGGCTTTACCTAGCAAAGACTTAAAGATGACCTGGAGCCAGTGGGTTTGGCGACAAATATGAAGCGAAGGCCAGCCAACGAGAGCATACAGGTCGCAGTGGTGGGTAGTATATGGGACTTTGGTGACAAAACGGATGGCACTGTGATAGACTGCATCCAATTTGCTGAGTAGAGTGTTGGAGGCTATTTTGTAAATGACATCGCTGAAGTCAAGGAATGGTAGGTTGGTCAGTTTTACGAGGGTATGTTTGGCAGCATGAGTGAAAGATGCTTTGTTGTGAAATAGGAAGCCGATTCTAGATTTAATTTTGGATTGGAGATGCTTAATGTGAGTCTGGAAGGAGAGTTTACAGTCTAACCAGACACCTAGCTATATTCTAAGTCAGAACCGTCCAGAGTAGTGATGCTGGACGGGCGGGCAAGTGTGGTCAGCGATCGGTTGAAGAGCATGCATTTAGTTTTACTTGCATTTAAGAGCAGTTGGAGGCCACGGAAGCAGTGTTGTATGGCATTGAAGCTTGTCTGGAGATTAGTTTACACAGTGTCCAAAGAAGGGCCAGAAGTATACAAAATGGTGTCGTCTGCGTAGAGGTGGATCAGAGAATCACCAGCAGCAAGAGCGACATCATTGATGTATACAGAGAAAAGAGTCGGCCCGAGAATTGAACCCTGTGGCACCCCCGTAGAGACTGACAGATTTCCGGACAACAGGCCCTCCGATTTGACACACTGAACTTTGTCTGAGAAGTAGTTGGTGAACCAGGCGAGGCAGTCATTTGAGAAACCAAGGCTGTTGAGTCTGCCGATAAGAATGTGGTGATTGACAGAGTCGAAATCCTTGGCCAGGTCGATGAATACAGCTGCACAGTATTGTCTCTTATTGATAGCGGTTATGATATTGTTTAGGACCTAGAGCATGGCTGAGGGTGCACCCATGACCAGCTCGGAAACCAGATTGCATAGCGGAGAAGGTACGGTGGGATTCGAAATGGTCGGTGATCTGTTTGTTCACTTGGCTTTCGAAGTACTTAGAAAGGCAGGGTGGGATAGATATAGGTCTATAGCAATTTTGGTCTAGAGTGTCTCCCCCTTTGAAGAGAGGGATGAACGCAGCAGCTTTCCAATCTTTGGGCTCTCAGACGATACAAAAGAGAGGTTGATCAGGCTAGTAATGGTGGTTGCAACAATTTCTGCGGTTAATTTTAGAAAGAGAGGGTCCAGATTGTCTAGCCCGGCTGATTTGTAGGGGTCCGGCATCCAATCGAGGCTTAGATGCCACGTTCATCAGCGGCTGTGCTGTGGACCTGAATCTACCTGAGCCTACAGTAAGTGTTTAATTGTTGCATTAAAACAATACTTCCTATAAATCCTTTGAACAAACAACAAAGGTGTAGAATCCAGTAAAATTGCAATTAATATGCTTCTGCACTGCACTGACTGCACTGTACCATGTTAGAGTCCCCATTTTTTGTATGAATGAAAAGAGTTCTATCAGACACTCATTGATTGATTACGTTTATTATTGACCAATTACCATGGAAAATTATAGCTTAGTTATTATAGATATTTTCATAAAAGGCTTGGCAGGGAACAGGAGGCACACATTAACATGATAATTTTTTTAATTTAACACATCCAAAATTGAATAAAATCCTATCAATGTGAGTCTGGAAGAGAGCTGAGTAGCCTATAGGTCAGGGATCTAGATTCAGATTTTTCTTGAGTGGATGGTCAGGAGGCCATAACATAATTACAAATAGTTTGTAGACTTACAAATTGACCGCAAGAAGCCCAAACAGATATAATGTTAGACTAAAACATAATAATTTCAAACCTTGCTTACATTTGTATATGATCACGTGTCTTCCTATGTGTGAGAATACTTGGGAACAAATTTCTTAAATTAAAATCACTTTGCGCTCATATCCTAGTGTTTTTACAGTCTTTTATGTCTAACAATAAAAATAATAATAATTATTATTATATTTTGGGGCCAGATGGTTGGTCGTTATGATGGGGAATTTGAGACAAAATATCTAAAGGATTGTACTATTAAACAGACTTTCCAAACGTGGGTCTGTTGTAGACACACTTCCTCTTAGTATATGTCACGTCAAAATAAAAGTCCTCCACAAGTTATTAATTTGTGGTCCACATATGGCGCACGTGCAGGACTTTTATTTAGACATGAGGTAAGCATAGAGGAAGTGGGTCTACAACAGACCCACGTTTGGAAAGTCTGTATAATAATACAATCCTTTAGAAATGTCAAAAAATGTCCTCTGTCATATTGACCAACCGTCCAGCTCACTGGCCCATTAAATTGAAACGGAATTGTATTTATCGTCTGGCTTCCCACGGGCTGTTTTTGTGCAATACAATTGAAAGCAACGCTGGTGTATTTATATACACCCATATTGCTAAAAGCACCTAAGTAGCCTACTATGGTTCACAACATTGAAATATAAGCTGCTGGAGATGGAAAGTCTCTCCACCTCCCACCTCCCACATACTCAAGGATGGGCACAGACAGACAAGGAAAGAGGGAATATGCAACAAAAAAAAGCCAAAAAAACTTAAAAGCGGGCCAGATGAGAATGTCATTTTTGTTGCTGTTTCTGCGCCCTTTGAAAATGGAAGGGGGATTTTTGTGGTGGGCGGACGCACACAGCAGGCAGCACGCGGCGGCTTTTTCATTTCTCTAGGATGCTGAGGCGACGGCGGCGGCTTTTCCTGACAGGCACGCCCACGCTGGGCTGAGGGCTTACTGTCACATATGCTGCCTGGCTTGCTGCTGCCTGCCTCCCCAAGTTATGCTAATACCACTGTTTGTTTTTCAGACACTCATCCCCCCTTTCTCTTCCTCCTCCTCCTCCCCTCAGTCTCTAAGTAAACATTCTTAGTTACCCACCCCTCTCCACCCCCAAAAGATTATTTCTGAATTCACTATGGTCTGAAAACGGATCAGTTTGCTCTGAGATTGTACTGTACCATTTCTCCTAGTGAAGAAGCAGGCCAATTTGCAGTCTCATTGTGCTGATGTTCCTCTATCTCAAATCAAATAAAAGTTGATTGGACATGTGCACATGTTACAGTGAAATGCTTGCTTGTTGTCTTGGTAAGCAACGCCAGTGGATATTTGGCCTTGTGTTTTAAATTCTTCTTCTGCGGAAAGGTGAATTTGTCTCCCAGTGTCTGTTGGAAAGCAGACTAAAACAGGTTTTCATCTCCGACTTTGCCTGTGCTTAGCTCTATTCCATTTATTTTTATCTTAAAAAACTCCATAATCCTTGCCGATGACAAGCATACCCATAACATGATGCAGTCACCACCATGCTTAAAAATATGAAGAATGGTACTTAGGGATGTTTTGTGTCGGATTTGCCCCAAACATAAAGCTTTGCATTCAGAACATTAAGTGGATTTCTTTGCCACATTTCTTGTAGTTTTACTTTGGTGCCTAATTTGCAAACATGATCCATGTTTTGGAATAGTTTTATTCTGTACAGGCTTCCTTATTTTCACGCCGTCATTTAGGTTAGTATTGTGGAGTAACGACAATGTTGTTGATCCATCCTCAGTTTTCTTCTATCACAGCCATTAAACTCTGTAGCTGTTTTAAAGTCACCATTGGCCTCATAATGAAATCCCTGAACGGTTTCCTCCCTCTCCATCAACTGAGTTAGGAATGACGCCTGTATCTTTGTAGTGACTGGGTGTATTGATACACCATCCAAAGTTTAATTAATAACTTCAAAATGCTCAAAGGGAGATTCAATGTCTGCTTTTTTACATTTTTACCCATCTACCAATAGGTGGCCTTCTTTGCGAGGCATTGGAAAACCTTCCTGGTCTTTGTGGTTGAATCTGTGATTGAAATTCACTGCTGGACTGAGAGACCTTACAGATAATTGTATGTGTGGAGTACAAAGATGAGGTACTGTAGTCATTAAAAAAAAATCATGTTAAACACTATTATTGCACACAGAGAAAGTCCATGCAACTTATTATGTGACTTGTTAAACACATTTTAACTCCTGAACTTATTTAGGCTTGCCATAACAAAAGGGTTTAATACTTATTTACTCAAGACATTTCAGCTTTTAATCTTCAATTAATTTTTAAAAATGTCTAAAAACACAATTTCCCTTTGACATTATAAGGTATTGTGTGTAGGCCAGTGACACAAAATCTCAATGTAATCTATTTTAAATTCAGGCTATAACACAAAATGTTAAAAGAGTCAAGGGGTGTGAATACTTTCTGAAGGCACTGTATATGGCCATTTTTTATATATAGGGTAAAGTTCATAATTTCATAACGAGGAAAGCAATCACTTTTGCAATGCGCACTGCATAGCCGAAGCAAGAGGAGAAGAAAATATGCTATTGGTGTGTCCTTAGACCATGGCCCAACGCTCTAACCATTAGGCTACCTGCTGCCCCATTTATAAAAATTAAAAAAAATAGTTTGGGTCACTGGCCCATAATGTCAAAGTGGAAATATGTCTTTTGAAATGTTTACGAATTAATTTAAAAAAGAAAAGCTGAAATGTCTTCAGTCAATAAGTATTCAACCGCTTTGTTATGGCAAGCCTAAATAAGTTCAGGATTTTTTTTTGCTTAACAAGTCACATTAGCTGCATAGACTCACACTGTGTGCAATAACAGTTTTTAACTTGATTTTTGAATGACTACCTCAACTCTGTATCCCACATATACAATTATTTGTAAGGTCCCTCAGTCGAACAGTGAATTTCAAACACAGATTCAATCACAAAGACCAGCGAGGTTTTCCAATACCACACAAAGAAGGGCACCTATTGGTAGATGGGTAAAAATAGAGAGTAATTAGCATCTCTGAACGTAATTTGCAAACCAAGTAAGTTTGCACCAATTTTACATGTAGAATCGTGTGAAAAATGTCTGCAATCAGAAGTCTACAGCGGGTGGTCCCTAAACCACAGCATGCTGAACAATTAGCAGACAAACACTAGTTCCACATTCGGTGCGATGTGTGCAAGCCTTAAAAGAGGTTGTGTCTGGAGTAGTAGAGGGGTTCTTTAGAAGCAGTGAGAAGCTTAGCGTCCGCTTTGATCAGTAGGCCACACGCCCACGCCTGCACCAGTTTGGAGGGCGGTGGGGGCCTGGTGGGACTAATCATCTGTAGAGGGTGAAGAGTGAGTGTGTGTGTCTTCTTTAGTATGTGGGAGGACTGTTCCCCATTACCCTTCCATTAATGAAGAGGTGGTATTGTCAAACTACATTCCCACTCTGCCCTTAAACTAATACTCAATCGAATCTGCCTATCCCAAGAATAGTTGATTATTTATTGTCTTAGTTCAAGGGGTCCTGAAAAGGTCTATCAAGTTAATCAAATAGGCTAGACAGCTAAGGGATGCGATAAGCCCAAGCGATAAGCATTTACAGTTCAGCAGGCATCCTCAGAGCCTGGCGCCTATGCTCCTTGACTCTTTTTCCAACTTTCTACAGTACCAGTCAAAAGTTTGGACACACCTACTCATTCCAGAATTTCTTTATTTTGACTATTTTCTACATTGTAGAATAATAGTGAAGACATAAAAACTATGACATTACACATATGGAATCATGTAGTAACCAAAAAAGTGAGATTCTCCAAAGTACCCACCCTTTGCCTTGCTGACAGCTTTGCACACTCTTGGCATTCTCTCAACCAGCTTCATGAGGTAGTCATCTGGAATGCATTTCAATTAACAGGTGTGCCTTGTTAAAAGTCCATTTGTGAAAATTATTTCCTTCTGAATGCATTTGAGCCAATCAGTTGTGTTGTGACAATGTAGTGTTGGTATACAGAAGATAGCCCTATTTGGTAAAAGACCAAGTCTATATTATGGCAAGAACAGCTCAAATAAGCAAAGAGAAACGACAGTCCATCATTACTTCAAGACATGAAGGTCAGTCATTACGAAACATTTCAAGAACTTTGAAAGTTTCTTCAAGTGCAGTTGCAAAAACCATCAAGCACTATGATGAAACTGGCTCTCATGAGGACTGCCACAGGAAAGGAAGACCCAGAGTTACCTCTGCTGCAGAGGACAAGCCCTTTAGAATAACTGCACCTCAGATTGCAGCCCAAATAAATGCTTCACAGAGTTCAAGTAACAGACACATCTCAACATCAGCTGTTCAGAGGAGACTGCGTGAATCAGACCTCCATGGTCGAATTCCAAAGAAACCACTACCAAAGGACACCAATAAGAAGAAGAGACTAGCTTGGGACAAGACACCTGAGCAATGGACATTAGACCGGTGGAAATCTGATTTTTCTCCTAACATATTGCACAAGTTGACAGCAGGTATTTACTTAAAAAGTAGCTACAAATATAGCTACGGTATATACCAGTGGAGGCTCCTCAGAGGAGGATGGGGAGAACCATCCTTTTTAGGAAAAACTATTCTAAATATATCCACATCACCAAATAATTGATTAAAACACACTGTTTTGCAAAGAGGGTCTACAGTAGCCTCAGCAGCACTCTGTAGGCTAGCACCATGGTGTAGCCGGAGAACATCAAGCTTCTGTCCTTCTCTTGGTACATTGACTTCAATACAAAACCTAGGAGAAACATGGTTCTCACCCCCTTCCATAGACTTACACAGTAATTATGACAACTTCCGGAGGATGACCTCCAACCTATCAGAGCTCTTACAGCATGCACTGACATGTTGTCCACCCAATCAATATATCAGAGAATGATTCTAGTACTGAAAGCATAAGCTACAGCTAGCTAGCACTGCAGTGCATACAATGTGGTGAGTAGTTGACTCAAAGAGAGAGAAAGACATTACGTTTTGAACAAATTAATTTCTTCCAAAGAGAGAGAATGGGAGAGAGAGAGAGACAGACAGACAGACAGACCTAGCTAGAGTTAGATCGATACAGCTAGCTAGAGCTAGATAGATACAGCTAGAAAGATACAGCTAGCTAGAGCTAGCTAGATAGTTTGATAGATACATCTAGCTAGATAGATACAGCTAGATAGATAGCTAGATATATACAGCTAGCTAGACAGGTGGGTCGATATATACAGCTAGCTAGATAGCTAGGTAGATAGATACAGCTAGCTAGATAGCTAGGTAGATAGATACAACTAGCAAGATAGCTAGGTAGATAGATACAACTAGCTAGGTAGATAGATACAACTAGAAAGATAGAAAGATAGATAGATAGATAGATAGATAGATAGATAGATACAGCTAGCTAGATAGCTAGATAGATATATACAGTTAGCTAGCTAGATATGTTGACTATGTCATGACAACGATGTAGGCTGTATATAGTGGTTATAGCGATCATGATATAGTATGAAGGTTTGGCTCTGAAAGGTTTTTCCGCCTAGTCACAGACAGCTGATGTGTTGTGCACTGAAGTCCACAAGTAAATGGAAAAGGTGAGCGGAGGAGAGCACGCAGTTAGTTGCGAGAAGGAATTATATATTCAACGAGCAAAATGATCATGCTGTTTTTATGTGGCTGCTATGAAAGTGAACTGTATTTGCTTGTGATCAGGGATGTATTCGTTCCGCCGATTCTGTTGAAAAACATTGCTTAAATGGAAGCAAACGGAAAGAAACAGGGATAAAATACCTGAATTTGTCCAATAGAAATTCACATTTGCAACTGTTGGACTAATGATTACTCCCTAAAATCAGCTAGATGCAGGCAAGAGTGTGCAAGGCGGTATTGAATGTGTCACTGTCTGTCACCTTGATTACTCAAAATTCTCTACATTGTAAACTTTCATTCATAGGCTAGGTTGGAGCAACCTCATAATGGGTACAGGAGAAATTTGAGTTTCATGTGGTAGCCCAAAACTATCAATGTAACATTGAGCTGGGTAATATAAATAAGGCCATGGTCATGAAAAAATAAAAAACATCCTCCCACGGCACTGACCGCCACTAGTATATATGGTTTACCGCCCAAGCCTAGTAAATGTGCACGTGTTATGCTATGTGTGTGTATATGTACTGCGGGGTGGTGTGGTCGTTAGCCTGTGTAGGCATTGTGTCAGCTGTAACCTTGAGTTTGTGTGTGTACGTGGAAATGTGCACGTGTAATTCTGTGTGTGTGTGTACGCACTGCGTGGGTGTGTGCATATGTGCATGCATGAGCGTGCTTGAGTGTTCTTGAGGATCTCTATTCACAGGCAAGTCCATGTCTCCTGAAGTTCTTTGACAGGCAAGAGTTTGCTCTTGGCAGAAGTCCAACACCACTAAAAACTTCACTCCTGTCCTGTCCTTCTCTCCTCAACCCCGACAACCCCTAACAACATAGAATATAGAATCATAAAGTCCAGTTGTTATTATTATTATTATCATTATTAATCATTAGTGGAATTACAGAGCTTTGAATGCGTGTGAATGCGTGATGTCGTGTGATCACGTGATGTAATGTGAAGCTAATGTGATAACATGTGAAGCGCCATGTGATGCAAAATATGATACCATGAAACTACACGTGACAACATTTGAGCAGATGTGAAAACCCAGGTTTCAAATGTAATTTAGAATATTTTACTGTGAAAGGCATAATTGACATTAATCATTGTCCCCTGCAGGTTTTGTCTTGTTCCCAGTTTGTTCCAGGGATGACCCCAAGGACGTTGTGTCATGGTCCACTGGAGTTTTTTGTCTGATTGCAGTGAAAATACGATAAATCTACAACCAGTTACTGTATTTAAACAGCTAAATCAAATCAAAGTTAATGGGCAGCACGCTGATTTCTTGGGACCTCACTTAGGATTTGAACACACACCCTTTTTATCTGAAGTTCCTGCTGCGCCACCAGGTCTGTGGACATAATGGCGATAGGAAAGAATACATTTCTGTACTTTGCCTAATGTTGCAGTAAAAATAAAGTAAACATATACAATCAACTTGAAGATATTTTTTTCTGTAAACTTACTGTTGCTGTATTCTGATTTCAATTTGTGTAAAAAATATTTTTACATTTTGTACTGTGACCAAACTGGGACTCTGAGCCTTACATGGGGTTTGAACGCATAACCTCTTGGTCGCTAGCAACCTGAAATTTCCTGCTACAGTGCAGCTACACCACCTGATCTGGGAGTGTGATAGCAATATGGACACAAACTTATTGGCAAGATTGCATTTCTGCACTTTGCTTAAAGCTCCCCAGAATCAAGTAAATAACTGTCCAATTATCACCACCCATCCTAGGAGGACAGGAAGTACCAGTTGTAACAACAACCAAGCATATATTTTACCCCTAATTTCATGACATCCAATTGGTAGTTGCAGTCTTGTCCCATCACTGTAACTCCTTACAGACTCAGGAGAGGCAAAGGTGGAGCACCATGCATGCTCTGAAACACAATCCTGCCAAGCCACACTGCTCACTTAAACCAGCCACACCAATGTGTCAGAGGATATACCATCCAGCTGGTGACCACAGTCAGCTTGTAGGCACCCAGCCCACCACAAGGAGTCAATAGAGCACATGGACAAGGAAATCCCAGCTGGACAAACTCTCCCCTAACCCAGACGATGCTGTGCCAATTGTGCACTGCCTCATGGGTCTCCTGGTCACAGCCAGCTGTGACACAGCCAGGGATCAAATCCTGGTGTGTAGTGACACCTCAAGCACTGCGATACAGTGCCTTAGACAACTGTGCCACTCAGGAAGCCCTAGTATGTTGGTTCAGTGGTGACACATGCGGAGCAGTCAGTGAGGAAGGCCTCAAAGCGCCTGTACGTTTTGACTGTTCTTGCCAGAAATTACCTACCCACTGAAGTTCTGGTCACAGTATACACTACACTGGTCAGGCCCTGTCTGGAATATGGTGGAGTGCTGTTAGTTGGACGCAGCAACAAAGCAGCAGTCCCAACTAGACAGGGTGCAGAGGAGGGCCTTGATCATCTCCAGAGGTGGAGCAGTCCAACCACAGCTCCCGTCACTGCAGAGCAGGCGAGAGGAGGCTGCAGTGCACCTGGTGAAGAACATGCAGACTCTTGACCACCCACTGAATGACCTGCTCCCTCGAAAAATAAGTACAGTAATTGCACCACCAGGCTCCTGAGAAACAGCTATGAATTGTCCTTTATAACTGCCCGTACGAACCGCTTTAGAAACGCCACTCTACCCACTGTTGTCAGAGCTCTAGTTCTTAAATGTTTCCCCCTAAAATTCTCGTTTTAACAATCACACTTTAACATTTCAATGTCCTTCATGAAACATGTCCTGTAATTGTCCTGTATTATGTGTTATGTGTTATGTATTTTAAATGAGTGTTTTGCAATTCTTAGTAATGTAAATTTGGCATTTCTTCAGGTTTATCTGTGAGCAAGAGTAAGTAAACTCAAACATCAACGTTAAACTAGCCGTGTTCAAGGACACTTGTCACACATTAATTCTTTAGGGATTTGAACTTGTGACCTCTTGGTTGGGAGTGCTAGCACGTTCATACTTATTCGTTAGGAATGTGTATCTTTCCCTTTAAAACCATTTGATACTATCTAGAAACATGGCCTCCAGTGGCAGTCTGTGCTGTTTAAGATAAGGGGGGACAAATCTTTTTTCTTCATGAGCATGGCCTTATTTCTATTACAACATAATGGATGACTGTCATTCATATTCCATTCACACAGCTCTATGTAACATCAGTAGGTTTAGGTTACTACATGATACTCAAATTTTTCCTATACCCATCATGAGGTTGCTACAACCTAGCCTATGAATGAAAGTTTACTTCGTACAGTACCAGTCAAATGTTTGGATACACCTACTCATTCCAGGGTTTTCCTATAATTTACTATTTTCTACATTGTAGAATAATAGTGAAGACAGAAAAACTATGAAATAACACATATGGAATCACGTAGTAACCAAAAAAGTGTTAAATCAAAATATATTTTAGATTCTTCAAAGTAGCCACCCTTTGCCTTGATGACAGCTTTCCACACTCTTGGCATTCTCTTAACCAGCTTCACCTGGAATGCTTTTCCAACAGTCTTGAAGGAGTTCCCACAAATGCTTAGCACTTGTTGGCTGCTTTTCATTCACTCTGCTGTCCAAGTCATCCCAAAACCATCTCAATTGGGTTGAGGTCGGGTGATTGTGGAGGCCAGGTCATCTGGTTCAGCAATCCATCACTCTCCTTCTTGGTCAAATAGCCCTTTCACAGCCTGGAGGTGTGTTGGGTCATTGTCTTGTTAAAAAAACTAATGATAGTCCCACTAAGCGCAAACCAGATGGGATGGCATATCGCTGCAGCCATGCTGGTTAAGTGTGCCTTGAATTCTAAATAAATCACTGACATTGTCACAAGCAAAGCACCCCGACACCATCACACCTCCTCCATACTTCACGGTGGAAACGACACATGCAGAGATCATCCGTTCACGTCTCACAAAGACACGGCGGTTGGAACCTAAAATCTCAAATTTGGACTCAGATAAAAGGACAGATTTCCACCGATCTAATGTCCATTGCTCGTGTTTCTTGGCCCAAGCAAGTCTCTTTTTATTATTGGTGTTCTTTAGTAGTGGTTTCTTTGCAGCAATTCAACCATGAAGGCCAGTTGTTGTTGAGATGTGTCTGTTACTTGAACTCTGTGAAGCATTTATATGGGCTGCAATTTCTGAGGCTGGTAAACTCTAATGAAGCCTAGTAATACTTAAGTATCAAAAGTAAATGTAATTACTAAAATATACTTAAGTATCAAAAGTAAAAGTAGAAATAATTTCAAATTCCTTATATTAAGCAAACCAGACAGCAATATTGTCTTGTTTTTTTCATTTACGGATAGCCAGAGGCACACTCCAACATTCAGACATAATTTACAATGAAGCATGTGTGTTTAGTGAGTCTGCCAGATCAGAAGCAGTAGGGATGACCAGGGATGTTCTGTTGATAAGTGCGTGAATAGGACCATTTTCCTGCTAAGCATTCAAAATATAACGAGTACTGTTGGGTGTCAAGGAAAATGTATGGAGTACAAAGTATAATATTTTCATAAGAAATGTAGTGAAGTTGAAGTAAAAGTAGTCAAAAATATAAATAGTAAAGTAATGTACAAAAAACGAATTAAGTAGTACTTTAAAGTAGTTTAACTTTAGTACTTTACACCACTGAATGTAGGACTACATTGAACACCACACATTGGCTGCTACTGTAGGCTGAATAATATAACAGTTATTTACATGTTAAAATGTTATGGGATGTGTTTTTCTCCATTAGTTTTGATGGTAGGCCACTCTGGTACGCCTACATTATGTTCAAATGGCCACAGCAGCCTATTTGGCCACTGTTTCAAAGCCGGTACAGCATCAGTGTTCACAGTAAATGCATGCTGGAAGTTGCACAGTATTTTCACAACATTCAAAGTTTGGGCTCAGCAGATCTGAAGTTTGCTCAATGGCTACATTTTTTTAAGGGAACATTGCTCAGCACCCCTACTTCCCACAGCTATGCAGATGAGAGTTTTCTTATCTAGCTTTCTTTTATTCTGGTAAAACACCATTTTCAACAGCGCATAGATAACAATAACCTAGCAAATTACATAGGTTCACTCAACTAATAAAGCCTAATATTGGCTGCCTTCCTCGCATTGGTCAGCATGAAGCTGGGTACAGTGTACGGTTTGACTAGGCTACGGATATTCCCTGGGGTTGTTCAGCATGCAAAATGACTTGTAGATCACTGTCAACACAGTTACATGCTTAGTTCGACACTGAAGGAGATGACACATCAGTTGTCACAAAAGATGAGGTATTTTTGAAAGTTAGAAAGAAAATATTTTTATTCTGCGATTCATAACATTTTAATAGATTTTCAGACCGATGCATGCTACATTTGGATTGGTTTGGCGTACCCGGACCTATGCAGTCTTATCTTAAACATTTGATTCGGGGACAGATGTGTATCGGTGAATTGTTACATCCCTGTTATTCATTCTATATTCTAAAAAAATATTTGTATGGTTAGGGTACAGTGCTGCTACCTGGGGTACAAAAAGGTCAAAGGTACACTTCACAGGTAGCCATAGGAGCTCACATGGTACAGTCTTCAAAAGTCTTTAGGAATGGCAGCAGTCTTTAAAAAAAATGTGGGAATTGAATTAGAATGAAGACTGTCTGAATTGGAATTGAATCGCAATTGTAAAAGAAAATCATTCCTGGAATGCAATTGGAATTGAACATGAACCATCCTTGTGATGGAATTGGAATAGGAATTGAAATTGAAATTTCTGAATTTGAATTGGAATTGGAAAATAAAAACATCCTTGGAATAGAATTTGAAAAATTGAATTGTATTATAATTGTGCAAATTGCAGTTACTGGAGTTAATGCATTTAACATTGAAATTGAATGCAAACTTTGTTTTGAATCAATAATTATGTACATTGAGGTATATACTCACATTTTTGTTGTGAAAACATTAGAATGTTTTCTAATGAGGAGTTGACGTGCAATATATTTTCAGTTAGGTTTTTTTTGTCAAATTAAAGTGATTGTTCACCAAAATTACATGTTAGTTTCCTTACCCTTAAGCAGTCGATGAACATTGTCGTTTTGTAATTTGTGTGAACTATCCCTTAAGGATGCCTTTTTATATGGAGGCAACATTTTTATTCCACTGAGTATTGTTCACTCAATTATTCTGCGTGTCACGACTTCCGCCGAAGTCGGCTCCTCTCCTTGTTCGGGCGGCGTTCGGCGATCGACATCACCGGCTTTCTAGCCATCGCCGCTCCATTTTTCATGTATCCATTTGTCTTGTCTTGTTCCATACACACCTGGTTTTCATTTCCCCAATCAATCTACTTGTTTTTAACCCTCTGTTTCCCATCATGTTTTGTGTGTAATTGTTTCATGTTATTGTGGTCTTTTATTACACACTTTACTTTTGTTATGTTCCGTGTTTTGAGCGAGTTTGATTTATGTAGTGCTCTCGTTTTGGAACTAGAATAAAAGTGTGCCTGTTTACATCACTCTACTCTCCTGCACCTGACTTCGCCTCTAATGCACCCGTTGACACTGCATTGCTTTATAATTCTACAACATTTGCCATTTAGCAGACACTTGAATCCAAAGCGATTTAGAGTCATGCATACATTTTTTTTTTACATAAAGGCGATCCCAGGAAGCAAACCCAATATCCTAGCTTTGCAAGAGTCATGTTCTACCACCTGAGCTACAGAGGACTACAACAAGTTATATCGCCTACTTTTACACTGGAAAAACACATTTTAAATGGCGTCAGGGGGCTGATTAACATATTTCCCAGAATGCTGTTTTGCCGGTTTTTGGATGTACATTGATTGTTATTTATGTTATGCAGACAAAGATAAATACAACATTTAAAAACAAAATCTACTCTAATCTGTTAGTGATTGGATTTATTGCACCCGTTATTGAGATGGTGGAGACAGTTAATATGGTTTAGGTTGTCTTGCCTACTTTAAACTCTCTACCTTTGCAATCAGTCTAAATATTAAAGGTGCTTGAAAAATGTATCAAAATTTTGCAAATCTGCCATTTGGTTGGATTTTAAGGGAAATTAAACGCCACTCTGAAGGTTATTATAATTTTTTTAACTGGCTTGAGGTGGTGTGAGAGTCAAATATATTATTTGGCTGTGCTAGGCAGTAAACAAGTAATTAAAGATGTACCTTCTGGTAGTTGAACACTTACAATTACATATTCTATGTAGCCCTTGATAGAGATTTAACATGCGAGTGAATGCAATGAGTAAGTCTCTGTCACTAACAAACACAGTTGTGGGTTGTAATTCCAATGTTCACTCTAAAGGCACACTTGGATATATGCAAATATAATCGTCAGTAAAATCAAGGAGCTGATCATGGACTACAGGAAACGGGGGTCGAGCAGGCCTCCATCCACATTGACGGACCACAGTGGAGCGGGTCGAAAGCTTCAAAGTCCTCTGAGTCCAAATCACTAAGGACTTAAAGGTCCCTAACAGTCATAATGATTCCAATGTAAAATAGCCTTTTGAGTGACTAAAATATCACCCATAATATTTGTTTTGGATAGAAATTCTCAAAAAATGGCTCATGGCTGACTACCAGGAAGTGTGAAAAGACAGGCTGTGTGGGCTGGGAGCTTATATTCATGAGCTCGCCTTGACTGACAGCTCTTTGAAAATGCCTATGTCAAGCAACTTGGATGCGGTGTTGCAGTAAAATCATCTCAAGCTTATTTGGTGATACAGCAACTCAAACAACATTGAAATGGCATCAATAATGTAATTTTTTCCCTTTTTTTTTACAGCTCCCATTTTGCATGTCTTTTGTGATGCAGTTCACAGCATCACTGATGGATGTGTTGATTTGACAACTGCTTCAGAGTTTTGAATGACCCTTCACCCCCTTTTGTTCCATGCTGGATGAAGACCTAGCTAGCAACTAGCTAACACCAGACACAGGTCCAAGCAGTCTCTCGTTTTAACAATAAATTGTCGGGGTCGCCCCCTCTCCTAGGGTGGGTGACAAGTTTGATGCCAATATAACATAGAGACAAAATCGAGTGGTTTTCTTCCAAAAAGTGGGCCGCAACTGGGTAAGTCGAGTTTTTGCACCTAATGGTGCTACGATGCTTGAGATACATACTTTTAATACGTGCTTTGTTTTACCCACATCATTTTTACCACAATTCATAAGATAAATAACTGCCTTAGTGGAGCACGTGATAACACCTTTGATTGGGATCTGTTTCCCTGTTTGAGGGTGTTTGAAGGATCTACATTTATGTGCCATTGCATTGAGCACAGCATTTCACTTGTAGTTTCCGTCCAGTAGTGGTGCAAATACACGTTGTGCAGGCATATCTTAGGGTGGTAAATCAGAGTTTACCAATTGATCTCTGAGGTTTCTGCTTGAAGAGAATACGACCAAGGGAAGGTCCGAAAACACATTACCGATTCTATCATCGAATCTTAGAACGTGCCGATGTTTGCGAACGATTCCCTTAATACTCACTTTCCTACCAGACCGTCAGGTCAGTGAGCATGATGGATTAGCTACAATAAGTTACGGTGAATTTTACAATAACCCACTTTTAATACTTAACAGTCAGACATTGAACATTCACTTTCTCTGAACCAGCTGTCATTAAGCTACTGGAAAATACACAGTAATCTCTTAACCGTGCACCGCTTAATTTTCACAAAGAGTACAGATCTGACTCTGTCAATATGGGTGCTCAAGCTTCATCAACATAACGATAAAACCACCTAAACTGGTACAGCATTTCCTCTGCCCAGAAGGCCAGCATCCCGGAGTTACTGCACTTTGAAAAGTAGCTGGGGGCATTGTGCTGGTGGGGCTCATTAGCATATTTGGGGGCCTGATCTAAATTATGTTGTATTTGTGCCAACTGTTAGTTGTAATATGTGTTTTTTCCCCATCTTTTCTTTTTATTGGCCAGTCTGAGATATGGCTTTTTCTTTGCAACTCTGCAGTGAAGGCCAGCCTTCTCTTCACTCTTGACGTTGAGACTGGTGTTTCGAGAGTACTATTTAATTAATCTGCCAGTTGAGGACTTGTGAGGCGTCTGTTCTCAAACTAGACACTCTAATGTACTTGTCCTCTTGCTCAGTTATGCACCGGGGCCTCCCACTACTCTTTCAATTTTGGTTAGAGCCAGTTTGCGCTGTTCTGTGAAGGGAGTAGTACACAGCGTTGTATCAGATCTTCAGTTTATTGGCAATTTCTCGCTTGGAATATCCTTAATTTCTCAGAACAAGTATATACTGATGAGTTTCAGAAGAAAGTTCTTTGTTTCTGGCCATTTTTAGCCTGTAATCGAACCCACAAATGCTGATGCTCCAGATACTCAACTAAACTAAAGAAGGACAGTTTTATTGCTTCTTTAATCAGAACTACAGTTTTCAGCTGTGCTAAAGTAACGGATGTGAAATGTCTATCTAGTTAGCGGTGGTGCGCGCTAATAGCCTTTCAATCGGTGATGTCACTTGCTCTGAGACCTTGAAGTAGTGGTTCCCCTTGCTTTGCAAGAGCCGTGGCTTTTGTGGAGCGATGGGTAACGATGCTTCGTGGGTGACTGTTGTTGATGTGTGCAGAGGGTCCCTGGTTCGCGCCCGGCGAGGGGACTGACGTAAAGTTAAACTGTTGCATTGATGCTGTTGACCCGGATCACTGGTTGCTGCGGAAAAGGAGGAGGTCGAAAGGGGGGTGAGTGTAACGGATGTGAAATGGCTAGCTAGTTAGCGGTGGTGTGCGCTAATAGCCTTTCAATCGGTGACGTCACTTGCTCTGAGACCTTGAAGTAGTGGTTCCCCTTGTTTTGCAAGAGCCACGGCCTTTGTGGAGCGATGGGTAACGATGCTTCGTGGGTGACTGTTGTTGATGTGTGCAGAGGGTCCCTGGTTCGGGGATGGACGTAAAGTTATACTGTTACACTAACATAATTGCAAAAGGGTTTTCTAATGATCAATTAGCCTTTTAAAATGATAAACTTATATTAGCTAACACAGCATGCCATTGGAACACAGGAGGGATGTTTGCTCATAATGGGCCTATGTATGTAGATATTCCATTAAAAATCAGCCGTTTCCAGCTACAATAGTCATTTACAACATTAACAATGTCTACACTGCCTCCCGGGTGGGGCAGTGGTCTAGGGCACTGCATCGCAGTGCTAACTGCGCCACCAGAGTCTCTGGGTTCGCGCCCAGGCTCTGTCGCAGCCGGCCGCGACCGGGAGGTCCGTGGGGCGACGCACAATTGGCATAGCGTCCTCCGGGGTAGGGAGGGTTTGGCCGGTAGGGATATCCTTGTCTCATCACGCTCCAGCGACTCCTGTGGCGGGCCGGGCGCAGTGCGCGCCAACCAAGGGGGCCAGGTACACGGTGTTTCCTCCGACACATTGGTGCGGCTGGCTTCCGGGTTGGAGGCGCGCTGTGTTAAGAAGCAGTACGGCTGGTTGGGTTGTGCTTCGGAGGACGCATGGCTTTCAACCTTCGTCTCTCCTGAGCCCGTACGGGAGTTGTAGCGATGAGACAAGGTAGTAATTACTAGCGATTGGATACCATGAAAATTGGGGAGAAAATGGGATAAAAATTAATAAAAAAATAAAAAAATAAAAACAATGTCTACACTGAATTTCTGATCAATTTGATGTTATTTTAACGGACAAAAAATCAGCTTTTCTTTGAAAGAAAAGGACATTTCTAAGTGACCCCAAACTTTTCAACGGTAGTGTAGTTCATTTTTGTTTATTTACTGACAATATATAGTTCAGCTGTGGAAAAAAACTAAAGTTGTTTCCACTTTTATCACCGCACCTCAGTAGCCAGTAACTTACTATATAATTACTGGATTTTTTTTTTTTTTACAGTTTGTGCCACAAGAGCATCTAAAGTATCCTATACGTTTAAATGCATTTGCAAGTGAGGCATGCCAAGTTAATTTGCAGGACGCGCCAAAAAGTACACGAGTGCATTGTGATTGACTGTAAATATATAGCAAAACACTAATACAGTGTCATATTACTGTAGAAATTTACCGTATGACTGTAAAATTTACCACAAAATTAATAGCAATGGCTAACAGTATTTTCTGTGTAGTTGTAACAGCAATGGAAATTTGAAGTTTTCTGTGTAGTTGTCTAATGTTGATGAGGCATATTATTCTGTTTTGTTGTTACTCTTGAATAAATACAATAGTTTTTCTTGAGTTTATTTTTTAGCAAAGCTGAATACAGGTGCACAAATACGAATACAGGTGTACGAATACAGTGTAGGAATACAGGTAAATTCAGTTACTGACACAGACATAGTGGTGTAGCAGGATGATTCAAATGCTGTAAACCAAGAGGTTGTGAGTTCAAATCCCAGGTAAAGAACATTTTTCTTTATTTTTCTATTTCTTAAACTTGACTTTTTACTCCTTTTTCGTGATATCCAATTTGTAGTCCCATCGCTGAAACTCCCATACGGACTCGGGAGAGGCAAAGGTTAAGAGCCATGCGTCCCCTGAAACACAACCCTGCCAAGCCACACTGCTTCTTGACGCACTGCTCGCTTAACCCGGAGCCAGCCGCACCAATGTGCTGGGAGGAAACATCATACAACTGGCAACCATGTCAGAGTGCATGCGCCCGGTCCGCCACAGGAGTCACTAGAGCGCGGTGGGACAAGGACATCCTGGCCAGCCAAACCCTCCCCCAACCTGGGTCAATTTTGCACTGCCTCATGGGTCTCTCAGTCATGGCCGGCTGCGACACAGCTGGGATCGAAACCAGATCTGTAGTGACGCATCAAGCACTGCAATGCCTTAGACTGGTGCACCACTTGGGAGGCAGGTTAAGACATGTTTAATAATAATTACTGTATAAATAAACATACACAATGTAGTGTCAAAGTGTGTCAAATATGCAAGTTGAAAACACTATGTTAAAAGCACTGTGTGTATCATAATGACTTTTGGTTAACATGACATAACCTATGGAATTTTATGTCATTACGCTAAAATCCACACTTGAAACTTTATGTGAAATATCAACACGTGAAGTGTTCCAAAAAAACATGGTTTTACATGATTTCACATTTCAAATAGTGTGATTTTCCACATGAAATCATGTCATTTTTCCGTAAGGGTATAGATTTCAATACATGTTCCTTGTCCCCAAAGGGCAATTTGTTAGCAATTTTCTTTGCAGCAGCCTCAATTCGTCGGGTCATGGACTCGACAAGTTGTCGAAATTCCACAGGGATGCTTGCCCATGTTGACTCCAATGCTTCCCACGGTTGTGCCAAGTTGGCTGGATGTCCTTTGGTGGTGGAACATTCTTGATACACACAGGAGACTGTTGAGTGTAAAAAAAACAGCAGCGTTGCAGTTCTTAACACATTGAAACCGATGCGCCTGGCACCAACTACCATACCTCGTTCAAAGGCACTTCAAAATATTGTCTTTCCTATCCAACCTCTGAATGGTACAAATACACAATCCAATGTGACAATTGTCTTAAGGCTTGAAAATCATTATTTAAACTGCCTCCTCCCCTTAATCTGATTGAAGTGAATTTAACAAGTGACATCGATAGCCTAGTGGTTAGCGTGTTGGACTAGTAACTGAAAGGTTGCAAGATCAAATTCCTGAGCTGACAAGGCAAAAATCTATTGTTCTGGCCCTGAACAAGGCAGTTAACCCACTGTTCCTAGGCTGTCATTGAAAATAAGAATTTGTTCTGACTTGCCTAGTTAAATAAAGGTGTAAGGGATCATAGCCATCACTCTGTTATGGAAAGAGCAGGTGTTCCTAATGTTTTGTACACCCAGTGTACATCACACAAACACAAAAACTTTGGTGATATAAAGGAATCTGAGAATTCAAACAGGTTGCTCATTTTGGATAACAAATCTTCAAACGTTACCAAGTTGGGAAATTAACTGTAAACTGGAGTTTTGTACCACTGTGCTGGTGTATTTGTCCCTGCAACAAGAGGAGAGGGATAAGGAACAGCCTCTGCTGAGGTGCCTGGTGGTGATATCCAAACAAAGCTGCAGTTGTTGGAGACGCACAAGGCCCACTAGCGAACTTCCTGCTGGGTTTAGAGTGGAGACTGAAGAGAGAGGGCTGGTGATTGACAGAAAGAGAAGGCTGAGAAGAACCAAGCCGGGGCTGAATCAGAGGCCAGGTGGGCGGATGAGTGGGGGAGACCAATCCTCAGCAGAGTTACTGTTTAATTGCTCTCTGGTTAACATCAAATACACCGAGACCTGATTTCATGCACAGATACAGCAAAGCACGTCAGGGGAAAAAAATCAAAATGCTTGTTTTGAGCTTTTGTTCTCTTGTAGAATATTCCAGAAGGCGACAAGAGTTTGCTGTTAAACATTTTGGATCATAGAACAGACACACAGACACACTTGTTTGTTAGTTTGTTTGAGACACTGAATGTTCTTTATGTATGAGACAGTGACATAGGCTATGTATAGTTGAGTCTAACAGTTACTTAAAACATTGCAGCTCATGTTATTATTTAGTTAAAACATTGCAGCTAATGTTTTCATGCAAAAGAAAACCTGCGTAACCTGCTGTCTTGCCAAAGCATAACTTTATGAAAGGTTTCCAACTGTCCAAAATATTGACCTGTCAGGGCTTTCCTCTCAACCTTTTGGGGGGCCATTGTGATACAGGATAGTTGCACTCCAGTCCAGTACAATCTGACAGGAACAAACAGACAGCACAGTGCTATTTCAATGCAGACAACATAGTTTGATCTATGCTGCTGGTTGTGTTAAAGCACAGCATGTCAACTACATGCCAACACAGTATTTCAACTATACGCCTACATGGACAGAATTTCAACTACATGCATTTGAAATATGTATTTCAATTACTTTGACTTTGTTGGCTCTCCACTAGTCCACCAAGTTTGGTCAGTTTGAATTACTTCATTGCAACTCCTTTGCATGCAGTGATTGGTGGGAGCCTGGTCCATTAGCTTGGCTGAGAGCACATTTGCAGGAGATAGAGGGTGGGTGGAAATCCAGCCTCAATGTCAGCTCTACCAACCCAGGGCTCTACCAGCTCTACACTTGTGATATTTGGGTGAAATTAAGTGCAAAGTAAATAATATAATGTTAAACTGAATGCTTTTTCTCTCAGTTCAACCCTTCAGTATGTGTTGGAGATCCATGGTGGACACCCTACAAGTCAGCCTATGCATAGTAAGCATTTAAAAATCCTTGTAGCTTCAGGGTAGCTTCTCTAATGTCATTGAAATTATTTGGTATGGCGCACAAGGGCTTTTGCTGCTCGATCTCCGTGGCAAATAAAGGAATTACGGTTTAATTTAATCACCCGCCTTTGTGCTAAATAATATGTCAACCCCCCCTCCCCCCATACACACACACACTCCCGCACATATGCATGCCTACACACAACTTTTCTTATTTTCTTGCTCTCATGCAGATAATATACAACCAAGTCTTATACAACATTCTACTTACTTTACTTTCAAACCAGTGTTCTCTTGAAGGTCAATTCTGCAATCGCATGAGCTAGGGACAGGCCTTTGATTGACATTTCATTGTAATGATGGCAATGTCTTGGAAGAGAAACACATATGGTCATGTTGTGTAGAGTGTTGCTCAGCTTCCTATGTTGGTACATTGTAAGACATTTGATGGTATATTTGACATTATAATGACAGCAAAACATTCTTCCCACGCAGCAAGACTTTTTGAACTGTATGAGTTTCTTTAAAAAAAAATCACACCATTAACTTTTTGATAATGAATCAAATATGCGTTTCTGCAATGCAGAAATGTATGATTTTAATGTATTGTTTCAATTCTATTTATCCTGGAAAACCAATGCTATGTTTATTGCAATTTATGCAAACAGAACGAATACAACTGAAAGCAGCTGAGAGTCGGAACAACATAACTATTTCCTCACAACGGATTAATACACGGCGTTGAATTACTATATCATATACTTCTGAGTGAAATAATGTACCTCAATATAAAAAGTAATGGTTGCGGTAAAAAAAAGAAACATTCTAGAGTTGTGAAGTTGAAGTACATTTCTATATTCTCATCATCGATGTCCTCATCTCTTCAAGCACAATCAGTTTTAAATTAGAGCCAAAATAGAGGTTTACTGTAGGTGAGGTCCTGACCCCTGGGAGACAAGGACTGTGAAGAGCCCTTACCTTATCAACACCACACTGCTGCTCCTACTCCCACTGTTTCTCTCGCTCTCTCCCTCGCACTCTCTCTTTCTCCAACATGTTTTCTCTCTCTCATACTCTTCCTTTCTCTGTAGTTCTCTCTCCGCACTCTTTGTGTCCCACTTTAGTTTGGGGCTTCATGAAATGGATTTCCATGGCCGAGCAGACACACACAAGCCTAAGATCACCATGTGCAATGCCAAGTGGTGTAAAGCTCGCCGTCATTGGACTCTGGAGCAGTGGAAATGCATTCTCTGGAGTGATGAATCACACTTCACTATCTGACAGTCCGACGGCCTAATCTGCGTTTGGCGGATGCCAGGAGAATGCTACCTGCTCGAATGCATAGTGCCAACAGTAAAGTTTGGTGGAGGAGGAATAGTGGTCTGTGGCTGTTTTTCATGGTTTGGGCTAGGCACCTTAGTTCCAGTGAAGGGAAATCTTAACGCGACAGCATACAATGACATTCGAGATGATTCTGTGCTTTCAACTTTGTGGCAACAGTTTGGGGAAGGCCCTTTCCTGTTTCAGCATGACACTGCCCCTGTGCACAAAGCGAGGTCAATACCGAAATGGTTTGTTGAGATCGGTGTGTAAGAACTTGACTAGCCTGCACAGAGCCCTGACCTCAACCCCATCGAACACCTTTGGGATGAATTGGAAGGCAGACTGCGAGCCAGGCCTAATCGCCCAACATCAGTGTCCGACCTTACTAATACTCTTGAGGCTGAATGGAAGGAAGTCCCCTCAGCAATGTTCCAACATCTAGTGGAAAGCCTTCCCAGAAGTCCCTGCACAATGTTCCAACATCTAGTGGAAATCCTTCCCAGAAGAGTGGAGGCTGTATAGCAGCAAAGGGGGAACCAACTCCATATTAATGTCCTTGACTTTGGAATGAGATATTTGACAAGCAGGTGACCACATTGTGACGACCCTCCCACTCTGTCTGCCAAATTCTTTCTCTCTGCTCTTGTTTTCCTTATTGGATGTTGGTGGGTGAAGCTGGGAGGGTCGTCAGTGAAATGGGACACATCTGGGCTCGGGTGTGTCCCGGGGATAAATACACCTTTCCCCCATACATCGAGGGGAAGCTCTCCACGCAGACACACTGTTGTTTTTGTATATAGGTTACATTATTTCATAAATATATGTTTGTTATTCCTTTATCTCCACTTTGTCTCCCTCTTTGTTACGGACTACGAGCCAGTTCATAGTGTATGTGTGTATTCATGTCTGTGTATGTTTGTAATTCTTCTCTAACAGTGTCTACAACCCACTCATAGCTTGTTTCAGCCCCCCCCCCCCCCCACACACACACACACACACACACACATACACACTGTAAACACCAATGTGCTGTCATTACAAAATCCTGGTTGAAGAATTTCCAGGAATTTTCCAACCGAGATTACTGGAAACCTGGAAAATTTACAACCATACCTGCAAGTCACATTATGCTGGCTTGCAAAGTGATGTGTAATTCCTATTGGACTCCAGACAGAGTTAGGATATACAATAGTTAAAAAATGTATTCACCCCCAACCAGTGCTGGGAAAAGTAAGCAATTGTCATACTTGAGAAAAAGAAAAGATACCTTAATAGAAAATGACTGAAGTAAAAGTGAAAGTCACCCAGTAAAATAGTACTTGAGTAAAAGTCTGAAAGTATTTGCTTTAAAATATACAGGACTTACAGTTGAAGTCGGAAGTTTACATACACCTTAGCCAAATACATTTAAACTCAGTTTTTCACAATTCCTGACATTTATTCCTAGTAAAAATTCCCTGTCTTAGGCCAGTTAGGATCACCACTTTATTTTAAGAATGTGAGAATAATAGTAGAGAGTGATTTATTTAAGCTTTTATTTCTTTCATCACATTCCCAGTGGGTCAGAAGTTTACATACACTCAATTAGTATTTGGTAGCATTTCATTTAAATTGTTTAACTTGGGTCAAACGTTTCGGGTAGCCTTCCACAAGCTTCCTACAATAAGTTGGGTGAATTTTGGCCCATTTCTCCTGGCAAAGCTGGTGTAACTGAGTCAGGTTGGTAAGCCTCCTTGCTCGCACACGCTTTTTCAGTTCTGCCCACGAATTTTCTATGGGATTGAGGTCAGGGCTTTGTGATAGCCACTCCAATACCTTGACTTTGTTGTCCTTAAGCCATTTTGCTACAACTTTGGAAGAATGCTTGGGGTCATTGTCCATTTGGAAGACCCATTTGCGACCAAGGTTTAACTTCCTGACTGATGTCTTGAGATGTTGCTTCAATATATCCACATCATTTTCCTCCTCATGATGCCATCTATTTTGTGAAGTGCACCAGTCCCTCCTGCAGCAAAGCACCCCCACAACATGATGCTGCCACCCCCGTCCTTCACGGTTGGGATGGTGTTCTTCGGCTTGCAAGCATCCCCCTTTTTCCTCCAAACATAACAATGGTTATTATGGCCAAACAGTTCTATTTTTGATTCATCAGACCAGAGGACATTTCTCCAAAAAGTACGATCTTTGTCTCCATGTGCAATTGAAAACCGTAGTCTGGCTTTTTTATAGTGGCTTCTTCCTTGCAGAGTGGCCTTTCAGGTTATGTCTATATAGGACTTGTTTTACTGTGGATATAGATACTTTTGTACCTGTTTCATCCAGTATCTTCACAAGGTCCTTTGCTGTTGTTCTGGGATTGATTTGCACTTTTCGCACCAAAGTACATTCATCTCTAGGAGACAGAACGCATCTCCTCCCTGAGCGTTATGATGGCTGCCTGGTCCCATGGTGTTTATACTTGCGTACTATTGTTTGTACAGATGAACGTGGTACCTTCAGGCATTTGGAAATTGCTCCCAAGGATGAACCAGACTTGTGGAGGTCTACAATTTTTTTTCTGATGTCTTGGCTGATTTATTTTGATTTTCCCATGAAGTCAAGCAAAGAGGCACTGAGTTTGAAGGTCGGCTTTGAAATACATCCACATGTACACCTCCAATTGATTCAAAAGATGTCAATTAGCCTATCAGAAGCTTCAAAAGCCATTACACAATTTTCTGGAATTTTCCAAGCTGTTTAAATGCACAGTCAACTTAGTGTATGTAAACTTCTGACCCACTGGAATTGTAATAGATTATTTAACTTATAATTTACAGTGTCTGTAAACAATTGTTGGAAAAAATTACTTGTGTCATGCACAAAGTAGATGTCCTAACCGACTTGCCAAAACGATAGTTTTTCAACAAGAAATTTGTGGAGTGGTTGAAAAACGAGTTTTAATGACTCCAACCTAAGTGTATGTAAATTTCCGACTTCAACTGTAAGTATCAAAAGTAAAAGTACAAATCATTTCAAATTACTTATATTAAGCAAATGGCACCATTTGATTTATATTTTTTATTTTTATGGAAAGCCAAGGGCACACTCCAACACTCAGACATCATTTACAAACGAAGCATGTGTGTTTAGTGAGTCCGCCAGGTCAGAGGTAGAAGGGATGACCAGAGATTTTCTCTTGAGAATTTTGTGAATTGGACCCCTTTCTTGTCCTGCTAAGCATTCAAAATGTAACAAGTACTTTTGGGTGTATGGAGTAAAAAGTAAATCATATTCTTTAGGAATGTAGTGAAATAAAGGTAAAAGTTGTCATAAATATAAATAGTAAAGTAAAGTACAGATACCCCACAAAACTACTTAAGTAGTACTTTAAAGTATTTTTACTTAAGTACTTTACACCACTGCCCGCAACCGTTATGACTGTGACCTAAGCCATTGAAACTGGAACAACCATTTCAGTACAGCTGCAAAAAATGTGTTTTAAAAAATGTACATATGTTATCTTTGTGTAGCATAAGATGAATCAATCAATCACTCAATGTACATGTAAAAACACTGTAGAGCATGTTGGGGACAAATTTGCTATCATAACTTATAAACATGTAAAGTATTGGTCCCATGTTTCATGGGCTGAAATAAAAGATCCCAGACATTTTTTCATACGCACAAAAAGCTTATTTCTCTAAAAGGATGTGCAAATATTTGTTTTACATCCCTGTTAGTGAGCATTAATTAATTAGTCTACCTCACAGGGCTGGTATATCAAGAAGCTTATTAAACAGCATGATCATTACACAGGTGCACCTTATGCTGGGGACAAAAGGCCACTAAAATGTGCAGTTTTATCAAACAACACAATGCCACAGATGTCTCAAGTTTTGAGGGAGCGTACAATTGGCATGCTGACTGCAGGAATGTCCACCAGAGCTGTTTCCAGATAATTTACTGTTAATTTCTCTACCATAAGCTGCCTTCAACGTCATTTTAGAGAAGTTGGCAGGTGTATTTGGCCAACAGATGCATATCTTTGTTCCCAGTCATGTTAAATCCATAGATTAGGGCCTAAGGAATTTATTTCAATTTATTTCCTGATATGAACTGTAACTCAGTAAAATTATTGCATGTTTAGTTTATATTTTTGTTCAGTATATAATGCATCTGAAAACAAACACGACGTTGGAATGTGTGTGTGTCTAGGACTGTTATGGTGACCTAATTACCGCCAGACCGGCGGTCACAAGTCATGAAGGTAGTCAAATTCCATGTGACTGTAACGTTCGTCTTTCGGGGAGAGAGTGGACCAAGACGCAGCGGGTGATAAATACATGATGATTTAATTAGACAAGACGAACACTGACACGAAAGACACTTGATAATTTACAAAACAACAAACGACGTTAAACAGACTGAACTTGTGAACTACATATAACGAAGAACGCACAAACAGGAAAAAACGAAACAGTACCGTGTGGTGTAACAAACACAGACACAGCAACAATCACCCACAAACAAACAGTGAGAACAGCCTACCTTAATATGGTTCTCAATCAGAGGAAACGTCAAACACCTGCCTCTAATTGAGAACCATATCAGGCAACACATTTGACCCAACATAGAAACACATAACATAGAATGCCCACCCCAACTCACACCCTGACCAACTAAACACATACAAAAACAACAGAAAACAGGTCAGGAACGTGACAGTGACCATTTAGTCATGGTAATTAGGCTTCTCCAAGCTCTGATGCTGCTGATGGTCATTAGTAGCCTACCAAACGTGCTAACTGTCTGGTACTCAGCACTCTATTGTCTCTAATCACTCTGACATCAATGCAAATGTTATCGGAAATCTCATCAAACACTTAATGAGAGCCTATGAACTCATGTTGCGCAACATTTCTATAGGCTATGGAATTGCGTGAGAAACAGAGTGATGGCCTCTATTAAAAAGAGGATCCCATCAGCTTTCTATAGGCTAGGCCTACTATATTTATTTCTCAACTTTCCTAACATTAAGGATATTTATTCTCTTTACAACAGGAGTATAGCTTAAAATTAAGTACATTAATCTGCTTTACAAGGGGTGTAGATATCATGACACAAGGCGAGACCCAGATGCAGACAGAGGAGGCAGATGGTTGGAGTTTAAGATGTTTAATAATCCAAAAGGAGTAGGCAAGAGAATAGTCGTGGACAGGCAAAAGGTCAAAACCAGTTCAGAGTCCAGGAGATACAGAGTGGCAGAAATGCTCTTGGTAAAGGCAGGCAGAATGGTCAGGCAGGCAGGTACAGAGTCCAGAACAGGCAAGGGTCAGGTGAAAGGTGAAAGATCAGGGTGTGACAGTAGAGCCTAACTGGCATACATAAGCAGCGTGTGAGAATCAAGTTGCGGAGATATAATAATAAAAGCATTAAATGCATAATCACATTTGTGGTCACTTTCGATAATGGTGTTTTCCTGCTAATGGAACATTTGCGACTATAGACTACTGCCGTGTGCACATTGCTGCGATTATAATGTGAAGAAATAGCCTAGTAGTTTAGCAACATTTTAAGCAAAACGTTCTGATTTCTTGTGTCAGGCTCGTTGTGTAAAAACGTTTTTTTGATCCTAGTGGTTGTATTAAATTGGGATCTATCGCATCCCACAACTGTCCCAGACTATGTTTGGAATATTTATTTCTTGCACAGAATAGGTCAACCTTGTACTACAGGGGATAGTAGATTGACATAGGCTAGTGCTTTTGCTGTTCGTTAGGCCTACTCATCTTGCTGGCAGACGAAAAGTAAATGTGAACAGTTCTTCCAATATCTTCAATATGCACCTCGGAAATGGATAAGAACGCACACAGTTGCGTCACTGATGTGTCTGTCTTCACTTGTAGCCTGTGAGAAAGACCCGATCATATGATGGAGAGCCATGTGAGTGAGAGGTGCTTCGGAGCACTCGGGGAGAAGGGATTTATAATTATTATATTCAGCTCAAGGTCACAATGGCCAGTGGCCGCAAAAGGCATGGATTTTTTTATGGGGCATTACGGCTACACAAAGGGGATGCCGCTGGGAAATTCAAGTCAAGTCAAGTGCTGTGCAAAAGTGAGGACAGTCTGTGCAAAAAACAAAGCAGAGTTCATATCTTTATGGCAACTTTTTTCAAATCATCATTGGAGTCGCATCATGCAGCCTTACAATGTATTAAAAATCTAAACATATAGCCCAACGTTTGTAGAACAACTAAAGTTTGATGAATAACTCTAAATTAAGCATATTGGTATACCCATTTCTTTGTTAACCGCTCAACACAGAATAGCTGCATGTGCGCACTCCCTCAAATCTTTTGGAAAAATTATTCTTTCTATTTTATTCATCTTTGTTCAATTGTATTCTTCATACTATAAAATAATATAAAATAATGCCACGTAATTCTACGCAAATCTGGCCCACAGCCATATGGCATAGCCAGATGAGGACCTAACATAATGATAACTCAGAGTATGCTTTTCTGATCTGAAACAGACTACATTTTCTTCATATCATGTTTCTTTAGACCTGTCTAAAATAAATAATGTATTTATTGTGAAGGTGTAGGCTATATTACATGGAGTTATTGGACTTTTAAAATGTAGATGTTCCAAAGGTCTGTTGAAGCCAGGAGATGCTAAATGTGTTTATGTTAATTAACGGTCAATTACTGTGAGAGCCCTATGTGTGTCACACACACACATAGACAGACAGACAGACAGACAGACAGACAGACAGACAGACAGACAGACAGACCACTCACACACAGGAAGTAAAACTGTTTACTTTGTGACATTTGCACATAGAACGTGTTTTCCTCACAGTCCTATCTAAGTTTAAACTCTATGAACTGTAAAACTGTTTTACAACTATGTAACTGATCAATAACATAATATAATTGAACACTTGCACAAATAAACCACATTTTGATATACCAATAAGTACATAAACAGATTGGCAAGATTGGTCACTACATAAACAGAAAGGTTGGTTTTCACAATTCTTTACACAATGATCTTGTACCACCTTTCCACTAAGGTAATTAACCTCAGGACAAAGGACAATGAAGCAAAAGGTTATTTGGCCAGTCAGTTATTGTGAACGTTTTAATGGAAACTAATTTTCAGTTGAAACATTAACAAAGTGATCACTCTGCCTCTCTTTTGGAAAAAGCTGAAGAATGGGCTTGGAGAAATGTAACCACACTCAAATTCATAGACTGAGCTATAGATACAAGGACTGACCATGATAACACAATTATAGTTTTAACATAGTTCGTTTTTGAGGCTAAATAATGTTTGTTTACATTTACAATATTTATAAACCGAGTAAAACAAGCTTATATTTTGGGTTCTGATGTGGTGTGATATTTGAACTAAGCTCATTCTAAGGCATTCAAAAGTTATATTCTTCAAGCATCAATGGGTAAATACGTAGTCCAAAAATGGACGTAGCAATTCCAAATTTCCCCTTTAAAGTGCAGTTCTTTCCCTGGTGGAAACTAGTATTCACCAGAGCAGATGAGAACCCTCTGACCCTGACTGAGCGGCTATGGGAAAGTTAGCTGGGAGAGCTGGGAATGACACTTAGATTGTTCCAAGTCCCCAGCACTCTTATCTTTGGATGCCAGACACCCCCACCCGCACACACACACACAATACACATCCAGGCGCAAGGATCTGCCCACGCTTGCACATACATGCACTCGCAAAGACATTCACACCCTTCACTAAACACCCATGTGAACCAGTCATCTACCCACACACACATACATAACAACACTTCTGTGTACGTACATACCTGCCCACGCTTGCACACATTACACACATAAACTGAGACCTACACACTCCCACAGATGTGCTGCTTGCAAGCACAAAAATTCCCTACAATTCTGTCACATATATCACACTCATAGACATATGGTGCATATGCCCTCAGTCCCTTTTGCACCATAAACACAAACACAAACACACACACACGCACGCGCACGCGCACGCACACGCACACACACACACACACACACAAAGATCCAATGCCCGCTTTAAAACAAACTTAGTGTTTTCTCACTCAGTCACACCCAGTCACACACACTGCCGTTCACCTCCCACTCATTGACACATACACACACACACACAGACCCTGCCAGTGTGTGTAGGTGTGTGTGCGGGGGTTTTGTAATAAGGAAGGCGAGGAGGACTTGGCTGATGGGGAGACGGGCCAGTAGATTAACAGGGTCTCTGGCAGCTGGGATAGAGAGAGGGAGGGAGGGAGGGAGAGAGATGGAGGGAGAGAGAGATGGAGAGGGTGTGGGGCATGTCTACAAGCATGTGGGAGTATGAATGTGGATGTGTGTCTCTGTGTGCATATGTGTGAGTGACTGAGTGAGGGAGTGAGTAAGAGAGAGAGAGGCTTGTGGTTGTGTGTGCGTGTCCTTAAGATACAGAGAGTGAGGCTTGACTTTGTGGTGTATGGTTGTGTGTGTCTAAAAGGATGATAGAGAAGCCCAGCTCAGAGGTGTGTGTGTGTGTGTGTGTGTGTGTGTGTGTGTGTGTGTGTGTGTGTGTGTGTGTGTGTGTGTGTGTGTGTGTGTGTGTGTGTGTGTGTGTGTGTGTGTGTGTGTGTGTGTGTGTGTGTGTGTGTGTGTGTGTGTGTGTGTGTGTGTGTGTGTGTGTGTTTGAATGAGGCCTGGCTCACTTGTTTTGTTGCGTGGGTGTGTTCATCCCAGAGTCAGGGGCTGGCTGGCTGGCCCTGCCCAGGCCTTGAGGAGGAGGAGTTAGTGTAATTGGGGAAAGTTGCCACTGCCCACCTAAGGCCTGAAATACTGCAGTACAGACCTAGGAGAGAGGAGGGGGGAGAGGAAGAGCTGGAATGGTGGAAGCTGTTATAGACTATTGAAAAAAGAGCCAATTATCAAGCCACACATAGCTGCATTTTGCATTAAATGTGTTAAATATCTACACTGAATGCTAGTACATAAACAAACATTGTTTTTTGTCTGGAAGAGAGAGAGAGACAGACAGAGAGCGAAAGAAAAAGCGACAGAGAGAGAAACACAGAGAGAGAGAGAGATCGAGAGTAGGCAGGGGAACTATGGGTAATTGCCAGGCCTGCCCAGCAGTCTGTCTGCCTGGGAGACTGGGAGAGGGGGGTCAGGGAGAGGTGAGCCAGAAGCGTGGGGGACGGCTGGGGCTGCAGGCTGCAGTGTGGAGTGCATGGGCGTAGGGAGCGCAGGGTCTACCTGTCCTTGAGGAATAGCCATCGATACAGCCTGGCTGTTGCTTCTCTCTACTGTACCAGGCATCACCTCTGGCGTGTGCGTGTGCGTGTGCGTACATGTTCTACTATACTTGTGAGGACCTGAGTCAAGAATAGAAGAATAGTAAATCAACAAAAATTCTGAGAAGTGAGGACATTTTGCAGGTCTCACTTTTAAAAAGGCTATTTTAGGTTTAGGGGTTAGGTTTAGGGTTAGAATTAGGGTTAGGTGTGTGAGCGTGCATGCGTTTCTCTCTCTCTCTCTACAAAAGTTTTGATATTAAATGAATGTGTTAATTGACACTATTTTGACTTTCACGTAGGGCATTGAAGACAATCAAAGTGAAGCAAATATGTCCCGAACTGATCGTTATCCTTATTAACAGCTAAACCAGGAAGTAAAGAGAATACATTTTTCCTTCCAGACACCAATTATCCCATTCACACAGGTGAGAAAATGAGAGCATGCTGCAACTGCCTACAAGATAGTTAGAATAACTCCTTCTTGAGTTCTTATTGAAGTCTTATATTGTATTCTACGACCACAATGTTTTCTTGTGTAGGCTTAATTTCCCCCAATTGGTACCTAATTTCCACCTAGAGTTGAGTAAAAGCAGACTTGTCATTTATATCATAGTGACACAGGAAGAAATAGATACAGACCAATTAAGAACATGGCTTGGTTCTTCTGTCTATCACGTTACCTTAATGACCCTTCTTCTTGTTGCTTTACAACACTGCATTCTACTATAGGTTAAAAGACTCCCACATCACTAAACTAGAGGGAATTTGCATTTCAAAAGGTCTCCCCCTCAACTAACGCACCACCAAGCTTCATCCACTCTCCTCTTATACCTGGTAGTCGATTGTTCCAGTGAAGGAGGAAACAGGCCTCTGTGTTCAGTGTCTTTTAGCTGCTTTCATCTGTGCCTCCTCTGCTGTTCATCTGATTAGGTTTCATCTGAATGAGCTGCGGATCCATTTACCCAAGTGGCTTTCATTCTCATGTGATTCACCGCAACAAAACACTGCAAGGCCCTTATCAAGACCAAACTTCACCTAAACCTTACAGCGAGACTTTCTAACGGAATACCTCCAATAAGTACACAACCGCATTAATTCATCCCTCTAAACCTGTATTACAGGCCAGACCAGTACTATAGAACCCTGGTCATTCTTGTGACGTAAGGCCAGGTTAGCCCATTGAGCTAAAGTCTAGGCATTAGTCTTTAAACAAAACTGAGTTTGACTAATGACGATCACTGCCTAAACTAGAAAAGAAATAATAGAAAAGAAATAAAGACAGCTCAGTGTGTAGATACAAGAGGAAAAGGGAAATAAAAACAGAGAACCTTAAATGATGACACCCTCATCCAATTGGCAGAAAATGGGATGAAAATTAGATTAAAAGCATAAATATGCGAATTCCTGTTCGCCGGTTGTAACGATACAAAAGGCAGTGCACGCATGTGAAAGTGGATTATGGTCTACACTCTGTGGCGGAGGAGAATCAGAATCAGAACCAATGTGGCGTCGCAGACAGCATTCACACTGAATTTGCAGGTTTTTGCGTCAGCCCTGCTCGAACAAATTCAGATAATCATGGCCCGGGTTCGATGATTAGTAGAATCAGGTTTTTTAAAGCAGGACTCCAGCCTGCAGACCCATAGCTCCTCAGGAGGAATGTTGGCCACCCCTGGTCTAGATTGTAGGGTCGCTGGTTCAAATCATGGCTGCCATACTAATGTCAGAGAATGGAAACGTACTAAATGTCACGCTCTAGGTAAATGCATCAGTTACACTTTATAGAGAGAGAGAGAGAGAGTCACCCACAACAGTGGATTATATTACATTTAATTTTATTCTGTTACTGTGGCATAATGAGCTCCACTGTTGCTTTAACTCATATCTAATAAGGAACAGGATTTTTAGAGTTACATGAAGAGAGAAGACTGAAGGATTAAAAATGAATCAGAAATATGAATAAACCATTTAATAAGAAATAACCTGGATGGGGAAGGATGAGGTTTCTAAAGTGAGTCCCTACTCTCTGTGATCTGGAATACTTGACTGTAATCTTTCTCTCTGTCTCTGTCTCTGTCTCTCTCCCTCTGTATCTCTCTCTGTCTCTCTCTCTCTCTCTCTCTCTCTCTCCCTCTCTCTCTCTCTCTCTCTCTCTCTCTCTCTCTCTCCCTCTGTATCTCTCTCTCTCTTTCTCTCTCTCCCTCTGTATCTCTCTCTCTCTCTCTCCCTCTGTATCTCTCTCTCTCTCTCTCTCTCTCTCTCTCCCTCTGTATCTCTCTCTCTCTGTCTCTCTCTCTCTCTGTATCTCTCTCTCTGTATCTCTCTCTCTCTCTCTCTCTCTCTCTCTCTCTCTCTCTCTCTCTCTCTCTCTCTCTCTCTTTCTCTCTCTCTCTCTCTGAATATGTCTGGATAAAATTGGGACTCCTTGCCAGTGCCGCATACCCAATGGCTACTTATGTCTCAGATCTGATGGTGTGCAAGTCTTCCAGAAAAAAACATGTTACAATATTTTGTTTCACCATTGGCCAGTTTTTCCTATTGTTGAAAGAAGAGCCACACGTTTGGCAGTGTGTGTGCGTTTTTCTGTTTCAAAGCTCTGCTCTGCATGTTTTTTTTTCAGGGATGAGAGAAACAATGAGTTCCGTCATGTCTTCCCTAGGCTGTTAGCTGGAGCTGGCCTACTTCCTAAAAATAGCTTCTGATACCGAGGAAGATTAAGAGTTTTAAATGTACTTCCCGCTATCACTCTCTATGTGTCTCTATTTCCCCCATCTAGTCACCCCTCTCTCTCTTTCCCCTCCAAACTAAAATTGAACATTGAGAACCCTGTTTATGTTTCATCTCTGGCTGCTAAAGTCGGATAGAACCAAGGCTACTTCATTCAGATTTTTTGTGAATGTATTTGTATAATAAGACTCATATTCTAATGTCACACAACCCAATGACCGACAGATGATTCTGATATCAATGGACTGTGATGCAACAGGTTATGGATGTTGTTTCCTCTGACAGGATCCATTTGATCATCAATCAACATTGAGTCTGTCTGACTATCAGTGCATGTCGGAAATAACGCCTCCTGTCCATGGGAAACGTTTCATGAGGTAAATAGGAGGGGGGAGAGAGACGGAGGGAGGGAGGGAGGGAGGGAGGGAGAGAGAGAGAGAGAGAGAGAGAGAGAGAGAGAGAGAGAGAGAGAGAGAGAGAGAGAGAGAGAGAGAGAGAGAGAGAGAGAGAGAGAGAGAGAGAGAGAGAGAGAGAGAGAGAGAGAGGGACAGAGAAGAAGAGAACTAAAGGGAGAGAGAGGGAATGAGAGGAAGAGAAGGAGGAGAAAAGATATGAAGGGAAAAGAGAGAGGGCGAGGTGGAGCCCATCCCTGGTGTCTGCTAGTAAAGTGTGTGTGTATGTGTGATGGAGGCTGATCCAGGGCCTGTGTGTGTGTGGTTGGAGAGGCTGCCTGCCTGCCTGCCAACTGAATCACTCAGCGTGGGAGTGTAAATATCCTCAAAGAGTAGTCTGTAGTCCCTGCTGCATGTGGGACCTCTCGCTCTGTCTCTCTTTCTCCATCTCCCTCCTATAGTTCATCTCTCTTCCTCCTCTCAGTCCCCCAGCACTAGTCCCTCTCCCCTGCACTTTCTCTCCCTCCACCTCTCTACCTTTATCTCTCTCTCCTATCTCTCTGTCTCTCTCTCTTTTTATCCATCTCCCCCTCAGTCTCCCTCCCGTTCACCTATCAGCACCAGCCCCTTGCTCTCTTTCTCCCTCCCTCCCTCTCCTCTCTCTCACTCTCATTTCTCTCTCCTTCCATCTCTCTTAGATCTCTCTTTCTCTCTTGTTCTGTGAAAAGAGCTCTGTCACTGGACATTGTCGATTTATCAGAATGGTTTGGAGTTTAGTGTAAGTGTCCCCTGTATTTTTTGTCAGCATCTTGATGGCACTATTGTATACGTAGCCAAACACAATTTATTATCTGAATGTTTTTTGTTGTTGTTGTTGTTCCTATTCTATTACAGTGGGATTGAGAATAATAAGTGAAAGGTGGCAATGGAAAAAAATTGAATTAGCCTGCAAAAATATTTAATAATAGAGTGAAGGTTGTCCACAAGACAATATACAGTACAGAATAGCCTACATAATGCTTGGGGAAGCCGTGTCTATATTTGGCTGGCAAAGCTAATCGCCAGTGGGTTGTATGCTTATTCAGGGACGTCATGCACCCCAAAAATCTGAGGGGGCACAAGATATGTGAGGATGGCTGCGGGGTGGTTATAAGGGGGGGTAGCAGTGGTGGGATAAGTAACCAATTGTCATACTTGACTAAAAGTAAATATCCCTTAATAGAAAATGACTCAAGTAAAAGTAAAAGTCACACAGTAAAATTCTACTTGAGTAAAAGTATAAAAGTATTTGCTTTAAAATATACTTAAGTATCAAAAGTAAATGTAATTACTAAAATTGATTAAGTATCAAAAGTAAAAAATAAAAGTAGAAATCATTTCAAATTCCTTATATTAAGCAAACCAGAAGGCAAGATTTTCTTGTTTTTTAAATTTACGGATAGAGGCACACTCCAACATTCAGACATAATTTACAATGAAGCATGTGTGTTTAGTGAGTCTGCCAGATCAGAAGCAGTAGGGATGACCAGGGATGTTCTGTTGGTAAGTGTGTGAATTGGACCATTTTCCTGTCCTGCTAAGCATTCAAAATGTAACGAGTACTTTTGGGTGTCAAGGAAAATGTATGGAGTAAAAAGTACAATATTTTCACAAGGAATGTAGTGAAGTAGAAGTAAAATAGTAAAAAAGTGAAATAGTAAAGTAAAGTACAGATACCCCCCCCCCCCAATTTTTTTTTTTTAAATAGCACTTTAGAGTATTTTTACTTCAGTACTTTACACCACTGGGGGCGGGGGAATTTTGCATGTGAAACAGCATTTTCCTGCAATTTAGAGACATAATTATTATGCTTGATTCTATGTAAAAAAAAAATGTCTGCATGTCTAAGCATACCTCTTGAGGTGTCTGTGTCCTGACTGGTTTCTTTTTTTGAGCAACCAAATATGCTTCTCTGCATCTCTGCTAAAATCTGGGTAAAAGATATAAAGGAATGTGAGTCTTATTCAGTCCATTTAGTTATTGCTTGCTTTTCTTAAGTCTACCAACCTTGCCAGCTACTCCAACTTGATTGACAGCCTGAAATTGCTTCTCGGTAGCTAGGATATTGGGAACCTATCTGCACTAGCTAAAGCCAAATTCATAAAATTGCTAGATGGCTAGTAGTAGGCTAGTAGGCCTAAACTGTAATAAAATGCTGGAAATATACAGCAAATAATTTACAGTTAGCTACTATGATTTTACAGTAAAGCACTGAATTACCTGTTTTGCAGTATATTTAGAGCAGTGTACTGTGAATTATGGTGCGTTGTGGGAAAATGTTGTTGGCCGGGAAATAATCTCTGGCTCATTAACATATTTTGAGGCGTGCCTTGAAAGAGGCTATAGTTTGTTGTACCCGTTAGAGAGAATGCTGTACCAATGGAACTGATATGTGGTAGTAGTGCCTTAACAATTGAATGTGTGTAGGGACAGATCAGATTGGCAGTAATTCTGAAATCTTTACTTTTTGAGTGTTATGCCCTGTAATTATGGCCAGTTTGGAAGCTATGGTTTAGACCTCTAGAAGTGTAAGTAATATAAAACACAGAATATTCATAAAAATGCTGAACTCTACATATACCAAGCAGCCAACCTGCTTGTACAAATGATATGTAATTACAGTAAAATACCAACATTATGATTACAGTAGCATTTACTTTATTACAGTATAGTAGGATAATTTTACTGTATTGTTGCTCTGATGTTACGCTAATTTACAGGAAGCTGGTGGCAAGTTACTGTGAATATTATAGTAACATAAGAGTTCAGGTAGTTCTTGGTGCTTCAACAAACAAAGGAAAAGCGGGGTGTTCAACAACAATGACAAAAATCATGAAAATAGCTTACGAAGAAAAACTTCCAAAAGGACTAATTCCAGGTAAAAAAGATTTGGAGCGCTCTACAAAAAAAGTCTGAGATCAATTTATTTACAGTAACGTAGTTGGCACTAGCCAGAGATGGTTAAAGATACATCAAAATACCAAATACTTTGAACAATGTATCGTTAACTAAAACATTCCCAATAATGATTAAAGAAACATTTTACTTGATATTACTGTGATGTGTTTTTTTTAAATGCACCTTAGTTTAATGCACTTACTGTACTGAGCTCATTAGAGTAATATCCAGCAATGTGCTTTGAAGGTGTTTATTTTTACATTTTGGTCATTTTGCAGACGTTCTTATTCAAAGTGACTTACAGTCAGTGCGTTCAACTAAGGCAGATTAACAAGAACACATCACAAGGAAAAAGATTATGTTACTGTTAATGAGAATGTTGTTGAAGTTTAAGTGGGCAACTTGCAAGTTTATTTTTATATTAGAAAACCACCTCTCTAGCTTGATCTCTCTCTCCTGGCTCTCTTTATCCATCTCCCCCTCAGTCTCCCTCCCATTTACCTATCCTCTCAGCACCAGTCCCTCTCCCCATTGCTCTCTTTCTCCCTTCCTCTCCTCTCTCCCTCTCTCATTTCTCTCTCCTTCCATCTCTCTTAGATCTCTCTCTCTATCGTTCTGTGAAAAGAGCTCTGTCACTGGACATTGTCGATTTATCAGAATGGTTTGGAGTTTTAGTGTAAGTGTCCCCTGTATTTTTTGTCAGCATCTTGATGGCACTATTGTATACGTAGCCAAACACAATTTGTTCTCTGAATATTGTTGTTTTGTTGTTGTTACTATTCTAGGGGTGGCAGGTAGCCTAGTGGTTAGAGCATTGGGCCAGTAACCGAAAGGTTGCCAGATTGAATCCCCGAGCTGACAAGGTAAAAATCAGCCATTCTGCCCCTGAATTTGGCAGTTAACCCACTGTTCCTAGGCTGTCATTGTAAATAAGAATTTGTTCTTAACTGACTTGTCTAGTTAAATTAAAAAATGACTGTGGGACTAAGAAAAATAAGTGAAAGGTGGCAATGGAAAACACTTGAATAGCCTGCAAAAATATTTAATAATAGAGTGAAGGTTGTCCGCAAGACATCTGCAACAGTTTACTAACCACTGTGCTTCCAATAATGCACTGCACATTCTAGAAATACAGCATGTTTCTCTAGTCAGGTGTTACAGTGTAATGCTGTAAATTTGTGTTTCAGTAAAGGTCCTGTAAATCTACAGTAATTTACTGGCTTCTGTGCAGCCAGTATTTTACTGTAAATGTATAGCAACTTACTGGCTACTGTGGTGCCAGTAATTTACTGTAAAAATGACTGGAAATATTTTATAGTGTACAGAGAAATGTAACAATGTACTTTATTTTTTTATTTTTACGGCATGTGCCCCTGTGCCCACTATGAGCATGACGCCTCTGGGCCTATTTTCAGTACAACTGGCTTTTTAAAAAGCAATTGAAGCCTATGTGTGGTGACACGCCAGCATCTCCCTCCCTTCCCTGCTTACCGCGGTCGCTGCCTGGTGTGACATGATGCTTGGTATTCCATGCAGCAGCCTCCCACGCCCCGCAGCCACCCACGCCAGGATCTGCGTCACGCAGCCGCGTGGGAGTGAGAGAGAAATGTAGCAAGAGAGGAGCAACCAACTCGGAACAGTAGGGGAGTAGGGATAAACCAACACTTAGCAGGTCCTTTATACTAAACTTCTATTACCCACACTCGTTTGGCTTCTCACCGTGAGGGGAGAATTGAAGAGCAAGAAAGGAACGAAAGGTTGGATGAGCGGTGCGAAGAGTTCTGCAGGTACGCGCCCGCGGTGGCCGCTTTCTTTCAATTTCTAGCAGGGAGCAAATTTGAGACGCGTCCATAGATTGACTAGACAGTATGCTAAAGACAGACAACTTTAGATCGGACTTTAATGGCCTAAATAATTGTGTGGACATGGGACAGCATTACGGATAATATAAAGAAGAGAGATAGGCTAGGACACTCGTTTATAATAGCCTATTGATGAATATTATTGATGAAGAGAGTGCACATCCTACTGTAACTAAGCCTCATTCATTCTGTTGGCACAACATTACGACGTTTTGTATGACTTTTATATGCGGAACGTGGAGTTTTGCACTGTGCGCTGAGCTACACTGGCAGACAGTAGAAACAGGATGTTTATTTATTTTTTTACTCTCGGAGTGGGAGACGCAAACCCGTTTATACCCGGGCGCGGGGACAGCGGCGGTGGGAGTTTATCCGCAGCTGTGTAAAGAAAGCATCTGCTTGCTCTCTCCCTTGCTTCTGTCGTTTTCCCACAATGACTTAAATAACGTATGCTTTCCTGGTGGATTTTAAGACTAGTTGGCATTAAGTACGTGACTGAGAACTTCTTTGGTGCATAGGCCTGCTTGATCCAATGCTTTCCAACAAGGAAGTGAGATATGCTATCCTGAGAAGTCAATTGTAAAGCATGCTTTCTCATGATATCAGGGATGATAGTCATCAGATTTAAATTAATTTGAGATGATATTATGATAAGTTCGAACAGCGAGAGCAGGACTTGAACCAATGACTCTGCAGTTACAGGGCCAGTGCAGAAGCCTACCTACCCTGTGCCATAAAGGTCAGGACATCTTGGCAGAGACATAAAACTCACCTAACAGGGGCCCCAGATAGGAGGAACACATTTCCTGGGAGAAACAGCGATTATCCCACCACTGTCACCTTTGTAGTGTTCTGGCAAAGGGTTTCCCTCTGATTTTCAGTTTGACTTTTTGCATAGTCTACAACTACCCTTTTTTTATACCGTGATTCATACTAGTGTTAGTTATTTGGATATTTTAAAGGTTTTCAAGTCAGAAGTAAGGGTACCCAAACACCAGCTAGAACATCCAGTAATAAATACTTCATAATAGAACATAAGACATTGACAGAATTTGTCCACAATGAGCATGGCACGCAGTTTCTTGGAAAATCACTATTTTCCTTGTCTATGAACCAGATTAAGTAGATGATATAGATTATGTTTTTAAAGTGATTGTATATTTCTAGATAGGCTTTATTTTGTGTATTTTAATTCCAAGACTAATAATGCAGGACTCAGGAGGTGCAGAAGAGGTGGATCTAAGAGATTTGAAAGTTTGTTTGAAGTAAAATATGTCACCATCTACGGTTCCAAAAATATATTTTTCTATTAAGAAAAAGCATTTGTCAGATCTTTTACTAAAAGATGGTGCTCTAAACGTGCACAAATTCCCATAGGAGCACAGGCATTTTAAAAGCGCAGGGCTTGTGCAACGTGCCATGACTTCATTCTTCCTCTTACAGGAATGATGGTCATATACATATGAGGAGAAAGCTGAAGTCGCTACCTACTGTATCCATTGATGTAAATATATCCTCTGTCTGATTTCCAGTTCGTCCACTAGATAGCAGTAGGAGCTCACATGACGTCTCTTGGCCTCTTGAAACCAGTTGTGTCTGGTTTGGGTAGTGAGTCACTGTGCCAAAATGGCTGAACTGATTTTGAAGGCTGACATCTTAAAATGACCCTAGCAATTAAAAATAAATAAGATAAGACAGGTGAGGAAACTTCAAACTTCTGTTCCCATTCACTTTTCCTATTGTAAACGAGTAAGATAGATCATGGAGCATGTGGAGGACGCATAGAAGCTCATGTGGATGGAGAAGGAAATTCATTGCTTTACACTGACCTTCAGGCGGTACCCTTTCCATGCATACTACAGGGCCCCAAACAACCACTCAGAGTTTAACAGGTTAATATGTCATTTGAGAGCACTTTCCCAGAAACTGCTGTGCAGAGGCAATGGCCAGAAGCCCTCCAATGTTATCACACGTTTGGTGAGGGCTCTGATGAGGTTGTATAGCCTAAATGGGTTTCAGCAACCACCCCTTTCAGCAACCACCCCACAGCTTCTGTGTTAAATATTCAGCTTGAGTATAGCACGACCTAACTGTCTCTGCAGCTCTGACAAATTGACCTTTTCTCTCCTTCGGATGATTCTTTACAGAACACGGTGGTTCTTTTGAGAAAGTTAGAGGTAGTTGAGGCCATGTGCTGTTTCTGAGAATAGCCAAAACACTGGATGCTGAGAGGGGTTTTGGGAGAGGAGCAACTGCTTCGACCTCTGATATTAAGGCGGACATGTGACTCAATCAACAATATCACAATGGAGTTTGAAAAGTTGATAACCAAACAGACAGAAACAGACAAATGAATTGATTTCATATCGTCTATGTATCATGGCGAAGGCACCAGTTATACTGTAAGTGTCGAGTAGAACACATAGCAGTACAGCAAGGTGTCCTTCCACCACGCAACTGGAAATGTAAATTGCATCGCATATTGGTTAGGTCTGATCTTTCGTCTTTATTGCAGGGCCAGAGAGGGTGAACAAGAAGCCATTTATCACTGTCCACAAACATCTAGTCCACATGAAACAAGTGACTGTTCACCTGTGCCCGTCTCAGTGTTCTGTTTCAAATTCAGCTTCTAAGGAAAGACAGAAAAAAACTGTCTGTTATTGTAAACAACAGTGTCTATCTTGTGTGTCTTTGATCGGTAGTGTGCTCGGTAAAGGTGTGTGTGGTGTGGGTAGGTGTGAGACATGCTCCATCAGGGGGAAAAGGGGGAAAAAGGAAGCCCCTTTCGGCAAGTGTTTGTCTGGATAAGGCTGAATCGCAGACAGGGAGAAGAAGAGATACAGAGTGGGGAAGAGAGTAAATGTGTTTGAAAAACAGACTGATGATGGGGGGGGTCTGCAGCCAGGTGAGATGCTGACATTAGGTTTGTGCTAGCTGCACTCATCCTCTAGCCTTCACACCCTGCCGACTGGGCAAACCGGGTTGAATCAACGTTGTTTCCACGTCATTTCACCCCAAAAATTCATTGTGTTGACGTTGAATCAACGTGGAAAGCTGATTGGATTTGCAAAAAGTCATCAGCTTAAGGGAATTTTATATTTTTGTCACCCAAATTTTAAACTAAATCCAATGGCATGGGACATTTTTTGGTTGATTTCACGTTAGTTGACAACTCAACCAAATGTAAATCAATACTAGATGTTGAACTAGCGTCTGTGCCCAGTGGGTGTCCACTTTTTGAATCGAGTTGTCAACAGACTCCATTAAGTACTGGGACTCAGCCACAGAGTGTGAGAGGAAGCACAGTGTCACAGTAATGATCCGTTCATGAGGGGGAAAACACTGGCTACTTGGTTTAACTAGCAATAATATAGCAGCCAAACAAACATTATATGGCTGGTCCAAGGGATAGAGCTAATTAGAACTGCACGTCGGGATGGGCAGGAGTGTGTGTGCGTGTGCGTGAGCGTGTGTGTGTGTGTGCGTGCGTGCGTGCGTGCTTGCATGGAGGGCATAGCTTAAGTGGAGGGTGAGTCAAATCTAAATGGGCCTCTGTGCTAGCCAGCAACCTGCCCTGTATCCCGCTGTCACCCTTGCTCTATTTCACTCCCCTCACTGGCTGTGTTAGGTAGCTATAAACTGTACTGGGGACAGGGAGTGGGGGAAGAATGCACACACGCACGCACAGTGGTTGACTCCATGCTGAGAGAGAGAGAGAGAGAGAGAGAGAGACCACCTACGTGTGCTGCAGAGGTGGCGTCTGGTATGTGACTCTCCCTCGTCTCCAGGAGTGTGGCAGGCTGGGCTCTCCTTAAGCTGTGTTCAGATCTGCCTGTCTGACTAATAATGCACCATTATCACAGCTTCACATTCTTTATTCTGATAATCTAGCTCCACTACTTTATACCTCACACCCGAGAAGGCTAATCTACAGTACTTATTGGTTAGGCTGTAGTAGTATGTGTTTTTTATATTTTTGCTGTGTTTTGTATGTTCATAGACTATTTATAATTTATTTATTGTTCAAGGTTTCAGATCTGAGCTGTGCTTTGTTTCTCTGGAGGTTGATTTGCCTGTGTGTTTCGGTCAGGGATGG